>NC_134689.1:390375179-390725805 GCF_050947455.1 Rhinoderma darwinii
GAAGTGTTGTTATGACAGGGTCAGTTGACAGGGTCAGTTCTAGACTTTTAACATGTGAAGGGGGATGCAGAATTATATGCCACAAGCATCATACTAACAGCCATAGTGCTTACGTAATACCAACCATTGTGCCCATATAATAACATCCATAGTGACACATGAAGAACAGCATGCTAACCCACACCACGTTTCCACACTACCCCTTAAAACTGACAATTAACATTATTATTAAATAACTATTATTATGTTTTAAATGTCCGAACATTTGTGTATACATCTCCAATGCAGACCAATATGTATCCATGGTTACAGACTACAAACAAATCATGTGTGTAGTCTGATCTTGCAGTCAAGTGTTACGCCAATCCCTCTTCTTGCTAACCTACAGACAGTAGAAAAAGAGAGGCAGAGGGAGCGGGTAATACCTAACTACAGGCTCAGGTTTATTTGAAGTCTACAACCATGGAGACATACGTCGGGAGCTGCTGACACAAAACGGCAGGATAGTTTTAATCAAAGAGCTAAGGTGTCCGGAAAACAGCAAATCTGTAATTTTTTTCATGGCGTTCACCATGCGAGTTAAATAATGTTATATTGCAATAGTTTGGACTTTTACGGATGCCGCAATACCAATTTTGTTTATTTTTTTACATTACTTTTATTATTTTTTGTCCACTACTAAAAACTTTATTTAACTATTTTTAACATTTTTTATTAGTCCTTCTAGGGGATTTGAACCAGCGATCATCAGATTGCTGATACAATACACTGCAATATTAATGTATCACAGTGTATTTTTACCGGCTCTTATTAAGACAGAGGCAAGGCTTAACAGAGGCAGAAAGAAGGCAGACCTCGGGGTCTTCATTAGGGGAGGTCGATGGACTGTCAGAGGGGGCCACCCTCTCTTTCTAACGGCTTAGATGCTGCGGTTTCTATTGACCGCAGCATTTAAGTGGTCAAACGGCCAGGATCAGAGTTATCTCTGTTCCTGGCCGTTAGTGGGAAGTATCGTCTGTAATACACAGATGACACCCGCTCCATACTTCAACTCCCGCACCATGATGTACGGTTTTGTCACGGTGCGTCAAGTGTTTAACCAATCCCTTTATATTTAATTGATATTTAATCCTGTACTTTAAATGGTACAAATTTTTATATTGTTTCCATGGCCATTACTATGTAGAATAACAGGTAGGCTATGACGCACTGCGTTCTATATGATTGCAGACTTCAACTATTGTCATATGCTGCAAATCACACTGACAGTTTAATATCCACAATGTTTGCCTCAAACACACTGAGCAGATGTGATTTTTAATGGTGATTGATGAAGCAACATAATCTTACCATTCGCCTAGATTTCTATTTATCACACTTTTTGTATGTACCGTATATGAAATATTATTGCCTGGCCCTTTAACAACCTCTTTATGTGCTATTATGCATGGGATTTATTAGGAATCAGTTATCTTGGTCCTTGTTTTCTTTTCTTTTTTTATGCTTTTCATTTCACCTGCCTTTTTCAAAAGCACTATAGCATGTATCCAATGATAAAACAAATGCACCCAAGGGTGTAAGTATGGGTGTTGTAATAACTGTAGTAGCCACAGCAGCTGCTATGGGGTCCAAAGGTTGAAAGAACCTAATCAGGTGCAAGAACATTGTTCCTTTTTTGTGGGGAATAATAAGTTGGTGGCTTTCTGCTATCTAGCATTAATATGTGGGTTCTCTGATATGTGGCACTATTATCCATATCTTTCATAATTGGTACTTATACTACTGTTTGAGTTTCTGGTCACTAGGTTGTGGGGGCCCATCTCATGTTGCTTTGGGGCCTATGAATACTAATTATGCAACCGGGGTGTAAGAACCACAGAGACAGACTATGAAGCTGTATGGGGTCACTGGAGAAAAGGGGCCTTATAGGCCAAATATGTGGAGCATCTCTTCAACTTCATCAGTGCTACAACTCATACAACGTTCTGACCTTGCCAGGCATCATTACGCTGTGTGACCTGTGCAGGAGTTATAAGGGAGCTTTTGGGGAGAAGAGAAGATTAATGTCATTTTTTATTTTTATTTTTTTTTAAATGTCCAATGTGGAGGTTGGGGGAAGTCGTATTGGGGAGGGGGTTAGGTAGGGGCCCTCTACCTATCTACACCCCTTAGAGTGAAATCTACGCCAGCTAGGAGCTAACATAGATTTCCACTATAATTTATGCCCTCCTTTCCCCGAGGCCACGCCCCGTCCCATAAAAGTGGCGGGGTGGCAGAAAAAGGCCACTGCAAATTTCGACTTTTGCTCCCTCTTGAAACTTACTACGTTAATGGTACAGTCTGTGAGACGCAAATTGACAACGGGCAGTGGGGCAGCACGTATGACACTTGGGGAAAGGTGCACTTACTGGTGACACAGGACAGGGTGCATAAGAGGATCTGAGTTGGAGAGCTTTGTTGGAGCTGTGGATTGGCCTGTGTGTTGAAGGACAGTTTCCAAGATATGCAGTCACAGAGGTTTTTAGGGCGGAATTTCAACTGCGAAAAGCAGTGCTAGAAAAGAAACAACCATTGATACTTCTCCCAGCTATAGTCATGGCGACACGTACCTCCGTTGCCATGCATTCCAACCAACTATGGTGACGCTAGAGCCCATGTAACCGCTGCAGCCTGTAAATAATTGCAGCAGTCACATGGGATGAAACGTCACTCCAGGATCCCGGCCTGGAAGAAGAACAGAAGAAAGTGTCGTTATCACAACGCTTGGGTTGTAAGTATAAGCTTTTTTTTTTTACTCGAAGTTGCGATTTTTGCAAAAGTCGCAAGACTAAGCCATTTGATGCGGATTTTACATCTCCATTGAATTTAATGGGGAAAACCCGTAACAGAAAAGCAACGAAAACGCAACATAAATTGTCATGCTGCGGATTTAAAATCCGCACCGCAGGTCAATTTAGAAACCTTTTCGTTGTGTTTTTTTCTTGCAGCGTGGGCATGAGATTTTCTAAGTCTCATACACTTTGCTACTACTGTAAATATTGCGGAATTCCTGCACAGAGTTCTGTTGCGGAAATTCTGCAGCATTTTGGCTACGTGGGAATCCGGCCTAAGAAATATTGTTTTCAGTTCATGCGCTCACTACAGAGCCGGCTCCAGGTGTATGTGGACCCTTGAGCGACACAGACTTAGTAGGCCCCCAGTTTGTACCCTCATAAATGTAGTGCCCTCTGTAGGTAGTGCCACACATCCCATCCTCCCAGGTAGTGCCACACATCCCCCCTCCCAGGTAGTGCCACACAGCCCTCTCCCTGTAGATAGCGACCTTTGGGTTTCCTCTAGGATTGGAATCCCCAGCCAGAGCATTGTCGATGCTCTGGCTGGGGATTCCGCTTCAGGAGAAGCCCCTGATATCGCTGTCCATATATGGACAGTATTGTCAGGGGCCACCCCAGAACCATAGTCCCTCTACAGAGGGACTAGCACTCTGCCTGGGACCAGGGGTGTAGATAAAGGCTCATAGGCCCTGGTGCAAGAATTCAGCTTGGGCCCTCCTTCCCATCTCAACACCACCAGACCCGTATGCCCAGCTGCCTTGCCCGACAGACCCCTTGAATGCCCCCACAGAATAATGTCTCCCATAGCTGCCCCACAGTATAATGCCACCACACAGTATAATGCCCCCCATAGGTGCCCCCCACACAGTATAATGCCCCCATATCTGACCACTACAGTATAATGCTCTCCATAGCTGCCCCCCACACAGTATAATGCCCCCACCCATAGCTGACCACCACAGTATAATGATCCCATAGCTGCCCCGACAGTATAATGCCCCCCATAGCTGCCCTCCACACAGTATAATGCCCCCCATAGCGTCCCCCCACACAGTATAATGCTCTCCATAGCTGCCCCCCACACAGTATAATGCCCCCACCCATAGCTGACCACCACAGTATAATGATCCCATAGCTGCCCCGACAGTATAATGCCCCCCATAGCTGCCCTCCACACAGTATAATGCCCCCCATAGCGTCCCCCCACACAGTATAATGCCTCCATAGCTGACTACCACAATATAATGCTCTCCATAGCTGCCCCCACACAGTATAATGCCCCCTCATAGCTGACCACCCCAGTGTAATGCCCCATAGCTGCCCCACAGTATAATGTCCCCATAGATGCTCCCACAGTATTTTGACCCTATAGCTGCCCCCCAAAGAATAATGCCCCCCATAGCTGCCACCACGGTATCATGCCCCTATAGCGGCCTCCCCAGTATATTGCCACCCATTGCTGCCTCATACAGTGTAATGCCCCCATACAGTATAATGCCCCCATAGCTGCCCCATATACTATAATGCCCCATACAATATGATGCCCCCCATAGCTGTCCCATACAGTATAATACCCCCATAGCTGACCCATGCAGTATAATGCCCCCGTACAGTATAATGCCCTCCATTGCTGCCCCATACAGTTTAATGCCCCTCGCAGTATAATGCCCCTCGCAGTATAATGCCGCCCATAGCTGTACAATAAAATGCCCCCATACAGTATAATGCCCCATAGCTGTCCCATACAGTATATTTCCTCCTTAGCTGTCCAATACAGTATAATGCCCCCATACAGTATAATGCCCCCCATACAGTATAATTCCCCCTTAGCTGTCCCATACAGTATAATGCCCCCCATAGTTGTCCCATACAGTATAATTCCTCCTTAGCTGTCCAATACAGTATAATGCCTCCATATGTACGTACCTAATAGAAAATAATAATATAATTACTTACCTATCCCCGTTCCCACGACGGGTGGAGGAGATCCTTGTCTTCCTCTGCACTGTGCTGTGAGTGACTCGGCGCAGACAGGCGCGATGACGTCACTTCATCGCGCCTGCCTGCGTCGAGCCGCTTGCGGCACAGTGAATTCAGGAGCAAGGCTCCAGCATTGAACCCAACTGAATCTGCTTCCTGTGGAAGCAGATTCAGTTGGAAGTGGCACCAGCGCAGTTAGGCTTGGGGTCCGGTCGCAGTTGCGACCCCTATAGCTACGCCACTGCTTGGGACACTGCTCTGCTCCTGACAACACTGTCCATATATGAACAGTGATGTCAGGGGCTTCTACATAGATGGAGTCCCAGAGCAGAGCCGCTAGTGCGCTGCCTGGGACACCTCTCCACCTTACATCACTGTAGTGGGCCCCGACACTTGCCAGGGTTTGCCGGGTGCTGACGCCGGCCCTGGCTCACTCACATATATAAACAAGTACACAAACGCTTGGCCGACCCTGCTGTGATGGTGCACAAACAATAAATTCACACACTAGCTAAATAATATTGCAATACTGTGCCCAAGAAATACAAAAGTACAAAGAAAGATTGATACTAAATGTCTCCAAAGAGTACCGCATAGTCAATTGCTATAAACTCACCATACAGACGCCAAATAATTTCACCATAAAGAGGCCAGAAAATAATGTCATACACTGCCCATGTGTATACACAAACACACATGAACGACAGACAGACAGACAGACAGACAGACAGACAGACAGACAGATAGACAGATAGACAGATAGACAGATAGACAGATAGACAGATAGATAGATAGATAGATAGATAGATAGATAGATAGATAGATAGATAGATAGATAGATAGATAGATAGATAGATAGATAGATAGATAGATAGATATTAGATAGATAGATAGATAGATAGATAGATAGATAGATAGATAGATAGATAGATAGATAGATAGACACACTTCCTGGAGATTCATGCATCAGCTTGTTCTGTGGATAGTTTAAAGGTGGCTCGAAATGAATGGAAATGAACTGTCCGAGACACTAAGGGTATGTTCACACGACTTATTTTCAGGCTTTTTTTGATACGTAAACGCCCCGAAAAATGGCTGAAAATACGGAAGCTGAACACCTCCAAACATCTGCCCATTGATTTCAATGGGAAATATTGTGTTTCGTTCAACGGGGCGTTTTTTTACGCGACCGTTTGAAAAAACGGCGCGTAAAAATCACCCTGTAAAAATAAGTGCATGTCACTTCTTGAACCGTTATTGGAGCCGTTTTTCATTCAGTCAATAGAGAAACACCTCCAAAAATGGCCTAAAAAAACGCAACAAAAAAATGCTTGATGCTTAAAAACGGCTGAAAATCAGAAACTGTTTTCCCTTGGAAGCAGCTCCATATTTTACAGCCATTTTTAGTTTGCCGTGTGAACATAGTTACATAGTTAGTTAGTACGGCTGAAAAAAGACACATGTCCATCAAGTTCAACCAAGGGAAGGGAAAAGGGAAGAAAAAATTTCTACACATAGGAGCTAATATTTTTTTGTTCTAGGAAATTATCTAACCCTTTTTTAAAGCCATCTACTGTCCCTGCTGTGACCAGCTCCTGCGGTAGGCTATTCCATAAATTCACAGTTCTCACTGTAAAGAAGCCTTGTCGCCTCTGCAGCTTGAACCTTTTTTTCTCCAGACGGAGGGAGTGCCCCCTTGTTTTTTGAGGGGGTTTTACAAGGAACAGGATTTCACCATATTTTTTGTATGTGCCATTAATATATTTATATAAGTTAATCATGTCCCCCCTTAGTCGTCTTTTTTCAAGGCTAAATAGGTTTAATTCTTTCAATCTTTCCTCATAACTTAAATTCTCCATGCCCCTTATTAGCTTCGTTGCTCTTCTTTGTATTTTTTCCAACTCCAGGGCATCCTTTCTATGAACTGGAGCCCAGAACTGAACTGCATATTCTAGATGAGGCCTCACTAATGCTTTGTAAAGTGGCATTATTACATCCCTGTCCCGCGAGTCCATGCCTCTTTTAATACACGACAATATCCTGCTGGCCTTTGAAGCAGCTGATTGACACTGCATGCTGTTATTGAGTTTATGATTTACAAGTACACCCAGATCCTTCTCAACAAGTGAATCCGCCAGTGTAGCGCCCCCTAGGACATATGATGCATGCAGGTTGTTGGTACCAAGATGCATAACTTTACATTTATCTACATTAAACTTCATTTGCCAAGTGGACGCCCAAACACTTAGTTTGTTTAAATCTGCCTGTAATTCATGAACATCTTCCATAGTCTGAACTATATTACATAGCTTGGTGTCATCTGCAAAAATAGAAATAGTGCTATTAATCCCTTCCTCTATATCATTAATAAATAAGTTGAATAATAGTGGTCCCAGCACTGAACCCTGGGGTACACCACTTATAACCGGGGACCATTCAGAGAAGGAATCATTGACCACAACCCTCTGGATACGGTCCTTGAGCCAATTCTCAATCCAATTACAAACTATATTTTCTAAACCTATAGTCCTTAATTTACCCATTAGGCGTCTATGGGGGACAGTGTCAAATGCCTTTGCAAAGTCCAAAAACACTAAATCCACAGCGGCCCCTCTGTCTAGACTTCTGCTCACCTCTTCATAAAAACAGATTAGGTTAGTTTGACAACTTCTGTCCTTAGTAAAACCGTGCTGGCTGTCACTTATAATGCTATTTATTGTCACATAATCCTGTATATAGTCCCTCAATAGCCCCTCAAACATTTTCCCCACGATGGATGTTAAGCTTACTGGTCTATAATTACCCGGGGAAGACCTAGAGCCCTTTTTGAAAATAGGCACCACATTTGCCCTGCGCCAGTCCCTTGGCACTATACCTGTCACTAGAGATTCTCTGAATATTATGAAAAGGGGGACAGAAATAACTGAACTAAGCTCTTTAAGAATTCTAGGGTGTAACCCATCTGGTCCCGGAGCCTTGTGCACATTTATTTTATTTAATTTAGCTTGGACCATCTCTACATTCATCCAATTCAGTATATCAACTGATATATTAACAGCACTGGCACCGGCTACATCAGCTGCTCTTTCTTCTGTTGTATATACAGAGCTAAAGAACCCATTTAGTAACTCTGCCTTCTCTTGATCCCCTGTGATCAACTCCCCATTACCATTATCTAGGGGTCCTACATGTTCAGACCTTGGCTTTTTTGCATTTATATGCTTGAAGAATTTTTTAGGATTTGTTTTACTATCCTTGGCCACCTGCCTTTCATTTTGTATTTTTGCTAATTTTATTACATTTTTACAGATTTTATTAAGCTCTTTATATTTTACAAAGGCTACAGCTGTACCCTCAGATTTGTATTTTTTAAATGCCCTTTTTTTGTCATGTATTGCCCCTTTCACAGAAGGTGTAAGCCATGTGGGGTTTAATTTGAGTCGTTTATACTTATTACCTGTAGGAATAAATTTTGCACTATAATAACTCAAAGTAGATTTGAAAATCTCCCATTTATCATTTGTTCCATTATTTGACATTAGTTCTTCCCAGTCTATATCCTGAATTGCAGCCCTCATCCTGGGGAAATTGGCTTTCTTAAAATTAAATGTTTTTGCCCTCCCAGCCTGCGTTTGTTTTTTACAGTATAGGTAAAATGTAACTATATTGTGATCACTGTTACCGAGGTTTTCACGAACATTGACATTCCCAACAAGATCTGCATTATTAGAAATGACCAGATCCAACAGAGCTTCACCTCTAGTCGGGTCTTCCACAAACTGGCCCATAAAATTTTCCTGCAACAGGTTGAGGAAATGTCTCCCCTTTGCAGTTGAAGCCGAACCATGACACCAATTAATATCCCGGAAATTAAAATCTCCCATTATCACTACAGTACCCGCCTGTGCAGCCCGCTCCATCTGTTTATATATCTGACCTTCCATCTCCTCAGTTATATTGGGGGGTCTATAGATTACACCAAAAGTAATTTTTTCAGTGTTTACCTCCCTTTCTAGTTCCACCCACAAGGTTTCAACCTCCTCACAGTATTCACCCACTATTGTCTCTTTCACACTCGCCTTCATATCACTTCTCACATACAGACATACACCACCACCTTTCCTATTTGTCCTGTCTTTACGAAAAAGTGTAAAACCCTGTAGATTTACAGCCCAGTCATGTGAAGAGTCCAGCCATGTTTCAGCAACACCAACTATATCTATATTTTCTTCCAGTATCAAGGCCTCCAGCTCCCCCATTTTGCTTGCTAGACTTCTGGCATTTGTGAACATACACTTTAACTTGCCTGTCAGTTTTTCACTTTTATTATCAGAAATGTGATTTGACATTAATCGGTCCTTTTTATTTACACTGATGTTTTGTAACGAAAGGATCTCCTTATCTTGTTGTCTAGTCCTCTCCCCACATTCTGTTTCTCCCCCCACCAATATAGTCTGACCCCTCTCTAACCTGGCTACCCCTTTTTTTTCTACATACAAAAACAAATAAAAAGAGGACTAAACGGCCACTCTCATTGGTGCTTGAGAGTTAAACACTTGTGACTATCTCCTTTTTAATTGCCGGCCTTCAGGATCCATCAGGGAGGGCGGCTAATAGTCATTACTCAGCGCTGCCAAGGGAACTGTTTAAACTTTTGGCGTGCATATGACAGAAGAGAAAAACTGTAGGGGAGGTCAAGCAGCGCCCACTGATTGCGGGAGGGTGTTGCGCCCTGTCCCTGCACAGGTCGCACACCCCTATGGCTGGCAATGCCTTGAACACATAACAGTTTCAGGCACAGTGCTCTCATAACAGTGCAAAGTTTCTAAAATTTCTTGTTGCATACTTCTCAAATGATTAAAACTGGATCATGTAGAAAGGGGTTAAATCCACAACACCAAATAACTAATACAAAAGATATACTGCTCGGACAATTTTAAATGACAGTCCAGTGAAATGTCCTCAGAGAATGTCACTTTTCCCAAGGCTGTATGCAGATTAAAAAAATCCCAAATGGTGTGAATTCCTCCTGGAACCTGTAGTTCTACAGGGGCTGAAAAATTATCTCCAAAATTAGTCTCTCCGAGTAGTTTCCACAGGTTTAGGATTCAATACTTCTAGGGATTTAAGAACGAAGTATAGTGCAACGCTTTTTTGGGATATATTATCACTCCAAGCAGTATATTTCCATACACACAAAAAATATAAAAATTTCAGTCATATCAGAAAGTCTAAGAACGCGGCACGCCAAACAGTAATAGCCCGACCTTGGGTTTCGCCCTTCCGGCTACTTCTGGTGCATGTAACACATATACCGAAATACAGAGTTAAAAAGCCGCTAACGTGCAGTCTAATAAGCATGACCAAACAGATTTTGCACAATGAAAATACACGTAAAAATACATTCCTGCATACAAATATAAAATATATGTTAAATGTGTAAAAATCATTATTATTACATGCAAGTTAAAAGAACATACAACAGATCTGTAACATCACTGCATATTGTAACCCCTAATTATAACTATTTCTCTACACCCGCACTATACTCAATTACCACACTTTTTTTTCTTTTTATTATTGATTTGGAATATAAATTCTCACCTATTACAAATTTGTAGCTCTCATTCACAAGTTTTTAAAAAATACTGCCCCTATTTTAAGGGAATTGTGTGCTCTTACCCAATCCTCCTGCAGAAAAGAAACTAAAACAATGCTCGGCCAATCAGAACATTTCTCGGCACAAATGTTACATTTGTGACAGCCACTGTGACAGCCACAGTTACATAGTTTGTGCGGTTGAAAAAAGACACATGTCCATCAAGTTCAACCAAGGGATGGGAAAAGGGAAGGGAAAAATTTCTACACATAGGAGCTAATATTTTTTGTTCTAGGAAATTATCTAAGCCTTTTTTAAAGCCATCTACGGACCCTGCTGTGACGGCTCCTGCGGTGACTATTCCATAGATTCACCTTTCTCACAGTAAAGAAGGCTTGTCGCCTCTACAGGTTGAACCTTTTTATCTCCAGACGGAGGGAGTGCCCCCTTGTTTTTTGAGGGGGTTTTACATGGAACAGGATTTCACCATATTTTTTGTATGTGCCATTAATATATTTACATAAGTTAATCATGTCCCCCCTTAGTCGTCTCTTTTCAAGGCTAAATAGGTTTAATTCTTTTAATCTTTCCTTATAACTTAGATTCTCCATGCCCCTTATTAGCTTCTTTGCATTTTTTCCCAACTCCAGGGCATCCTTTCTATGAACTGGAGCCCAGAACTGAACTGCATATTCTAGATGAGGCCTCACTAATGCTTTGTAAAGTGGCAATATTACATCCCTGTCCCGCGAGTCCATGCCTCTTAATACACGACAATATCCTGCTGGCCTTTGAAGCAGCTGATTGACATTGCATGCTGTTATTTAGTTTATGATTTACAAGTACACCCAGATCCTTTTCAACAAGTGACTCCCCCAGTGTAGCTCCCCCTAAGACATATGATGCATGCAGGTTGTTGGTACCCAGATGCATAAATTTACATTTATCTACATTAAAATTAATTTGTAAGTGGACGCCCAAACACTTAGTTTGTTTAAATCCGCTTGTAATTCACGAACATCTTCCATAGTCTGAACTATATTACATAGCTTGGTGTCATCTGCAAAAATAGAATTAGTGCTATTAATCCCATCCTCTATATCATTAATAAATAAGTTGAATAATAGTGGTCCCAGCACAGAACCCTGGGGTACACCACTTATTACCGGGGACCATTCAGAGTAAGAATCATTGACCACAACTGAAGGGATACAGTCCTTGAGCCAATTCTCAATCCAATTACAAACTATACTTTATAAACCTATAGAGCTTAATTTACCCATTAGACGTCTATGATGGACAGTGTCAAATGCCTTTGCAAAGTCCAAAAACACTATATAATAATAATAATCTTTATTTATATAGCGTCAACATATTACACAGCACTTTCCAATTTAGAGGGAACATGAAACAAACAATATCAGACATTACATAGTGACAAAATTTATTTACAATTCAAACCTGAGGAGTGAGGACCCTGCTCGCAAGAGCTTACAATCTATGAGGAAATAAGGGAGACACAAAGTGTAACAGTGTTTGTTCTGTACAATAGTCCGGCCATTTTTATACACATGGGTGGTAACATAAAGCTGCATGAGCCGGTCACCAGCCAGTATCCGTGTATGACGGACATGAAGAGAAGGAGTGTGAAGGAATCTTATTCTGATGACTAATCTAAAAGGAGGGCCATGGAAAGGAGTCAGATTAGGGAATGTTATAGGCCTGTCTAAATAGATGTGTTTTCAGGGCACGAAAAATCTTGGAGACGGGAGTGGTAGGTTCGGATTATGGAGGATTTTAATCTAAGGTCGTTTGCAGAACATAGAGCGTGAGTAGGGTGGTAGACAGAGATGAGGGAGGAGATGTAAGGAGGTGCAGCACTGGGGAGAGCTTTGTGTGTGAGAGTAATACGTTTGAATTTTATTCTGAAGAGCATGGGCAACCAGTGTAGTGACTGGCAAAGATTAGAGGCGTTGGTGTAGCGGTTGGTCATAAATATGAGCCTGGCTGCTGCATTGAAGATAGATTTGTAGAGGGGAGAGTTTGGTGAGGGGAAGACCGACTAGTAATGAGTAAGGGTATGTGCACACGATAACTGCAATTATGTCTGAAAATACGGAGCTGTTTTCAAGGGAAAACAGCCCCTGATTTTCAGACGTTTTTTGAGCAACTCGCGTTTTTCGATGCGTTTTTCGCTGCGTTTTTTACGTCCGTTTTTGGAGCTGTTTTCATTGGAGTCTAATCAGGTTGGTTTGACAGCTTCTGTCCTTAGTAAAACCGTGCTGGCTGTCACTTGTAATACTATTTATTGTCACATAATTCTGTATATAGTACCTCAATAGCCCCTCAAACATTTTCCCCACAATGGATGTTAAGCTTAATGGTCTATAATTACCCGGCGAAGACCTAGAGCCCTTTTTGAAAATAGTCACCACATTTGCCCTGCGCCAGTCCCTTGGCACCATACCAGTCACGAGAGAATCTCTAAATATTATGAAGAGGGGGACAGAAATAACTGAACTAAGCTCCTTAAGAACTCCAGGGTGTAACCCATCTGGTCCCGGGGCCTTGTGTACGTTTATTTTATTCAATTTAGCCTGCACCATATCTACATTCATCCAATTCAGTATATCAACTGATATATTCTTACCTTTCCTGGGTCCAGCACTGGAGCCGCAATGTCAGCGAGCTGAGACCTATATCTAAGCCTATCATGTGTGATACTCTCTGCTGGGCCCTATATCTAATCCTATCATGTGTGATACTATCTGCTGAGCCACTGTATCTAATCCCATCATGTGTGATACTGTCTGCTGAGCCACTGTATCTTATCCTATCATGTGTGATACTGTCTGCTGGGCCTGATATCGAATCCAATCATATGTGATACTGTCTGCTGAGCCACTGTATCTAATCCTATCATGTGTGATACTGTCTACTGAGCCAATGTATCAAATACAATCATGTGTGATACTGTCTGCTGGGCCCTATATACAATCCAATCAGGTGTGATACTGTCTTCTGAGCTACTGTATCTAATCCCATCATGTGTAATATTGTCTGCTGGGCCCTATCTCTAATCCTATCATGTGTAATACTGACTGCTGAGCCACTGTATCTAATCCTATAATGTGTGATACTGTCTGCTGAGCTGTGTATCTAATCCTATCATGTGTGATACTTTCTGCTGAGCCGTTGTATCTAATCCTATCATTAGTGATAATGTCTGCTGAGCTGTGTATCTAATCCCATCATGTGTGATACTGTCTGCTGGACCTTATATCTAATCCTATCATGTGTGATATCCCACGAGGCCGGACTGCAGGAAGGAGAGCATTCTGGGTAAGTATAATTTTTTTTCTCTGGAGTTGCGAATTTTGCGGCATAATCGCTGCATTTACGCCACAAAAGTCGCAACAGTAGGCCTTCTGTTGCGAGATTTGTATCCCATTGAATTCAAAGGGGGAAACCTGTAAAAGAAAATCAACAAAAACGCAGCATAAATTGACATGCTGCAGAATTAAATTCCGCACCGCAGGTCAATTTATTAACGTTTACGCTGCGTTTTTTCCTATGAATCTCATCCACTTTGCTGCTACTGTAAGTGCTGCAGAATTTCCGCACATAATTCCGTTGCGGAAATTCCGTAGCGTTTACGCTACGTGGGAAGCCGGCCTAAAAGTGGCAGAGACAGCAACCCTTCACTTAACTGGTCATGACACCATAGATGGTTCACTAGTTGCAACATTGATCCCTGATGCCTGGGCAGTAGTTGGTGCATAAGTTGGTGCATTAGTTGGTGCATACTTATACAGTATATGCACGCACGCACGCATGGAGGTATGCATACAGATGTAGTCATCTTTATCTTGACTTTTAACGCATTAAATAGATAGTGGCAAGAAACTTTAACTTGACTATTTCAAGGACTATTCAATGACTATCGCTGTGTGATATCGCGCTGTAGCAAGTTATCAGAGTCAAGATAAATTTGGCTACATCTATATGCTACTGTGAAGACAGCAGGGACAAATGCTTGTCGCTGCTGTCACTGAACCACCAAATATTCTTGGAAAAAATCCTACTCTTCCAGGAGGTCTCCCCTTTTTTTGAGTCTCCCAGACAGTCCGGTAGAGAACGCATTCATCGAGTCACAAGAAGTGCACAAATGAACATTTTTTTTTGTCATCAGCAACAACATCTATAGCTGCGGGCAAACAACAGGTGTGCGCTCTTCTTTGATACCCCAGAGCAGGTGACAAAGGGAAAATGAGACATTGAACAGGAGCTCGGCCCGGTTGTCCACTTCCGTATGTGTATTTATGCTGATCAGCTACACATATGGCTTTACCTGTACCCGCCATTTGGACTATAAGCCAGAGGTGTAGCTAGGTTCTCCAGCACACGGGGCAAAGATTCAGTTTGGCGCCCCTCCCAACTTCTTTCCCGACATCTCCTTCCCCTCGCCGTGTTTGTTTTCTCTACCAATCGACGTGTCATTTCTTTTTATGTAACGTGAGCATAAAAACATTTGTACATTTTACAAGCAATATAGTTCTAGACACAACACCAGAATAGCGCTCAATACATATATACAGCCCCAGAACCAAGTTCAGTACATATATACAGCCCCAGAACCAAGCTCAGTACATATATACAGCACCAGCACAAATACAGCTCAATTTAGTGCAACCCCTGCCGTATAGGTATGTACGGCGTAAAACTACAGCTCCCAGCATGGCCCGAACAATGGTAAGGATATGCTGGGAGTTGCTGTTTCACAAAAAATAAATCATATCATAATCACACCACCCATCATCTCACTGCAGATCATAAAGTGACTACAGTACTGATTAGAGGCAGAATGAACATTTACATTAAGTGACTCACCGGTGACGTCTCAGATTCTAGTTATTTTTCTCCATCCGGTCCAGACCTATATGGTGGCTTCTACCGGTCACAGCCCATTTCTGCAGTTTGCCGCTCACATTTCTTCAGCTTCTCACTTTACCAACATTTCTGCACCTATAAATAAATATAAAGTTATCATTATACCACACACTACGCCCTTAAATATAATAGTGACATACACTGCACCTCAAATTATAATAGTGGCATACACTGTGTCCCACACACACACACACACACACACACACACTGTGCCCCCTGTAGATAGTGCCTGCCATAGAGCCCCCTGTAGATAGTGCCCCCATATAGCCCACCCCTATATATAGTGTCCCACAAATAACTCCCCCTATAGTGCTCTACAGATAGCCCACCCCTGTATATAGCCCCCTGTAGATATAGCCCACCCCTGTATATAGTGCTCTACAGATAGCCCACCCCTGTATATAGCCCCCTGTAGATATAGTCTACCCCTGTATATAGTGCTCCACAGATAGCCCAACCATGTATGTAGCCCCCCTGTAGATATAGTCCACCCCTGTATATAGTGTTTCACAGATAGCCCACCCCTGTATATAGCCCCCTTGTACATATAGTCCACCCCTGTATATAGAGCTCCACTGGATAGCCCACCCCTGTATATACTATATACAGAGGTGGGCTATCTGTGGAGCATTATATACAGGGGTGGACTATATGTACAAGGGGGCTATATACAGGGGTGGGCTTTCTGTGGAGCACTATAGGGGGAGCTATTTGTGGGATACTATATACAGGGGTGGGTTATATCTACAGGGGTGGGCTATATCTACAGGGGGACTATATACAGGGGTGGGCTATATCTACAGGGATGGGCTATATCTACAGGGGTGGGCTATATCTACAGGAGTACTATATACAGGGGTGGGCTATCTACAGGGGGACCATATCTACAGGGGGACCATATCTACAGGGGGACCATATCTACAGGGGGCCCATATCTACAGGGCTGGGCTATATACAGGGCTGGGCTATATACAGGGGTGGGCTATATACAGGGGGTGGGCTATATCTACAGGGGTGGGCTATATCTACAGGGGTGGGCTATATCTACAGGGGTGGGCTATATCTACAGGGGTGGGCTATATACAGGGCTGGGCTATATACAGGGGTGGGCTATATACAGGGGTGGGCTATATACAGGGGTGGGCTATATATAGGGGTGGGCTATATACAGGGGGACTATATCTACAGGGGTGGGCTTTATCTATAGGGGGCTATATCTACAGGGGGCTATATCTACAGGGGTGGGCTATATACAGGGCTGGGCTATATACAGGGGTGGGCTATATCTACAGGGGGGCTATATCTACAGGGGGGCTATATACTGGGATGGGCTATCTATGGAGCACCATATACAGGGGGCTATATACTATATAGCCCCCCCTGTAGCTATAGCCCACCCCTGTATATGGTGCTCCATAGATAGCCTACCCCAGTATATAGCCCCCCTGTAGATATAGCCCCCCTGTAGATATTGTCCCCCTGTATATGGCCCATCCCCTGTAGAAATAGTCCCCCTGTATATAGCCCCCCCTGTAGATAGACACCCCCCGTAGATAAAGCCCCCCGCGTGTAGATAAAGTCCCCCCTCCGTAGATACAGCCACACACTTTTATTACAATTTAAAAAAAAAAAAAAAAAAAACTATTCAAACTCACCTTATTCCCGCTCCCACGCCGTCCGGCAGCCATGGAGACCTGCTCTCTTCTGCGCAGGTCTCCAGGGGGTTGAACGCAGCGTCTATGAAAGGCGCTGATTGGCTGGGCAGGATGACTTTCCCTGTCAGTCAGTCAGCACCTTTCATCGACGGAAGCTTCACTGGTACAAAAGGTACCAGTTGCTTCATTCGTGGAAAGGCGCTGAATGGCCGGGCACGGAACGTACCCGGCCATTCATTGCTTCTAATTGTACCTGTGTCCTTGCGACACAGGTACAATTATAGTGCAGGAGGAGGGGGCGCTGGCGCCCCCCTCTAAGCTGCGGCCGGGGCACGTGCCCCGGCTGCCCCCCCTAGCTACGCCTCTGTTTAAGCGTACTATTATCCTGTGCCTTATAGTCCGAAAATGACGGTACTTTGCCCCCCCCCCACTTTGTTCTCTTTTACTGTAAATGATATCAGGCTCAGCGTCCCCCACACGCACTCATTTCCCCATGTACGCTGCTCTTGGATGCATTATGAATGATAGATATCTCACACACACACACACGTTACAAGTCCCCAGATCAAAAGCCTTTCTTATATAACGGCTCGTCTCTGGCTTTTGCTGGCCCCCCTATGGGACACTGACAATTCAATTGGTAGATTGAAAGCCATTTGTCTTCCGTCTGCCTCCCCCCAGTCTTTGACAGCCATATACGAGGGCAGAATTCTGATTCACTCTAAGTAGAGGTCCTAGGCTGCGATTCAGGTCTGAAAGGAAGGCAAAACCAATAGCCATTAATATATTGCGCCACTCTTTTAAATGGTCACTTGATAATTGGAAGTTCTGCTCGGAAAGGGCAGCAGTTCAGGTTCTGTGGCTTGTTAAATGGAGAGTCGATTGGAGAGAGCAGTAGGACGTAAATGATAGATACGTGTTTAACAGAGGCATGATTGGAATTTGCAAAAGGGTACGATGATAGATTCCAGAATAAACACAATAATATCAATATATACTCAGATCACATACACAGCACTGGCGTTTGTAGGAAATATTTTCAGTTCTGAATTTTATAGCGATTATTTATGTTGTATGCGTAGGACGGAGATACCGTCATCAAACACAATTCTGCTTTATGTGTAGCTACATTCTGGACATTACTTTTATCATATGAGTCATAACATTATATATGATTTTAGTTTTATTTGTATTTTCTAAATTTATTTCAGACAGTCCTTGAGCCAAGGTCATGCAGAGGTCATCATAGACATAAGATCAAGGGTGGAAAACCCATATACAGGGTGGGCCATTTATATGGATACACCTAAATAAAATGGGAATGGTTGGTGATATTAACTTCCTGTTTGTGGCACATTAGTATATGGGAGAGGGGAAACTTTTCAAGCTGGGTGTTGACCATGGCGGCCATTTTGAAGTCGGCCATTTTGTATCCAACTTTAGTTTTTTCAATGGGAAGAGCGTCATGTGACACATCAAACTTATCGAGAATTTCACAAGAAAAACAATGGTGTGCTTGGTTTTAACGTTACTTTATTCTTTCATGAGTTATTTACAAGTTTCTGACCACTTATAAAATGTGTTCAAAGTGCTGCCCATTGTGTTGGATTGTCAATGCAACCCTCTTCTCCCACTCTTCACACACTGATAGCAACACCGCAGAAGAAATGCTAGCACAGGCTTCCAGTATCCATAGTTTCAGTTGCTGCACATCTCTTATCTTCACAGCATAGACAATTGCCTTCAGATGACCCCAAGGATAAAAGTCTAAGGGGGTCAGATCGGGAGGCACTTCTTCTGCGGTGTTGCTATCAGTGTGTGAAGAGTGGGAGAAGAGGGTGGCTATCTGAACAAGTACAGCACCCACATTTTCTAACAGTAAAAAGGTTATATTGCAAACTTATATATACCATATAGCCATTCAGGTGGGCTCTATGGGTTGCATAGGTCAGTGCACATACCTTACCTACCGTGTCCATGTATGTATACAAAAGGGAATATATAGGGTAATCTCCCCTTTTCCCCTTGACAACACTGGTCTTCTGGGATGTGTGGTGGGGTCGGAATAAGCAGCAGAGACCAGTGTTTGTCTCTGCTTCCAGCAAAATAGTAACTAACAGTAATATGGGGGTCACTGTAGCTGCCACTGACTTGAGGGTACTAAGTCACAGATCAAAAGCAGAAGCCTTTCTCAAGTAGTGAAAAAATTTACCATATCAGCTATAAATACCCAAAACATAAATAATTAATTCAACTGCCTTACATTAAAGGGACACTCGGGCCAAAACTAAACTTTCCCATGTGTACCATTATGGTATTCCACGTGTCAGACTCTCACCTGTTTTTTCCATCTCTATATATCAGACTGGGATGGTTGCTTAGCAGCAGTGTGAATCCGGCTCGGTGACACGCTTTCTCTACTTGAGTCTATGGAGATCTATGTGTCACCCATTACCAACTTCAGCACTTCCTGTACCACACTAGTTTTACAAATGCGGAGGCAGAAGCTTCTATCATCAGCTACCACTGATACTTAGACAGGATCCTGTCACACTGATATAATGTAGAAGAATATAGTGCAGCCTCCCTGTCTGTGTGCTTATGGTTTTTCCGCTTATTTAGGAGAATATAGAGAGAATCACAGTGTCCCCCAGCATGCAGAAATGGTATGGTCTTTACGCCATGTAATGGCGTGCTGAAGCATCATGGGATTGATAGCAAAGCAGAGGGGAAGAGAAAGCTGGGGAAATCTAAGAATCAAGATGGAGGCTTTTTTAAAGCACAGACAAGGCAGCTGTTCAAAAAGTAAGTACAGTGTACATAAAAGAAGTGTAGAGTATGGTACACAGTCAGGTGGGGAATGCAGACATGGAAAGTTGTGTTACCACTGGAGGTCTTCTTCAAATGCATTTATTGTGGTACTAATACACTGGCGAGGATAGATTGCGTTATTGGCTGCCGTGGCATTTATCTATAGTGACTGTGCATGTACATAAATAAATGTTTTCATCGTCTTCGTAAAATGATGAAATACACATATCACAAAAGAAAATACCAACTATGGATACTGTCCATTTACTGTCAGGTCCAGATGAGGGTACTAACTGTAACTGGCACGTTTGCTTCTTCATGTGTGCGTCCATGTGTTTTGATCGTGATCCTTACGCCTCTTGAAATCCTGCGTATGCTGCTTATCTCGTCCACAGAGGCTAACTTCATGGATGATTGTCACGTAAACAGAAAATCTTTTCCCTCAGTGTGTCAAAATCCAAATCAGGCCAAAAAGCACCAAATGGGTTTAAACTGACTTCTAGTCATCATAATGTCTACATCAGACATCGCCGACTGACAGCTGGAGTGCTTCTCTCTGCCAGCTTACCAATACCACCATACTTGCCAACAGTCCCAAATTTTCAGATATAGCTCTGGCAAATTACTGTCCCGGGACTTGTCCCGACAACTGCTACATTCAACTGTATCTGTGTCCTCGGGACGCAGATACAATTGAATACTATGGAATCCCCGACCAGAGCGAAGGCAACGGTCTAGCTGAGGATTCCCCTCCTAGAGGGAGCCACAATTTCTCTATCTACAGGGTAGGGCGGTAGTGGTTGCACTATCTATTCAGGGAGTAGGTGACACTATCTACAGGGAGGTGTGTGTGGCATCATCTACAGGGGGGCTGTGTGGCATCATCTACAGGGGGGCTGTGTGGCATCATCTACAGGGGGCAGTGTGGCATCATCTACAGGGGGGCTGTGTGACATCATCTACAGGGGGGCTGCGTGGCATCATCTACAGGGGGGCTGTGTGGCTTTATCTACAGGGGGCTGTGTGGCTCTATCTACAGGTGGCTATGTGGTACTATCTCCAGGGGGGCTGAGTGGCACTATCTACAGGGGGGCTGTGTGGCACTATCTACAGTGGGCACTGTGGTATTATCTACAGGGGACTGTGTGGCACTATCTACAGGGGGGCAGTGTGGCATTATCTACAGGAAGCAGTGTATGGCAATATCTACAGGGAGCAGTGTGGAGCACCATCTACAAAGGGCACTGAGTGTAGCACTATTTGCGTTGGTTTTTACGCTGCCAGTACTGGTCAGCACATATTGCCTAATCCTAGTGATAAAGTGAGACAACCCGTGCCTGTAAACAACCCGTGAGATACTGGTCACCATAGTGGTTCTCAGCCAAACTAGTGCAAAAATTCTAGAAAGAAAGCCATGCCCATTAGCCAATCCCACAAGATAAGCCACGCCCCATAAGACACACCCACCAAATACACCACACCCTAAGTGTCCCTGGAAAAAATACATAAATGTTGGTAACTATGTACCACTCTTTTAGCTAACCTTTTCTTACAGACTTCTTTACCACTCAGCTCTCACACATCTAATGGGTTATTCACATGGTGGGGTCAGAACGTGGTTTTAGCCGTAATCTTAGCTAAATCGTAGCAATACAGCAAAAAACATGATTTGGCCGCACCCCAGTTTCACTGCTTTACACCCTTCTTTAAAGAGGTTTTTCAGTTCCTAAAAAGCGATGGCCTATTCGTGTCACCTCTGCTAATCAGTTGTTTGAAGGCGCTGCAGAACTTCAGGGAGCATAGCATCTCCTTTACCAGGCACAGCTCTGTACTTTTAGTAACAGCTCTATTACATTTCATCCCATTTAAGTGAATGAGACTCTGTAATACCAGGTTGTGAAAGTGATTAGAATATGTAGCATTATTTTATTAGTTGAGGCCCTATTGTTATATTGTCTGAGGTATATAATTGTAATGTATGTAAATATGCCACGGTACAGCAAATTACAATCTGAGGAGTTTTATGTGGAGTTATGAGGTGAATGTCACTGGTTTTTGTCACTCATATGTAAGAAGTACATGGCAGCAATGAGAGCCCGGAGGTTATGTTACTTGGATGTCTTAAGGTTTGAGGAAGATGCTGCCCATGATCTGTTATATCCGCAGGGGTAAAGGTCCCGTTAGGGCAATAAAACACAATTATGACCAATACAAGTACCGTGGAGGAGAAGTTTGGATTATTGCCAATATTAGTAGGTTTAACAGTAAGGCTGGGTTCACACAACCTATTTTCAGGTGTAAACGAGGCGTATTATGCCTCGATTTACGCCTGAAAATACGGCTCCAATACGTCGGCAAACATCTGCCCATTCATTTGAATGGGTGTGCCGACGACCTGTAATTTACGCGTCGTCGCTTGACAGCTGTCAAACGACGACACGTAAAATGACTGCCTCATTAAAGAAGTGCAGGACACTTCTTTGGGCGTAATTTGAGCCGTTTTTCATTGAATTCAATGAAGAACAGCTCAAATTTACGGCCGTCAAAGACGCCTCGCATAATGTGAGGAGGAGCAATTACATCTGAAACGACGGAGCTTTTTTCTCCTGAAAACAGTCTGTAATTTCAGATGTAAAAGCCAGTTATCGTGTGCACATACCCTAAAGGAGGCAAATAATACAAAGAAATTAGCGGAGATGTTTGACAATCTTACAGATTATGTGTTTGATGTTTTGAATGTAACTTCTGCATTTGTTAGATAATTCATATACAATAGTTTTGAATGCTGCCCAAGAGGCATGTGCCAAGTAGTTGGTCCAGCATGTTGCCATTATATAGACCCTACTGGCATTATGCAGGTCAAGCATGATATAGAACAAGCTAAGAAAATAAAGGAAGAGTTCAGGAAAGGCAATTCTAAAGATGATTGGAACCTGGAGTGGCTAGATCGGTTGTCATGGCTCAATCCCTCTAACTGGTTTAAGGGTGTTGCGGGATGGGTAATGGGGTTGCTCCAGAGTGTCCTGCAGGTTGTTTTATTATCTATTACATTATATTTGCTTCTGTGCCTCATATTTTGGGGCCTGCCAAAACGTTGGCATTGCTTCGTAGCAAAGGCTAAAACGATTACCCACCATCCTAGATACTTTGATCAAGTGTACCCTATGGGTGAAACAATTATGGGAAGGAATTTTGCTTACATGCCCAGGGGATGAGGTGAAAAGGTTAGGTAAGTCCTCAAGGTGGGATAAGCCCTCCATTAAGTACCTGGTTTGGATGCAAAATTTCCTTGTATAAACAAAAGGTGGGAAATGTGAAAGTGATTAGAATATGTTTAAAAGATTACATTTTGCATGGACTCCATCTTGTATGGTAGGCGTCCATTTTGGATTGTTGGAATCCATCTTGTGGCCTGAAGGAGCCATCTTGAGAATAATAAGTAAAAACTAATATATTAATCTAAGTCAGCAGTTGTCTTGAAACAATTCTATGTTATATGTTCTTGAGTTGAATATTTTTATTATTCTTGTAAGGAGCAGATCAATCATCCTTGGTAGAATGGAGAATGACATTGTTTAACATAAGGGAGGGGGTCAGCCTTGAATAAGGGTTTTGTTTAAATAATTTAATGTTGTGTATCAGCCATCTTATCTGCAGTCTCCACTCTCTAGTGAGATAAGAAGTAGAGGCACATTAACTTGTGTGTCTCCCCCATGTAACAAGGGAGGAGACCTTGAAGGGTGAAGAATAATTATAATGCATTGAAATATTCTCATTGGCTTAATCAGAGTCATTATCATATTGTAGATGCTTGGCTGAAATAAAAGGCTACACCTTTTCTGTCATCATACTTATATACCGTGTTTCCCCGATAGTAAGACACCCCCGATTGTAAGACGTATCGGGGGTTTCAGGGGGGTCGGCTAATATAAGCCGTACCCCGAAAGTAAGACATATGTCTTACTTTCGGGGAAACACGGGGGTATTGCCGCCTCCTGCCCACTTCCGCGCCGCCCCCCTCTCCATACGTCACCGCGCCGTCCGGTGATGGCGCGGGTACTGAGACTGTACCCACGCGATCAGCGGCAGGAGCACGGCTGTTATACACAGCCTGGCTCCTGCTGCAACTGCCGGAATCGAAGCGCGCGCCGATTCCGGCAGTTTAACCCATTAAATGCCGCTGTCAATAGTGACAGCGGCATTTAATGTGTTTGACAGAGGGGGGAGCTCCCTCTGTCACCCGATCGGCGCCCCCGCAAACAAATCGCGGGTCGCCGTCGGGTTTCCATGACAGCCGGGGGTCTAACAAAGACCCCCAGGTCTGCCTTCAGCATCTGCCTGTTAGGCGATGCCGGAGGCATGACCTAATAGGTTGCCTGTCAGTTTTGCACTGACAGGCAATAATGCTTCGGTATACTAAGTATACCAAAGCATTATATATGTGATCGGCACATCGCATAGTGAAGTCCCCTGGTGGGACTAAAAAAAAAAATGTAAAACAGTTAAATAAAGTTTGTGAAAAAAAAAATAATAATAATTCGACAATTTTTTTCCAATATAAGACATACCCCGAAAGTAAGACATAGTGGGGCTTTTGGGGATAAAAAGAAAGTAAGACACTGTCTTACTTTCGGGGAAACACGGTACTTGTTTGGATCAATAAAGATCAGAGAAGGATTTTGAGCATACAAGCATTGTCTCTTGTGTCATCTTTTCTCTCAGAGACATATATATCGATCACCTATGATTTGGAAACTGGATAAATCACTGGAGGGCGGGTATCGGTTGACATACCCATTACAAATTTCAGTCTAATATATTTTGGCCCATGATTGCATTGACACAGGTCCAGCCATTTCTAAAGTATGGAGCTGTGCTGTACGGAACAATGTAAACAGTGAAAGGGATGCGGCGCTCGTCAGAATGCCGCAGCCACTTCAATCAGCTGGTCGGCAGAGGGTGCATAGAGTTGGTCCACCATAGGTCTGATATTGATGGCCATCAATATTAGATCAGTGGGGGTCCGACTCTCAGCACTCCCCGAGATGTGGAACCGGAAAACCCCTTCAAGGGATTGCACACCTGGCACTCAATTTCATCCAAGAGCTGGCCTGTACTAATGGAGTGGGATGTCCACATTTCTCCCTCACTCCTTCAACCAGACCCTTGTTTTAGGTCTTTCAGAAGACCAACGCTGGAGAAATAGACCATTCCATCTGCAAACGCTCATTCTGGTTGGGGTAAACAGGAGTGCATCACATTTTCTCCTCGATCCTGCAGTTCCCATGTCACAAGACACACATGAACTTCCCATTGCCAAGTCATCAGGATACTTTACCTGACAGCCATGACACTCTGCCATATGGTGATGTTTCTTATATAAAAATAATCTTCCTCAGAATTACCCTATTAATATATTTAGACACACATAAAACCAAAGAGAAATATGGCAGAATAAATATGTCGACTACTGAAGCACAATGACGATCTAATATCTATATGGATTAACTGGTTAGTCCCAGAGAGCTTCAAGGTCACTCAATGACAATGTTGTCTGAACAACAGAAAACACGGCTTCATGTTTTCTATTATCTGATAAAAGATCCAGACAGTTTGACAACAAGAGGACAAGGCAACAATAGAAGAGGGACATTACTCCAGTCATTGTCGTAATTAGCCAGGCAACAAATCTGTGCCGCTGAGGCTTTTAACATTGGAGATCGGAGAATTGTCTAGTTAACAAGATCACAGATGAAACACTGCTATACAGGAAATGTGCATCTGCAATATTTATGTATTATGTGCCAATAACCGGAAATCAGTAGTCCTTTTTATCAATTTAGGTTACAAGTTAAAGGATTCCAAAAAAGATTTTGCTTTTTTTCCCCAGTAACAGCGCCACTCTTGTGCATGGGGCTGTGTTTGGTATTGCAGTTAAGTTTCATTCACTTAACGTTTTCAAGACTAAGCCATTTTTTGTTTTTTTGCCTTTGTTTTTCCGCCAGTAAAGTGGTGTGAGGGCTTATTTTTTGCTGGAGGGGTTGTAGTTTCTATTGGCACCATTTAAACTACCATATAATGTACTGGGAAACTGAAAAATAAAATCTTTATGGGGTGGAATTGAAAAAAACTGTGATTCCTCAATTGTTTTTTGTGTTTTGTCTATACAGATTTCCCCTTGCGGTAAAAACGGCAACTTTATTCTGGCAATATCAAATTTATATAGTTTTTCTGTAAAGGATCTGCCAGGCACAGCTTCGGGGTTAACGCCCATAGATAATCAGTCTGCACCTGCTTCTATGTCTGTGAGACTGACTCCATCTTCCACCACTCAGGGTGGCAGGCCTAGGAGTGGGAGAACCTATCACAGCCTGGCCAGACAGAGCTAGCTCCCGCCCTCTGTCTATTTATACCGGCCTTTCCTGTTCCTCCTTTGCTTGTGATTCTTCTCTGTTGGTTTCCTGGCCGTGCTGCAGCTTCTTGTACTACTTATCCTCTGCTTGTGATTGACCTTGGCTTTTCTGACCACTCTTCTGCTCTGCGTTTTTGAACCTCGCTCATCTCCTGGTTTGACTCGGCTCGTTCACCTCGCTTGTTGCTCACGGTGTTCCCGTGGGCAACTTCCCTATTTCCCTGGTTTCTTTGTACCCTTGTCTGTTTGTCTGTCGTGCACCTATTGAGTGTAGGGACCGTCGCCCAGTTGTACCCCGTCGCCTAGGGTGGGTCGTTGCAAGTAGGCAGGGACTGAGTGGCGTGTAAATCAGGGCTCACTTGTCTGTTTCCCCACCCCCCGTCATTATATAATCACAAGCCCATACCTAGTCTACCCTGGTCCCTGACACTACTATGGACCCCCTTGAGACCCTGGCTCAGCAAATGCAGGGTCTCTCCCTACAGGTCCAGGCCCTGGCTCAGAGGGTCAACCAGCCTGATGCTACCTTGGTAGTCCCCCTCACCTCTTGAACCCCACCTCAAGTTGCCCGACCGGTTCTCAGGGGACCGGAAGACTTTTCACTCCTTTCGGGAGAGTTGTAGGCTCTATTTTCGCTTAAAGCCCCACTCCTCAGGTTCTGAGAGCCAGCGGGTGGGTATAATTATGTCCCGGCTCCAGGAAGGGCCCCAAGAATGGGCCTTCTCCTTGTCTCCTGACGTCCCTGAACTTTCCTCCTTTGATCTTTTCTTTTCTGCTCTCGGACTCATCTATGACGAGACTGACAAGATTGCTTTTGCCGAGAGTCAGCTGGTGACCTTACGTCAGGGTAAGAGACCTGTTGAGGAGTATTGCTCTGACTTTAGGAAGTGGTGCGTAGCTTCTCGGTGGAATGACCCTGCCTTAAGGTGCCAGTTTAGGTTGGGTCTGTCGAACGCCCTGAAAGACCTGCTAGTTAGCTATCCCTCTTCTGACTCCCTAGACCAGGTTATGGCTTTAGCGGTACGACTTGACCGATGTCTCAGGGAACGACAAAGTGAACGTTTATGTGTTTTCTCCTCTGACTCCCCCATGATGCCTCCCGAGGTTCCGTTGCTTCGTTCCTCCCCGGAAGACTCGGAGGTACCTATGCAACTCGGGGCCTCCGTGTCCCCCCAACAACGTAGAGATTTCCGCAGGAAGAATGGTCTCTGCTTCTATTGTGGGGATGACAAGCATCAAGTGAACAACTGTCCTAATCGTAAGAATGCAGCCGGAGAACTTCCGTGCCTAAGTGATCATCGAGGAGGTGACTTGGGCGCACAGGTATTTCCCGTAAATATGAAACGTAATAAAATCTTGCTTCCCTTTCAGGTCTCTTTTAGTGGTAGGTCTGCTGATGGCAGTGCCTTCGTGGATTCAGGGTCTTCTGCTAATATTATGTCTGTGGAATTTGCTATGTCTCTAGCTATGCCATTGATTGATTTGCCTAAACCTGTCCCGGTAGTGGGTATCGACTCCACTCCTCTTGCTAATGGTTATTTTACACAGCATACCCCTGTTTTTGAACTCCTTGTTGGCTCCATGCATTTGGAGCAGTGCTCTGTACTGGTGAGGCAGGGATTATCGTCCGATTTGGTTTTAGGCCTTCCCTGGTTGCAGTTGCATAATCCCACGTTTGACTGGAATACTGGGGATCTTACCAAATGGGGTAATGAATGCATGACGTCATGTTTTTCTGTTAATTCTATTTCTCCTCATAGAGAATACGATTGCGCAATTGATTTGGTACCAGGAGCTAAGCTCCCTAAGGGTAGGGCTGTGTCTAAAAATATTAAGGCTGATGCACTGTCGCGTAGCTTCATGGCCAGCCCTCCTTTGGAGGAAGATCCTGCATGTGTTTTGCCTCCAGGTATAATAATTTCCTCTATTGATTCTGATTTGGTCTCTGAAA
Source organism: Rhinoderma darwinii (assembly GCF_050947455.1). Classification (NCBI taxonomy): domain Eukaryota; kingdom Metazoa; phylum Chordata; class Amphibia; order Anura; family Rhinodermatidae; genus Rhinoderma; species Rhinoderma darwinii. The sequence goes on from NC_134689.1 coordinate 390,403,372, forward strand.
TTGCGGCTGATCAGGGTTCGGCTCCCAGGAGCCTTCCTGGGAACAAGCTGTTTGTTCCCCTGCAATTCCGGCTAAGGGTACTCAGGGAAAATCATAACTCTGCACTATCTGGCCATCCAGGCATCCTGGGTACCAAGCACCTCATTGCCAGAAACTATTGGTGGCCTGGGTTGCCCAAAGACGTTAAGGCCTACGTCGCCGCTTGTGAAGTTTGTGCTAGGTCCAAGACTCCCAGGTCCCGACCAGCGGGCTTACTATGTTCTTTGCCCATTCCCCAGAGACCTTGGACCCATATCTCCATAGATTTTATCACCGATTTGCCTCCATCTCAAGGCAAGTCGGTGGTGTGGGTTGTAGTAGACCGCTTCAGTAAGATGTGCCACTTTGTGCCCCTCAAGAAACTACCCAATGCTAAGACGTTAGCTACCTTGTTTGTCAAACACATCCTGCGTCTCCATGGGGTCCCTGTCAATATTGTTTCTGATAGAGGGGTACAATTTGTTTCATTGTTTTGGAGAGCCTTCTGTAAAAAGTTGGAGATTTATCTGTCCTTCTCCTCTGCCTTCCATCCTGAAACTAATGGCCAAACTGAGAGGACTAATCAGTCTCTAGAACAATATTTAAGGTGTTTTATCTCTGACTGTCAATATGATTGGGTCTCATTCATTCCCCTCGCCGAATTTTCCCTTAATAACCGGGTCAGTAACTCATCAGGGGTCTCCCCCTTTTTCTGTAATTTTGGGTTTAATCCACGGTTCTCTTCCGTTTCACCTGGTAGTTCCAACTATCCCAAGGTAGAGGTCGTTCATCGAGAACTGTGCACAGTCTGAGCTCAGGTTCAGAAGAACCTAGAGGCGTCCCAGAGCATACAAAAGACTCAGGCAGATAGAAAACGTTCTGCTAACCCCTTGTTTATGGTCGGGGATCTGGTGTGGCTATCGTCTAAAAATTTGCGCCTTAAGGTCCCGTCCAAGAAGTTTGCTTCCCGGTTTATAGGGCCATACAAGGTCATTGAAGTCCTCAATCCTGTCTCCTTCCGACTGGAGTTGCCCCCATCTTTTCGAGTACACGACGTGTTCCATGCCTCCCTCCTTAAACGCTGCTCCCCGTCCTTGGCTCCCTCGAGGAAACATCCGGTCCCTGTTCTCACCCCTGAGGGGGCAGAATTCGAGGTGGCCAAGATTGTGGACAGCAGGATGGTCCAAGGCTCCCTCCAGTACCTGGTACATTGGAGAGGATACGGGCCTGAGGAGAGGACTTGGGTACCCGCTCGGGATGTTCACGCTGGGATATTGGTCAGGAGGTTTCACCTTCGTTTCCCCAGTAAACCAGGTCCACTTAGAAAGGGTCCGGTGGCCCCTCATAAAAGGGGGGGGGTACTGTAAAGGATCTGCCAGGCACAGCTTCGGGGTTAACGCCCATAGATAATCAGTCTGCACCTGCTTCTATGTCTGTGAGACTGACTCCATCTTCCACCACTCAGGGTGGCAGGCTTAGGAGTGGGAGAACCTATCACAGCCTGGCCAGACAGAGCTAGCTCCCGCCCTCTGTCTATTTATACCTGCCTTTCCTGTTCCTCCTTTGCTTGTGATTCTTCTCTGTTGGTTTCCTGGCCGTGCTGCAGCTTCTTGTACTACTTATCCTCTGCTTGTGATTGACCTTGGCTTTTCTGACCACTCTTCTGCTCTGCGTTTTTGTACCTCGCTCATCTCCTGGTTTGACTCGGCTCGTTCACCTCGCTTGTTGCTCACGGTGTTCCTGTGGGCAACTTCCCATTTCCCTGGCTTCTTTGTACCCTTGTCTGTTTGTCTGTCGTGCACCTATTGAGTGTAGGGACCGTCGCCCAGTTGTACCCCGTCGCCTAGGGCGGGTCGTTGCAAGTAGGCAGGGACTGAGTGGCGGGTAGATTAGGGCTCACTTGTCTGTTTCCCCACCCCCCGTCATTACATTTTCTTTATGTTTTACTACTTTTACAAAGAAAAAACGATTCATTAAAAAACTATTTGTTTTGTGTCGCTATATTCTGAGAGCTAGAAATTTTTTATTTTTTAGTCGATTGAGCGGTATTTGGGCTTATTTTTTGTGGGACGAGCCATTGTTTTTAATGGTACCATTTTTTGGTACATACAACTTTTTGATAATTTTTTATTCCATTTTTTTAAGTGCTAAGATGACAAACAAATGCGATTATGATGGTTTTTCTTGCGGTGTTCAAATAATGGTATATTGTAATAGTTTGGACTTTCACGGACGCGGCAATACCAATTTTTATGTTAGTTTTTTTTATTTTTCACATTATTCTAAAGGTAAAAATGGGAAAAGGGGGGTTCTTTGAATTTTTTATATTTTTTTGTACACTACTGAAAACTTTATTTAACTTTTATCTTATCCTTTTTATTAGTCCCCCTAGGGAATTTGAACCAGCAAATCGTCAGACTAATACTAATGTATTGCAGTATATTGTTATTTTAACAGGCTTCTGCTAAGCTCTGTCAGAGGCCAGGCTAAACAGGGGCAGAAAAAGGCAGTCCTCGGGGCATTCATTAAGCCCCCAGGCTGCCATGACAACCATTGGCACACCATGACTGCGTCTCTGGTGGGGGTAATGGGCTGTCGCAGGGGGCCGACCCCTCTTTCTAACAGCTTAGATGCCACGGTTGGTATGGACCACGGCATCTAAGTGATTAAACGACCAGGATTAGAGTGATCTCTGATCCTGGCAATTAGTGCAGGGTGTCAGCTGTAATACACAGCTGAAACCTGCAGCGTATGGAGCGGGCTTAGCGTGTGAGCCCGCTTCATACTTCAACTTTCGCACCAGGACGCGCAGTTATGTCTAGGTCCGTAAAGGGTTTAAATGGGTATGAGATGCAAAGCCAAACACAACCTCTGAACAAGAGTGGTGTTGTTCCTAGGAAAACAAGAACCGACACTTCTTTTTTCAATACTGGAAAACCTCTTTTAGGGCTAATTCACACTTTCGTATGAAAAACAGATTAAATACGGTTGCGCAATACAAATTTTATTTGCTACAATTTGCTCCATTTTGGTTTCTATATTGTATCCATTTTTGTTTGGTTTATTTATTATAAGCTGTCCATTTTTTGTGCATATTTACTCAGTTTCATTGTTAAAGTATTAACTGTTTTTATGTTGTTATTATTGTCAGTTGCTGTCAACCCCTTACCTTCTATAGGCAAAAGCTGTACCAATACGGATCCTTTGGAACAAGCTTCTTATTAAAAGAAACCACGCCATGTGCATTAAACAATGAATTCAAATAAAAAATGTAAATGTGAATAAAACCATTTAAATGTATTGGCCAGAAATATGGAAGTGTGAATGAGCAGCTTCCTTAACAAATAGTTTTTTTTTTGTGTGGCTTTTTTTGCTAGACAAAACCATCAGAAAAATGCCAGCATTTTTTTAAATGCTCCATACATTTTCGTTTCAATAGTTTTTATTGGTTTTTGTAAGAAAACAAAATAACAGTATTGCATACAAACATGGCAATGTCATCAGAACAGTAAAACCATCTCTACATAAAGAGTAAGCGTTAAAGCAGTCGCGGTAGGAGAGACGCCATGATATCACAACAAAGAAAAAGGAATAAACAAAAAGAAAACAACATATATATCATCTATATCATCATAGCAGACTGTCATTCCCCATATCGGGTAGTAATAGTGACATCAAGTCCGCAGTGAGCAATCTTGTCACGTAGCATAATACACACTAAGGGACCATGGATTCCATACTAGTGAGAATTTGTGAAACGAGGAGTTGCCCAAGGATATGATTTTTTCATATACATAGGTCGTGTTAATTAGAGTGATCGGTTCTCCTAGTAACGGACAAACAATCTCTTTCCAATGGTGGGTCACCACCAGTTTAGCCATGACCAGGATTTTAGAATTAAGCACCGTAATGGTACAGGAAATGAGCCCATGTCTAGAAACATCAGGCCAATTGTGGAGACTGAGGGATATGACATTTGGAGACTGTGGACACGAGGTCAAACACCTGAGACCAGTATGGGATGAGTATGGGGCATGCCCATAACGTATGATAAAGAGTACGAGTATGGCAACAGCCTCTCTAACATAATGGGGATGACTCAGGGAACATTTTGTGCAGTCTATCTTGAGTGTAGTACCAACGCAGAGAAGTTTTAACCACAGCTTCTATATGTTGAATACAAGGTAAGGCTTTATAAATTAATTTAAATGCAGACATCCATGCTTCTTCAGAAAAGGAGCACCCCAAGTCTCTCTACCAGGAACGCATGGGATGTGATTTAGAAAAAAGTGAGTATGAGTGAAGCAAATTCTACACGAGTTTCAATCCACTGCTACGTTTAGAAAAATATCCAAACACTTTAAAAAGACATATAGCATCAAAGTTATTGTAAGTCGTAACACAATCTCTGATCTGGAGATATTTGAAGAAATTTGAAACAGGTATAGAGTATTGAGATGTGAAATGTTCAAAACTCACTAAGCGATTCTCTTTAAACAATTGTGAGGCATTAGTGATGCCTTTCAGAAACCACAAAGACAATGATAATTTGGGGACAATCATCGAAAAAATATCAATGGGAATGTATGACTTTAATACACTGTGTTCCAAATTATTATGCACATTGGATTTATGTGTCATAAACATTTAATTATTAGTTTTTCAATTAAACTCATGGATGGTATTGTGTCTTAGGGCTCTTTGGATCATTGTAATCAATCTCAGACACCTGTGATAATTAGTTTGCCAGGTGTGCCCATTCAAAGGAAAACTACTTAAGAAGGACGTTCCACATTATTAAGCAGGTCACAGGTTTCAAGCAATATGGGAAAGAAAAAGGATCTCTCTGCTGCCAAAAAGCGTGAAATAGTGCAATACTTTGGACAAGGTATGCAAACATTGTATATTTCAAGAAAACTTAGGCGTGATCATCGTACTGTGAAAAGATTTGTGGCTGATTCAGAGCACAGACGGGTTCATTCAGATAAAGGCATAATGAGGAAGGTTTCTGCCAGACAAATTAATAGGATTAGGAGAGCAGCTGCTAAAATGCCATTGCAAAGCAGCAAACAGGTATTTGAAGCCGCTGGTGCCTCTGGAGTCCCGCGAACCTCAAGGTGTAGGATCCTCCAGAGGTTTGCAGGTGTGCATAAAGCTATTATTCGGCCACCCCTAAACAATGCTCACAAGCAGAAACGGTTGCAGTGGGCTCAGAAATACATGAAGAATAATTTTCAAACCTTGTTGTTTACTGATGAGTGCCGTGCAACCCTGGATGGTCCAGATGGATAGAGTAGTGGATGGTTGGTGAATGGCCACCATGTCCCAACAAGGCTGCGACGTCAGCAAGGAGGTGGCGGAGTCATGTTTTGGGCTGGAATCATGGGGAGAGAGATGGTAGGCCCCTTTATGGTCCCTGACGGTGTGAAAATGACCTCTGCAAAGTACGTAGAGTTTATGACTGACCACTTTCTTCCGTGGTACAAAAAGAAGAACCGTGCTTTCCGTAGCAAAATTATCTTCATGCATGACAATGCACCATCTCATGCTGCAAAGAATACCTCAGTGTCATTGGCTGCTATGGGCATAAAAGGAGAGAAACTCATGGTCTGGCCCCCATGTTCCCCTGACCTCAACCCTATTGAGAACCTTTGGAGCATCCTCAAGCAAAATATCTATGAGGGTGGGAGGCAGTTCACATCAAAACAGAAGCTCTGGGAGGCTATTCTGACATCCTGCAAAGATATTCAAGCATAAACTGTCCAAATACTCACAAATTCAATGGGTGCAAGAATTGTGAAGGTGATATCAAAGAAGGGGTCCTATGTTAACATGTAACTTGGCCTGTTAAGTTTCTTTTGATTGAAAGAGCTTTTGATTTCTGTAAATATGACCTCCTGATGCTGCAAATTCAACAAATTACCATTTTAGTTCTCTTTACAACCTTTAAAATGCTCTGATCTCTGTTGTGCATAATAATTTTAAACAGTTCATTTTGAGTTTTTTACTTCTAAAAAAAACCTGTTATCATTAGGAGATTTGTTCAATAAAATTCGCATTATACTCCAACGGTTGATGGCTTGAAGCTTATATTGACTGTCATTTGCATCGACTATTTAAGAAAATCATCGAAAAATAAAATTTGCATAATAATTTGGAACGCGGTGTAGTGGGCTATGTTCAGTAGATGTGCGTTGCCAGAAAGACCAACACTGCAAAGTCGCCTGAGTTAATGGGGATAGTGAGTGGAGAGATGGAAGATCCCAAAAGGTCAAAAATAAGTCGGTTTTTAGGCTTATCGGATATATGTATGAGGATTCTATTTGAAGCCAGTGAATATTTTGATCATCATGCCACCAATCTGTAATTTGCGCCACAAGGGTGGCAGTATAGTAACTGTGTATGTTTAGGACACTCAATCCACCCAACTTTTTGTCACGAGACAGTATGTGTCGGGAGATTCTGGGCTTGGATCCAGACCAAACAAAGCGGGAAAGAGTTTTTTGGGCTGCCACGAATGTATGTCAGAGAGGATTGGTCGCTCTATTAAAGGGTCATCCTTAATATTATACAAGGAGGAGTAGTATTTACGGAACTGTTCAGCGATGTCTCTAGGATCTAAAATCTTATTTCGAGTGTGAGGATTTAGTAGATATGGTATTCTAGACCTTTGATGTTGAAGCTTGAGGCGTGCAGCCAATAGCTTCCCTGCCTTGTTACTTTGGGAGTAATACTTTGCCTTAGTTTCCTGAGAGATTGTTCATAATCTGAAAGATTCACAGTCTAAGATGTTGTCTTAGAAGTAGCAGCTGTGAGGCCTGAGATTCTGTAGGAGTAGATTTGTTTTTATTATCTAGACGGCGAATTTCATCCATCAGAGATGAGACTTCCGCCAACCTCTGTTTTTTAACCATATGGCCTAGTCTGATAAAGGTACCTCTAATATAGGCTTTATGAGCGTTCCATAGGGATGTAATTCCGACATCTGGTGTGTCATTATTTGTGAAGTAATCTGCAAGATCTGTTCCTAAGGTAAGTCTATGTGTGGGATGGGATAGGAGAAAGAGGCTGGATCTCCACAAATATGTAGGAGGGGCATTATAAGTTTCCTTAAGAGGCAATGTGATAGGGGCATGGTCTGACCAGCAGACTTCACCAATAGTCGTGGACTCAACTAGGAAGAGAGAATCCCTGTCTACCAGGAACATATCCAGTCTGGCATAGCTATTATGTACATGGGAATGATGAGTAAAATCCTTTTCTGAGCTATGCTGCATGCGCCAGATGTCATGTATTTCTTCCTTTCTAAAATAAGTCACCTATAACAGAGTGTGAATGGTGGGATTTTGAAGTAGAATCCAACTCAGCATCCATTATGGAATTAAAGTCCCCACACAAGATCAATTTACCCTGTTTGTGCTTGGAGACTAAGCGTATCATCTTGCGTAGGAACTTCAATTGATGTCGGTTGGGGGCATACACTGTAACTATGGTATATTGGACATTGTTAATAGAAGAGAGCAAAATAATATATCTGCCATTAGGATCTACTATTACCTCAGACATTTGGAAAGCAACCGTATTTTTCACAGCCAGCAACACACCCCTAGCTTTGGCTGAATAATGAGATTGGAAGGTATTGGGGAATGCAGGATGTTTCAGGCGAGCGGCATCTTTCTTTAATAAGTGCGTCTCCTGTGCACAAAGGACATCACAGGAAAGTTTGAGAGCTGATTTCCACATAGTAGAACGTTTATATGGATTATTCAATCCATTAACATTGAGGGAGGCAAATTTAAGAGCCATGTCTGTAAAAGGTGTGCTGCTGATTGCGAACCCATGAAAAGAATCGAATATTAGATAGGCCCTTCACATGTAAATACCAACGCAGTTTAGATATCATCAGGAAAAAGAGATTGTGGTAAAACATGGAGATACAATGGCATGTCTGCAGATATATATGACAAATAAGAACAAAACAAAGTTAGGAAGAACATTAGAGAAAATGTGTCTGAACACCGGTTATGCTCAGAAAAAGGAGGGGGGGGGGAACAGTCATCTTGAAGACCGATACCGTGAACGGCAGTGCATCAGAATAAGCAAGCCACCTCAGCATCGTGGACGATTGCGAGATCGAGCCACGTGCCACTCATCTGCAACTGGAGGAGGAGCAGCTTTCGGCGTAGTATCCAGCAGAGTAACCCGAATGTTCCACAATTGAAGGAGAGAAATTCCATCTTTTACGGATCTGATGATATGTAAAGAGTCATTCCTGTGAATAAGCAAACAAACAGGAAATCCCCATCTGTAGAGGATTTTGTTATCTCTGAGCGCAGAAGTGATGGACGAGAATTGCCTCCGGAGTTGCAATGTAGCGGCCGAGAGGTCCGCGTAGACGGAGACCATCTTACACTGGGTGGGAAACGCATCTTTCTTCCTAGGTGCAGACATGAACAAGTCCTTAATGTGGTAGAAATGAAAGCGAGCTAGCACATCTCGTGGAACATTGTCGGACAGGTGCTTCGGCTTGGGAAGCCTGTGTGCTCTATCAATGATAAGATCTCTAGAGGAGCAATCTGGAAGTAGGGCTTTGATAAATTCCTTTATGTAAGGAGTTAAATCTTTGGTAGCGACGTCTTCAGGAATACCCCTGAATTTGACGCTGTTCCGACGAGACCTATCTTCCAAGTCAGCAACTTTTGCTTGTATGTGAGAAATATCCGTTTCAAGATCATAGTGAGCATCAATGAGGTCGTTATGGGTTGTAGTAAGCACCCCCATCTTGGATTCCACATGTTGGACCCTATCCTCCACTACATGAAGTGAGTCAGACAGAGGTTTAAGCAGCTGGGCAAACCCAGAATGGATGGATCGTTGTAAAGCTTGTAGCATGTTTTTAAGTGTAAGCTCAGTGATAGGCTCAGTGGAGGAGGGTTCAGAAGCAAAGATGTCTCCTGTCGAAGGGGCATCAGATGCCATAGTACCAATGTGTCCTACCTGATCATCGGCGAGGAGAGGTGAGGATTGGCTTTGAGTCCATGCTGCAGGGCATCTGGAGGTGCGAAGAGAAGACGGTTGTGTGGAGGCGCCACGTGCAGTTTCTCCAAGATGGCGACTCCGGAGGTCTGGAGGGGAGATGGCATCCTGTTCTTGCCGCTCTTGTCTCTGCGGGCTTACCGCTGATAATGTCGGCGGCAGAGCAGGAACAGAGCTGCTCCTATAAGGTGGTGCGGAGTTAAGGGAAGGCGGCGAGCCCTGGTCAGACGCTAGGGATCGTGCACGTGAGCTCCCCTCAGCACCATCTTGGTCAGACGGGCGGCTGTGGGGAAAGTAAAAGTCCAGGATTTTAGCCGGCCTGGCTACTGATTTTCGCCTCCTTGGTGTAATGGATTTGCCTGACACAGCTTCTTTGTCGACGCCCGTGGTTAATCAGCCTGCATCTGTGCCTAGGTCTGTTAGAGTGACTCGATCTGCTACCAATCAGGCTGGGAGGCTGAGGAGTGGGAGAACCTATCACAGCCTGGCCAGACGGAGCTAGCTCCCGCCCTCTGTCTATTTATACCTTCATTTCCTGCTCCTCCAGTGCCTGTGATTCTTTCCTGTTTCCTGGCTCTGCTGCTCCTGCTATTATTATTGACCTTGCTTCATTTGGACCCTGGCTTTACTGACTACGCTTCTGCTCTGCGTTTGGTACCTCGTACACTCCTGGTTTGACTCGGCTCGTTCACTACTCCTGTTGCTCACAGTGCTGCCCCATTTCCCTTAGCTTCTGTGTACCCTTGTCTGTTTGTCTGTCGTACAGATATTGAGCATAGGGACCGTCGCCCAGTTGTACGCCGTCGCCTAGGACGGGTCGTGCAAGTAGGCAGGGACTGAGTGGCGGGTAGATTAGGGCTCACCTGTCTGTCTCCCTACCCCGTCATTACACTTGGCATCCTGGGTGATGAGGACCACACCCGAGGGCACAGACAGGTGAAAGTGAGGTACTTGCGAGGTGTCAGTCGCTGTGAGCCGCTGATGCAGAGAGGAGCCGAGCTCTCAAGCAGCCATTCACTCCGGCAGCCAAGTCACGCCCCCTGCTCCATACATTTTCTTTATGCGTTTTCTTGCGTTTTTTTCTACTTAATACATTTCTAACATGTTCTTCTAGTGTTCTGATTGTCCCATACTAAAGTTTATGGGTAAAACTCTAGAAAAACCTCTATACCTAGAGTATGTTGCGTTTTGAAAAACGCCACTGACCCCAAAATCGCACCAAAAGGCCACAAATAAAAAAGCAGTGCATTAAGTGCATTTAATATTTCATTATAGATTTTCAGCTAAAATCTGGTCGTAGTTTTTGGTCAAAGAAGAATAGCACAAAGAAAAACCCCCAGGAAAAGTGGCACGAGAAAAAAATACGATGTCTGAAACTGCCCTAATGGAGTTGTCTGGGCTCTAGCAAATACAGTTTAATAGACATTTAGGCTGGGTTCATCTACATCAGTTTGTTTGGCCAGTTGTTTTTTACCGGAGCTGTTGACATTTTTGTGCAGGTCCAGTGTCCGTGGCCTGACATAACCAGACGGATAAATAGATAAATGCTGCATGCAGCATTTTTCTGTCTGATACGGAGCTTTGGCAGCACAATTAGGGTATGTTCACACGGCAACGCCAAATACGTCTGAAATTACGGAGCTGTTTTCAGACGAAAACAGCTCCTGAATTTCAGACATTTTGACAAGTGCACGCGTTTTTCGCGGCGTCTTTTACGGACGTAATTGGAGCTGGTTTTCATTGGAGTCATGCACATGCACTTCTTTGAGGCGGGCATCTTTTTACACGCCGTCTTTTGACAGCGGCACGTAAAAATACACCTCGTCTGCACAGAACACCTTAAGACCCATTGAATTCAATGGGCAGATGTTTGCAGACAGTTTTGAGCCGTTTTTTCAGGCGTAATTCCAGGCGTAAAACGCCTGAATTACGTCCGTAAATAGGGCGTGTGAACATACCCTTAATGCATTGGACATCAAAACTGCTCTTATAGGAAGAAACAAAACTGAATCGCCAGACTTATGTGAAGGGGCCGCTACTTACATAGTTTCATATCTTACAGTGTTAGTTAGGTTAAAAAAAAAAAAGACACATGTCCATCAAGTTTAACCTTTTTGAGATCAATTATACATAATTTATTGCTAAATTATTTATAACCCTCAATGACATTTGTCATTACATAGGCATCTGGCACCTTGTTTTAATGCTGTCATAGTATCTGCCATTACGACCTCTTGGGGTAGGGCATTCCATAATTTCACTACTCTAACTGTAAAGAATAGTTTCCTATATTGATGTCTGGATCACTTTTCCTCCACAAGTAAATAATGTCCCCTAGTCCTTCGTACTGTTCTTGGAATGAATAAATCATGTGCTAGTTGTTTGTACATACATGTTAATAACATCACCTCTAAGGCATCTTTTTTCCAGCCTGAACAAGCCTGATTCGGTGGCCACGAGCCACCAAGGTTTTACAGTATGGAATGCCCGCTGTACAGAGGAAGCAGGAGTTCCGAATGAAAAAAATTGAGCTTTGATACCTCGGGCAATATAATAAGAAATTAATTAGTGTACCATGAAAAACAGATTTATTAAATGGAAAGAAAATGCAAAGATAGTTGCACTATAAGAATAAATTAGCATACCTCTAAAAATTCCTGAAAGAATAAAGAGCGATCGCAATGTGAAGTGGGCTTTGTGTATATAGTGCATAGTCTCTAAGGAAAAAAAAAACACATACACACCTGTGTTCCCGTGCCCCGCTACCTGAAATCCTGTATCCCGTGCTCTGTTTTTTCCTGTGCCCTTTCTAGTGTTGGAGTCGTGTTGTGCCATCTGCCACGTCTGCTGTCATCTGCCACGTTTGGCGTCATCTGCCGTCAAAGTTCCATCTGTGCCTAAGCCTCTTCTACTGTCTGGACCATTACAGGTACCCTTGTGCTTGGGCTTGGTATAGACTTGGTACACTATTGTTTGGCCAGCTGCTACCCCGCTATGGCAGGTGCGGCCTAGTGGGTCCACATACCCACGGATTGTGACAATATCATATATATATATATATATATATATGTATATATATGTATATATATTCGTACAATAAGAGACAGCACTCCAATTTGTGATAGGAAAAAACGGCTTTTTATTAGCCCCTGCGCGACGTTTCGGCTCTTTACATGGAGCCTTTCTCAAGCATACAAACAGTGTAAAAGCATGTGCTATATATGGAGACCACACAACTGGTCTCATTAGGCAAGTGATTTAACATAAAACATAAATAAGTACCATAAGTACAAAGAAGTGCCATTGTGTATATATGATGGTCCTCAGATCAATCCGGGCCATCCAGTTTACAGCAGAAAAATGCTAATTGGTGAACAACTTTAAAAAAAGTGCAGGTGCACATAATATAACAAATTAAAAACATGAGCCTTGTGTTTACCTCGGATCCATGTGTTCGGGTTGTAGTTCCGGCGCCTGAAAAGTGGGGTGGCGACTATCTATGACAGAGTAGTCTCTTGCTACATCGCACTTTTGTGCATGCGCAGTACCACTATGAGGCAGGCGGCGGCCATCTTAGTACAGCATACAAGGCCAACAGCGGCCATGTTTGTATAATCTTATTGTCAAAATGAAAACTTTATTCTAGGAACCGTGCACACAGTAGGTTGCGTCCATGTACAGCATAAAGGGAACTTAGAAGATACCAAAAAAAATGCAATTTAATGGAGATGACAGGGAATACACCCAGTCACCAATCATAACTGCACTGTGAGATATAGACTAGTAACTAAGAGTCAAAAATATGTTGCGTTGAAGATGCGCATATAAATAAGAGCAGTTGATAGAGACTTAAGGTAGCCATTTATGGATAAAAAATGGCAAAATAAAAAGGGAAGACAGTCATCATACATATCCAGAAAGGATTATGATGATTATGGTAATGTTACCCCTGGGAAGATAGCAACAAAAAAAATATATATATATATTTCTAAAAACGCATGAAAAACGCTGTACAAAATGCATGGTGTGCACAATATCCTTAAAAAATTTTTTTTCGCAAAAAAAAAAATTATAAAAAAAAAAATTTCTTTTTTTTATCCCCATAAAATTCTTTGGGCAGATATATTCATATATAAAGTATTATTTCATGCAATTGAATAAGATACCATAAGAAGCAAATCATAACAATGTGATAAAGATGGTCCGATACCCCGAAATTGTGGATCCAAGGTAAAACACAGGTGATACTTGATATTTTCTGTTTATCAGAGATCTGGAAGAAATGAAATAGATAAGGTTACAAATTTGGTAGATTTTACACTGGTTCATATACAGGAAGACCTATGAACAATACATCCCCACGGAGTGTAAGCAGATCCCTAGACTACACCGTGCGTTATGAAGTCAACATTGAGCCCCCTAGGTCTCAATGTTCGCAATCTCTCAATCCATTGAAGCTCTCTATATTTGAGAGATTTGAGACCGTATTAAATCTCTCAAATGGATCACATGGATCCGAGGTAAACACAAGGCTCATGTTTTTAATTTGTTATATTATGTGCACCTGCACTTTTTTTAAAGTTGTTCACCAATTAGCATTTTTCTGCTGTAAACTGGATGGCCCGGATTGATCTGAGGACCATCATATATACACAATGGCACTTCTTTGTATTTTATAACTTTTACTGATGCAACATGGCTGTATCTTTGTACTTATTTATGTTTTATGTTAAATCACTTGCCTAATGAGACCAGTTGTGTGGTCTCCATATATAGCACATGCTTTTACACTGTTTGTATGCTTGAGAAAGGCTCCATGTAAAGAGCCAAAACGTCGCACAGGGGCTAATAAAAAGCCGTTTTTTCCTATCACAAATTGGAGTAATATTGAGGATCTGGGAGCAGTGATCGGGCTCCTGGGACGTGCACCCACCTTTACTCCTGACTGGTGCTGCTGGATGGTGGACATTCTATATGTATATATATATTTATATATACACACAAATCCTGGATGACCCACAGCTAATGTTCTAAGAGACACACTGCAATTTTTGGGGGCTTTCTATGGAAATCATTAAAAGATTATGATTTCCAGACAGCTGAAAAGAGGAACAGGCAACCTGATAATATATAACTGAACTCAATAGTAAAGTGGATCACAGTGGACTACTCACCTCTCCAGGCTCCAGATACTGAATGTGATGCGTGCAAATGTTAATGAAGCTATGCAGTTACAGATCATGCTGCCGATGACCATCCTTTTTACGGCACCATCTATCAAGATCAATGATAAACGATAGGTGGTCCTGCTTGATTTTAGGTCCTTTTACACTGGCCTATTTTGTCCGGTACACTGAGCGCCAATCAACGAGACAGCTCAATTTTCACTCTTTTATTGTTAATACATTGAAATTCTTGAGAAGCATGTGACTATGGCAGGGTCACTTTATCTTGTTGTGTACACAGCCGAGTCATGTCTTTAATCCATTTCCCAGTCTCTCTTTGTAAATACGGATATAAACTGTGTTGGGATTTTATTTCTCTAATGGCCTCGTCCATTTAATCAAATAAATGTGCAGACATAATTCCGGTGCTGAATCACTCTGCATTTTATTACTCCTTGTATTTATAAACACAATTGTAGCACTTTGATGAGGATCAATACATTTTCTCTATCTTCCTTTTATGTCGCCTCTGTTTATAGTCTCTTAACACCGGGACATTTTTAATCTGGGTCATTTTTTGTCATTACTTGGGCTTTCATATTTGGAATTTATTTAGCATTTTTATTCCCCAAGATTCATTCATTGCTTCCTTCCTTCCTTCCTATTGTTGGTTTTAGATCTCTCTGCTGCCATCTTGACCAAGCTTCAGGGTATGTCATTTCATAAAACAATAAGGTTGCACTACTATATAAGATTTAATGAAATGCAGAGAGGTGGATAAAGTGCCAATGGCATACTGGCCTAAAGGCCTGACAACTCTTTAGAGTGAAAAAAAAACAGACCAAAAATCATAATAATAATATTAAGATTAATAATAATCATTATTTATATAGCGCCAACATATTACGCAGCACTTTACAATTTAGAGGGAACATGAAACAAACAATATCAGATATTACATAGTGACAAAGTTAATTTACAATTCAAACCACAGGAGTGAGGACCCTGCACGCAAGAGCTTACAATCTTTCTAATACTACTTTTAATGAGTTGAAAACAGACCAGAGGAAGAAGACGAATACTAATAGTAATAATTAGTGTTATTATAGAAATAATTCTTTAGAAGGTTGAAAAATAATTATTTTATTAAAAATATTCCTCCGTTTGGTTGCTGCACACTGCTTGTAATAAATACAATACAAGCTGCACAATGCTGTTCTGTGCTAAACCCGTCTGTTTACAGCCCCTCTCTCCTCTCCAGAATCCTAATTTAACCTCAAATCTTAACAAATCAAATAAACTCAAATCTACTAATATTTGAGGTTATATAATTGTTATGGAGAGAAGAGGGGCTGCAGACTGACCCGACAGAGAGCCGTCTGACGGAATGGACACAGAGCCGCAAGCTGGAGAAGCCAAGCGAGAAGGTTTTTTTTTAATATAAAACAATTGCAAATGTATTTTCTCTGTAAAAGTACATGCAATGTAGTAAAAAAAGAAATAAATCATAGGCACCAATGTTGCTTGTCTCACGAGAAACACCTTTGTTAATTATAGAGCAAACATACGTTTTTCTTTGCCTTCACCTTCATGGCCATGGTAAAAAAAAATAATATTGACACACCTCAAGAATACAAATACAAAAGCTTATATGTGCCCCATTTATAACAATGGAGGCTTAAAGGGTCATTCCATCACCCCATTCCCCCCCCCCCATTCACAGATATACAGTAGGTGAAAAGAAACATATTGAACACAGTAAGTGTTTTTTCCTGCCACCCAATCATCTTTTTCACTGGTGCCTTGTCTGCTGCTTGTTCTCCGGCTTCTGCAGGATTGTGGCCATACTATTCCCCCACCCACACGTGACAAGATGACATCACATCTCTCAGTATGGAATGGCTCCAGGGCTACTGCACATGCCCAGGAACCGCCCTGTAGATAGCTGGCAAGAGGTGTCCGGGCAGTGAGCTATTGTGCATTCTCCAGCATGCAAGCTCCTGATGACCCGGCCATACGCACACTAAAATGCTCAGTAAGAAGTGTGAAAGCATAGACCCTGCTGCCGGTGACGGTAACCATTGCGTTGCTGTAGGGGAAATGAAGCATATACATTGTCAATTCAAATAAATGGACTTTCTGTGTATGGCAAGAATAGTGGCTCTCCACTCTGGCTAATAGAAAGGAGTCCTGAGTGTGGGACTCCTCTATTATGAGGCATGTGTGCATGTGGCCTGTATTGAAGCCCACGGTGTCCCTTCAGCACCCATACTATGGAGCAGTGTTCTGTCACATGGTGAACCGTACATTGCTGTATTATGGGGATTTTCTCCCCTAGAAACAATATTTCAAGGGGAGAATAGCTCTGTAATATGGCCTCTGATGGATCATGTCATATTTATTTTTTCTGTCAAAGTCATCTGTACAGTAAGACTCCATAGAAGTTTACTTAGAGGATGCGCAGAGCCATAATAAAGCCTTGTGCATGAGTCTAAACCTATCTCTGTTTGCAATACACAATTTTTTCAAATTTTAATCTCAGTCCCTACTATAGAATACAGTTGCAATGTGTTGTACAGTATATCATAACTTCATTTGACCACTTCAATATATCTAGCTTGTTATATATGCTAAAAGGAATAGTAGCACAAAGATATATGTTTTATTAGGGCATATGGATGTCATAGATGGGTATTCTCCACTTAGGACCCCTACTATGAGCCAGAGTAGAGACTCGCTAAGTATAAGAGGCTCATACTCTGGTGGACCCGGTTTTGTTCATGTATAACATGAAGGCTGTTAATTTGAATGGCAACCATGTAATGCTAGACTTCCTCTGTAGCGGCCGCAGTGATCAGCTGGGCCAGCTTATTTCAGAAAGAGGTTGCCTTCATGAGGCAACCCTTTTACTTGGTGGTCACCTAAACAAGACATTAAGAGATTGTGAGTCTACATAACCTAACACTGCTAGCAGAATAAATGAAGGAGGACAAGAAGAACAGAAATAAACATAGATCATGCAAATTGTATGTTATTCTCACAGGTCCGCTGCCTCAGGGTAACTTTTGATACCTACCTGTCCTTCAGACCACACATTCAAACCATTACTGCTCCTCCAACTTAAAAACATGTCTCGCATTTGCTCGCTCCTCATCCTTGTGTTAAAAAAATTCTTGTATATGTCCTTATCATCTCCCGCCTATACTACTGCAACATCCTTGTCTGCGGTCTCTTAGTTAACACTCTTGCAAAACTCCAATTTATTCTCTCTACTGTGTCTTCTCACTGTCAGTGCCTTCCCCGGCTAACAATTGCCCAGCTAATTCATTTAATAGTATTAACAATGGCATACAAGGCTGTCCACTACCTGTCTCCTCCATACATCTCTGCCCTAATCTCCCGATACCTCCCCACACTTAATCTCCAGTCTTCTTCTCTGCGCTCCTCTTGCCTGCTCATCAAACCAGTGCCTTCAAGATTTCTCCTGTTGAAGTCATCACCCCAACACATCAGACTCTCTCCCACCATCTGAACCTTCAAAAGAAACCTGAAAACCAACCTCATGAGAAAAGCTTACAGCCTACATTACCCTGCAATTAAAAAAGCACTCCCATGAATATTATTATGCCTTTGCCCATTAGTGATGGGCATCTGGTAAACATATGTAATTTGTATTTTCTCACCCAGTGAGTATTTATTCAAATACCGCCTCTGTATGGGTCCCTCGTGCGATCGCAAGATCGCCAGTCTGACTAATCAGAAGTCAGTTTCTCTATGTAATTTCTATGAGACTCACATTCAATGTTGACTGGCGATTATGTGACTGCAAGGGGGACCAGAACAGAGGCTATATTTATATAAATACTTGGCTAGGTGGAAAAAATACAAATAGCATATGTGTAACAAATGCCCATTACTAACGGGACAAGGATTAATACTTTTCATGGGAGTGTTTCTTTAATAGCGCTTTAAAATGAATAATAATGTTCTAATTGCACTATGTTAATGCACTTACACCAGTGGAATTTGGCTTAATACACATATGAAAAAATTATATTTCTAGTGTCTCCGTACATGCTGTAAATATAAAAACGTAAAACATAAAAAAGCCTATTGATCCTTTTATGTAAGTTAATATCTTGATATGGATTGATATAAACAGTAAAAATGCCAAATGTAAAAAGAAATAGCCCAATATCCAGGCACTGGAAATAGCTCTCAAGCTAAATGCAATGAAAAGTTCAGTGGACACATACGTGAAGGTGAATTGGCCAATTCACATTGGGGATGAGAACATGAGAACCAATAGGAACCAATAGTTATTTAGTGAAGTTAATGATGCATGAGCCCAGCAGAAAACGACAGAGTGTGTTGGTTCCAAAACAGTGTTCTGATTCAAGCCATTTTCAACTGGAATAAAGGGAGGTGTATGTCTTGTGTGGTTTAACCCTTTATATGATTGTCCCATTTATTTATTTATAATTCTTTACTTATCAAACACAATCACAATCATATGCAATAATACACCATACTCAAGACGCCTACGGGCCAAAGGAAGGAGCGAAAAAAAATAATTCCTTAACCCCCGGAATAATTCCGGGAAGGGCCCCTTTAGCCACTTTTGACCTTCTTGACAGAGCCTCATTTTTCAAATCTGACATGTTTCATTTTATGTGGAAATAACTTCGGAATGCTTTAACCTATCCAAGCGATTTTTAGATTGTTTTCTCGTGACACATTGGACTTTATGTTACTGGCAAAATTTGCTCGATACATTCAGTATTTAAATGTGAAAAACACCAAAATTTTGTGAAAAATTAAAATAATTACTGGTTTTCTAAATTTAAATGTATCTGATTGTAAGTTAGGCAGTTATACCACACAAAATAGTTGCTAATTAACATCCCCCATATGTCTACATTAGGTTGACATCATTTTTTGAACATCCTTTTATTTTTCTAGGACGTTACAAGGCTTAGAACTTTAGCAGCAATTTCTCACATTTTCAAGAAAATTTCAAAAGGCTATTTTTACAGGTACCAGTTCAGCTGTGAAGTGGCTTTTAGGGCCTTATATATTAGAAACCTCCAAAAAGTCACCCCCATTTTGAAAACTGCACCCCTCAAAGTATTCAAAACGGTATTTAGAAAGTTTCTTAACCCTTTAGACGTTTCACAGGAATTAAACCAAATTAGAGGTGAAATGTACAAATTTTTTGTTGTTGCAGAAATTTATATTTAATCCATTTTTTTTTTTGTAACACAAAGTTTTACTAGGGAAACGCAAATCAATATTTATTGCCCAGATTCTACAGTTTTAGGAAATATCCCACATGTGGCCCTAGCGTGCTTATGGACTGAAGCAAAGGAGCACCTAGTGGATTTTGGGCCTCCTTTTTGTTAGAATATATTTTAGGCACCATGTCAGGTTTGAAGGGCTCTTGCGGTGCCAAAACAGTGGAAATCCCCCAAAAGTGAGCCCATTTGGGAAACTACACCCCTTAAGGAAATTATCTAGGGGTATAATTAGCATTTTGATCTTACAGTTTTATTGCAGAAGTAGTCAGTGAAAATAGAAATCTACATACTTTCAAAGAAAATGCTTGGGAATGGTTTCCATTTTGGAAACTACACCCCTTGAGGAAATTATCTATGGGTATAGTGAGCATTTTGACTCCGCAGGTTTTTTTGCAGAAATTCTTGGAAGTAGGCCGTGAAAATGAAAATCTACATTCTTTCAAAGCAAACATAGGTTTAGCTAATTTTTTCTAATTTCCACAAGGACTAAAGAAGAGAAATCAATGCAAAATTTGTAAAGCAATTTCTCCCGAGTAAAGCAGTACCCCATGTGTGGTAATAAACGGCTGTTTGGACACACGGCAGGGCTAAGAAAGGAAAGAGCGCCATTTGGCTTTTGGAGCTCAAATTTAGCAGGAATGGTTTGCGGCGGCCATGTCGCATTTGCAAAGCACCTGAGGGACCAAAACAGTGAAAACGCCAAAAAAGTGACTCCATTTAGGAAACTACACCCCTTGAGGAATTTGTCTAGGGGTTGTAGTGATCAATTTGACCACACAGGTGTTTCATAGAATTTATAAGAATTGGGAAGTGAAAATAAAAACAATCCTTTTTCTTCAATAAGATGTAGCTTTAGCTCAAAATTTTTCATTTTCTCAACAAATAAAGGAAAAAAGGAACCCCAACATTTGTAAAGCAACTTCTCCCGAGTACGAAGATACCCCACATGTGGTCATAAACTGCCGTTTAGGCACACGGCAAGGATCAGAAGAGAAGGAGCACCATTTGGCTTTTGGAGCACAGATTGTAAAGGATCTGCCAGACACAGCTTCTGTGTCGACGCCCGTGAGTAATAAGTCTGCACCTGCTCCTAAGTCTGAGAGAGTGACTCCATCTTCTACCAGTCAGGCTGGGAGGCTTAGGAGTGGGAGAGCATATCACAGCCTGGCCAGATGGAGCTAGCTCCCGCCCTCTGTCTATTTATACCTTCACTTCCTGCTCCTCCAGTGCCTGTGATTCTGCCTGTTTCCTGGCTCTGCTGTTGCTGCTTGAACCATTTGTCCTCTGCTTCATTTTTGACCCTGCTTACTGACTACTCTCCTGCTCTGTGTTTGGTACCTCGTTCACTCCTGGTTTGACTCGCTCGTTCACTACTCTCGTTGCTCACGGTGCTGCCGTGGGCAACTGCCACATTTCTCTAGCTTCTGTGTACCCTTGTCTGTTTGTCTGTCGTGAACTTATTGAGCGTAGGGACCGTCGCCCAGTTGTACGCCGTCGCCTAGGACGGGGCGTTGCAAGTAGGCAGGGACTGAGTGGCAGGTAGATTAGGGCTCACCTGTCTGTCTCCCTTCCCCGGCATTACACAGATTTTGCTGGATTGGTTTATTAACACTATGTCTCTTTTTCAAAGCCCCTATGGTACCAGTACAGTGGAAACTAACCCTTGAGGAATTAATCTAGAGGTGTAGTGAGCATTTTGACCCCCCAGGTGTTTCATAGATTTTATTTGAATTGGGAAGTGAATTGTTTTCCAATAGCTTTAGCGCAAAATTTTTCATTTTCTCAAAAAATAAAGGAGAAAAAATAAATACATTTTTTTAAAGCAATTTCTCCCAAGTACGGCAATACCCCATATGTGGTCATAAACTAATTTTTGTGAAGACGGCACGCAGGGCTCAGAAGGGAAGGAGCGCTATTTGGCTTTCGGAGTACAGATTTTGCTGGATTGGTTTCTGGTCGCTATGTAGCATTTGCAAAACCCCTTTGGAACCAAAACAGGGGAAACCCCCCAAAAGTGACCCCATTTTGGAAACTACACCCCTCAAGGTATTCACCTAGGGGTGTAGTGAGCATGTTAACCCTGCAGGTATTTTGCATAAATTAGTGTGCACTCGATATTGCAGAGTGAAAATGTGATTTTTCAATAGATATGCCAATATGTGGTGCCGGCTTGTGCCACCATAACAAGACAGCTCTCTAATTATTATGCTGTGTTTCCCGGTTTTAGAATCACCCTACATGGGGCCTTAATCTTTTGCCAGGACATTCGACAGGGCTCAGAAGTGAAAGAGTACAGTGCGAAATTGCGCGCTTAATTTGGCTACATATAAAGTATTGGTTCACAATTGCAGAGGCTCTGATGTGAAATAATAAAAGAAAGATCTGAGAACTGACCCCATTATAGAAACTACACCCCTCAAGGCATTTATTAAGGGGTGTATTGAGCATTTTCACCCCACATGTGCTTTCCATAAATGATTGCGCAGCGGATGGTGCAAAGTAAAAATTAAAATTTTTCCACAAATATGCTATTACAGTGGCAAATATGTCGTGCCCAGCTTGTGCCACTGGAGACACACAACCCAAAAATTGTTAAAAGGGTTCTCCCGGGTATGACGGTGCAATATATGTGGAAGTAAACGGCTGTTTGGGCACACTGTAGGGCTCAGATGGGTGGGAGCGCCATTTGGCTTTTGTAGCATAGATTTTGCTTGGTAGTAGTTTTGTTTGAGTATTACTGGTATTTCAGTTTATAATGTGGGGGCACATGTAAGCTGGACAGAGTATATCAGGGGCATAGTCAGGTGGTATAATAATGGAGTAAACAATAAAATAATCCATAGATGTGTGTTACGCTGTGAAGAATCCTTTCTGCACAGGCCGGTGTCGCACTGATAAATGGTGTCCTTTCTTATCCCCCTTTTGGTCCACACTCCGCACCTTTGCAGTTTAGGGAATTTTGCTGGGAAGTGTTGGCCTGGTATAATATGGGCACCCTCGCTTCCAGCGGATATGTTTGGGCCCTCCCCTTCCCTGTTCCCTAATTTTAGGGCCCCGATAAATCGCCTCTTGAAACAGATGAAATGTTCCCCTCTGATCTACACAACAGCATATTTTTATTTCATGACTTATTGGAGCCTTAACTAATTTTATTTTTTCATAGACGTAGTGGTATGAGGGTTGTTTTTTTGCGGGGTGAGCTGTAGTTCTTATTGATACCATTTTGAGGTACATGCGCATCCCTTTTTATCCTATTTTTTGGGAGGCCAGGTGACTAAAAAACAGCAATTCTGGCATAGATTTTTTTAGTTTTTTTTTATACAGAGTTCACAATGCGTTATAAATCCCATGTTAACTATATTCTGCGGGTCAGTCCGATTCCGGCGATACCTAATTTATAGAACTTTTTTATATTTTACAACTTTTTGCACAATAAAGTTACTTTTGTAAAAAGAATGTATTTTTTCTGTCGCCATGTTGTGAGAACCATAACTTTTAAATTTTTTTGTCGACGGAGCTGTATGAGGGCTTGTTGTTTGTGAGACGAGCTATAGTTTTTGAATACATGTGACTTTTTGATCACTTTTTATTTCATTTTTTGTAGGGCAAAGTGACCAAAAAACAAATTCTGGCATAGTTTTTTACTGTGTTTTTTTTTACGCCGTTTACCGTGTGGAATAAATAACATAATATTTTTATAGTTTAGGCCGTTACGGTGGCAGAGATACCAAATATGAATGGTTTATAAATTTTTTTCAATAACAAAGGACTTAATAAGGGAAAAAGGGCGATAGTGCTTTATTTCATTACTTCAAACTTTTATTATATGTTTTACAACTTTTTTTTTTTTTTCACTTTTTTTTTTACACTTTACTTTAGTCCCACTAGGGGACTTGAAGGTCCAACAGTCAGATTTTTTTTCTAATACATTGCACTACACATGTAGTGCAATGTATTAGATCTGTCAGTCATTCACTGATCGCTGCATCTGAGGGGTTAATGGCAGGGATCGGAGCTAGCTCTGGTTCCTGCCGTTACAGGTGGATGTTAGCTGTAACATACAACTGACATCCACCACTGATGACGCCGGCTCATCTCCTGAGCCGGCACCATCTTGCCGGCTGCGTCGGAAGAGTTTGAGGCCCCGCCTCCAGGCGGGTGCTGATAGTTTTCCGTGCTAGGCACACCGGGAGGCCAGTATTAGGCCTCCGCTTGCCATTGCAGCCACCGACACCCTTGCGATTTCATTGCTGGGGTGTCGATGAGCTGCAAACACCTTAAATGCAGCGATCTCTTTTGACGGCTGCATTTAAGGGGTTAATGGCGTGGATCGAAGCTAACTTCGGTCCCCACCATTACAGCAGGATGTCAGCTGTAAGATACAGCTGACATCCGGGGATGATGGCACCTACTCAGCTTCTGAGCCGGTGCCATGCATTTGTCGTAAGTATACGACATTTTGCGGGATGCACTGGCTTTCCATGACGTATACTTATGACAAATGTCGGGAAAGGGTTAACTAATCTTTCATTCACATCTGTGTCAGGGCTCCGTTCATGGTTTCCATTGGAGGTTTCCGTCACAGGAACCCATGAACGGAACCCTGACTGAAACAAACGGAAACCGTATGCATCACCATTAATCCGGTGCAAATGGTTCAGTTTGTCACTGTTGTTTATGGTTTCCGTCGTTTCGACGGAATGAATAGTGCACTCGACAATGGTATTGAACCTATGGTTTCCGTTTGTTTCAGTCAGGGTTCTGTTCATGGGTTCCCCTGACGGAAAGGTCCGACCTAATCCATGTACGAAGCCCAAGAGAGATCCCAAAGTTTCTAGCTATTTTGCCACTGGGTATATCTATTTGCCCTTTGGTAATGAAAAAGCTCTTTATTTCTTAATTCAACTACATTTGCTTTCCATTAATATTAGGTGAGAATTTTTGACGAAACCCTTAACATAGCAATAAGCTTCCGTACCACAAACAATAGCCTATATACTAGTGGTTTACTAGCCGCATCTGATATTTCTATTAGTTCTCCCAGTAGACATAATCTTATACTCATAGGAATTTTTCTACCAAACAAGATTTCAACCATTTATTCCCAATATTTATACAATTTGGTGCAACGCCAAAACATATGGATCCATTTCGCCCCCCCCCCCACAAGACATTTTGGACAACAATTTGTATCCCGTCTTTCAATAAAGTGTTAGGCCCCATGCACACGACTGTATATTTCATCCATAATTACGGACCCAATCATTTATTTTGTCCACGGACACCTTTCAGTATTTTTACTGATGGGTGTCTGTGCTGAAAAAAATTATATAACCTGTCCTATTCTTGTCCGTAATTACGACACGTACACTCCCATAGAAGCCTATGGGCACTTCCGTAAATACGGATGGCTACGGATGTGCCTCTGTAAAACATCCGTATTTACGGAAGCGCTGCTATGCAACATGTTGGTGACATCATTTGCAGCCTCCCTTTTTTAAACGGATCCATATATACGGATAAAATACAGATGCAATACCAACAGTTTTTACGGACACCCTTCCGTATATACGGATGAATTATGGATGACTACGTGTCCGTATTTATGGACAGTATTTACAGGAAGATGAAAATACGGTCATGTGCATGGGGCCCAACAATTTGGGAGAAAAATAAGTTCTATATATTATTTCGAAATTAATGAGCCTATTGGGTTCACTAGTCAAATAAGTCCAAATTTTGTCCAAATTTTTTGCCCATATTGCTTCTTTTAGTTCACTTACGCCCTGTATCCATAGGTCCCTCAATTGTGGCTGTACCCCACTAGTTAATACTGTTTGCATGGCGTCATAGCACCCAAAAGTAAAACCTCTTTTAGGCCTCATGCACCATTTTTTTTATTGTATGGAATAATGTAGTAAAGGGAACCAATAACAAAAATGTATTGTGCAGTATTTTCAACAGTGTGACCCTATGCCACTGTATGCCGTTCCATCAGAGGCATACATCAAAGGTAAATACTCACAACATATACCTCAGATAGAAGGCTCTGACGTGATGTGAACAGAGCCTTGCACAAGTAGTAGATAACACTGATGTGTGAAGCAGAGGGTTTTCATTGTAGTCATTATGTTAGTGATAATAGGTGTGCTCAGGATTTAGTATTATGATAAAAAGATCAAAATGAAGTGGACTGGGACAACAGAGTGTTTGGAACAGCGTTTCTAAGTAAAAAAGACACTGATGTTGAGGCATTTTAGGAGTAAAGATCTGGATTGACTATCTTGGTGTAGGTATGTTAGCGTTTGTATAAACACACATAATCCAAGTTTATAGATGATTTTTTTGGGGTATATATAGCCACCACTTTGAATGATGTCAGGAAGATTGCATTTATGTGAATTTATTTCGTTTAAAATTTGAATGAAAAAAAGGCAAAAAAAAACGCCAAGAAAGACCAGATGAGCTTAGGTAATAAAGGGAAACTTTGGACATTGCTCAAACTTTTTAAAGAGTACCTGGCATTACAAAGAAATACCCAATCACTGCCTAGGCCTCTGACCAATTAGATATCTGCTTTTGCTTCTCCTCCCCTCTCACAGCATGAACCTCAGCACAGGATGAGGCAGAGATACTGTAGCGTTAGCCCTCTCCTACTCACTCCTTTTCTTCTGCTATATATATATTTAGTTACAATGTTACTGAAGTTGGGATTTTTACTGACTGAAAAGGTTTCTAAACATTTACAGAAAGCCTATAGACAGGGAAAGAGGCATTACAGGCTGCTGGAAGGCAAGGGAGATTGTCACACTTCCTGCTTTTGTAGCTAGGCCGAAGGGTAGGAGAGGGTTAAAGAGGCTCTGTCACCAGATTTTGCAACCCCTATCTGCTATTGCAGCAGATAGGCGCTGCAATGTAGATTACAGTAACGTTTTTATTTTAAAAAAACGAGCATTTTTGGCCAAGTTATGACTATTTTTGTAGTTATGCAAATGAGACTTGCAAAAGTCCAAGTGGGTGTGTTTAAAAGTAAAAGTCCAAGTGGGTGTGTATTATGTGCGTACATCGGGGCGTTTTTAATACTTTTACTAGCTGGGCGCTCTGAAGAGAAGTATTATCCACTTCTCTTCAGAACGCCCAGCTTCTGGCAGTGCAGATCTGTGACGTCACTCACAGGTCCTGCATCGTGACGGCCACATCGGCACCAGAGGCTACAGTTTATTCTGCAGCAGCATCACCGTTTGCAGGTAAGATCGACTTACCTGCAAACGCTGATGCTGCTGCAGAATCAACTGTAGCCTCTGGTGCCGACACGATGCAGGACCTGTGAGTGACGTCACAGCGTGATCTGCCAGAAGCTGGGCGTTCTGAAGAGAAGTGGATGATACTTCTCGTCAGAGCGCCCAGCTAGTAAAAGTATTAAACACGCCCCGATGTACGCACATAATACACGCCCACTTGGACTTTTACTTTTAAACACACCCACTTGGACTTTTGCAAGCCTCATTTGCATAACTACAAAAATGGTCATAACTTGGCCAAAAATGCTCGTTTTTTAAAAATAAAAACGTTACTGTAATCTACATTGCAGCGCCTATCTGCTGCAATAGCAGATAGGGGCTGCAAAATCTGGTGACAGAGCCTCTTTAACTCTGGGAGCTATCTGTCAATTAGCTGGTTCTGGCTCATTATTAGCTGAACTTATCTATTAGTTTTGTCTGCTATTTAACACTACTTTTTCCTGGATCCTTGCCTGCTATTGATTTATCTTCCTGGTTCCTTCTGCTAGTTTTGTTTTGTATCCTCAGGTTCTTTTTTTGTTTTTTCTCATTTACCTTTTTTTTAATTCTGCCCTACTGCTACTGTCTATGACCTTGAACTGTTGACTATTCTCCTGTTGATACTGTTTTGACTCTCTTGGTTTTTTGACGTGACTTTATCCTGTTTCTGATATTTCTACCTGTCCGCTCCACCCGCCAGCAGCTGCCTGGTGAATACAATGTATTCCTTACTATTCTGACTCAATAACTTGGCTGTAATTCTAAGGCTTGTGAGAGACAGTCCTGTATCTTTATTAAACCAGTACTCACACCTGGAGATGTCTTGTCAGACGGTATTAACTTGACCATAAGGCATGTGTCACGTTGGGTTTGTGGACCCACTGGGCCGTACCGCCTTGGCAGCTGGCCAACAGGGCGCAGGTCACAGTCTATAGTTCATATAGTGTACCTGTGGCAGCTCGGACAGTAGCAAGGTAGGCTCAGCTGGGACTAGGCAGCAGGAAGATGTCAGGCACGGAGTAGCAGGACAGTTATGGTATACAGCACAGCACGACTACAGCTCAGCACGGCACTTGACCAGGATAGCACAGGATACACGATACAGGAACGGGGAACACTGGGAACTGGAAAATACTAGGAGACCATTTGCATAGACAAACTTTGGGTACGACAACAACGCACAGGCAAGGGAGGAAGGGGCTGAGCACTTATTATAGTCCAGGGTACTCATGGGCTAATTTTAACATCAACTTCAGGTGTGCGCGCTGGCCCTTTAAGAGCGCGCACCCTACGGAACCCGGCCGAGGTAAGCAGAAGTGAGCGCTGGCATCTCCTGAGGAGGAGACTGGGACCAGCACTCGCAGACCCATGACTGCGGCCGTCAGGGTGTGAGTGAGCCTGGTGGCCCGTGGCCATGGACATGGCAGCATGTAGAAAGATCCAGTGCTTTATTCCAGGCTGAAGTGTTGTAAAATGCTCAGTACACAAACCCAAAATAATAGCATATAACACAATAATAGCAGTATAACAGATACAGTACATGTCAATGAATGAAACAAATTGTGGGACATGACACTCCCTGCCTGAAATCTCTAGGTTTCACTATAATCGTCATTGGTACGATGTTCTAATGAAATCCAGAAGTTCGTCTTGAAACCTGAAAAACAAAGAGAGAAAACATGTGAACAATAAAGAAGAATACACAACAATTAGTCCAAATCTTGTGGTTGAAGTCTTGAGGTTATAATCCACAAGGTAGAGAACCTAATGTAAAAGTCCATCTTTGAATTCGGAAAGCAGCAATTTGCAAACACTTCCACCAACCCATATTGTAATCCACACGAAAGATGTTCCAGCGATGACACAGCTGTAGTTCGCGGTGGTATGGTCCCCGCCATGAACTGTGTATGGTGTCCACGTCTTACCTTATGCGACTTCTTTTAGAAGAAGAAGTACAAGTTCGTTGATTGGCCGGAAGAAAATATGAACTGAGCCTCCTTTGGTTACTTTGACCTCCACCTTCCGAATCTTCCGGTCATCCCTAGGGACAACTTTAGTGATAAGACTCATAGGCCATTCATTCCGATGGGCTTCTTTGTCCTTTAGAGGCACAAGATTGCCAACCTGGAGATTAGGCTTCACAGTCTGCCATTTCTGCTGGCTTTTAAGCACGTAAAGATACTTCCAGCAGTGCCAGAATAGATTGGACAGATGTTGAACCTGTTTCCATTGGCGTGTGTAAATGTCACCGTGGTTAAAGGTGCCTGGAGGGATAGCAGCAATCCCAATCTTCTGAGTGAGAAGCGTTGATGGGGTTAGGATTATTGGAGAATCAGGGTCTGAAGATACTGGAACTAGCGGTTTTGCGAGTCGATCCCGATCATACGTTCCCAAGATCCTCCCATGTGGGATGAATACGGAGGGTTAAACGCCAAAGTGCACCCATTGTTGGACAAAAAGTTGTCTAGCTGTTGTTCTTTGCAGGCTCCTATGAGGTTAGTGCCGCAGTCTGGCCTCAGTTGCTTGACGGGTCCATGAATGGAGGAAAATCTTCAGAGGGCGTTGATGAGGCAAGAGGAGTCCATAGATTCGATAACTTTGATGCACACTTCTCTTGGAATTTCCGGTTGTCTTTACCACATATTTTTGGAAAACCTTGCAACCGTGTAAACAGAGCATTCGCTATTGCTTCAGGATTGCCATAGGTTTGCTCTGGTCTCTCCCAAACAGCGGTGAGGCCTGCTTCAGGATTATCAATGTGCACGGCTCTGAGTCTCTTTACACGTTCTGTGGACTTAGTGCCAAGCGACCGGATCAGCAGATCTAGTTCTTCAGCAGCGGTAATGTCGAGGTCACTAATTGCGGTTCTGAAGGTACATTTCCAGCCTCTGTAGTTCTCATGCTGGTCATCAAACCTTGTGAGGCCGGTCTTGGTAAGTTTATGGTGAACCATGTATCTTGCAAACTCAGACATGTCCGTTTTCTCTGATCTTAGATGGGGAATTGCTGGCTGAGTGTTGATCACGTTGTTTGCGGTATTCTGGATAAAAGACATAGGTAAATATGGTGCTGCACAGGCATTCAGTCCAGGAGGTGGTTTAAAGTCCATAGATTTATTCACATGTTGATATGGAGCTGTGTAGTTGCCAGGGGTTTGGAGATTTGTTGGCATACTGGCTTGCACCCGGATGTCTGTGTACTGAGCTTGCTGAGGCGCAGGGCCTTGACACTCTGAGATGTATGGAGAAGGGTCAGGGTAATGAATAGGCAGTGTATTGTACTGACCTTGGATGCGAGGTGCTCCAGAAGAATCTGTGGCTTGTTCTGGAGAAATGTCATTACTATCAACATTTGTGATGATCTGGGGTTCACTGTTTTGGCTTAGTACATAGTCTCTTGTGGGTTTGAGAGGATCCACTGCATCTCTTTCACTCCCACTGGCTGCTTGTTCTAGGACCTTTAACCTTGCCATGGTTGTAGCGTGTGCACATTGTTTTTCTAGAGCTTGCATTTCTGCCTTAGTTTGAGTCGCACTTGCTTCCATCTCTGCTTTCTTTTGTGCGAAGGCGACCTGTATCTTAGTAGCTTCTGCTTCTGAACATGCCCTTATAAGCTGCTCACTAAGCGTGGAATATTTTGAAGATCGTGACTTAGACGTACGTTTTGAGCGCCAGATGGACTTAGAAATACAAGATAATGTTTCCAGAAGTTGCGCAATTCTTGCACCTGTTCTAGATTTAATTTTGCGTACTAAGCTGTCTCGTTCTGAGTTGAGATGTTGAAAGCTTTGCAACTCCACTAAAGAATCCTGCGTATTAAGTGTCTTCAAAATGCATTAATATTCTTGGCTTTTCATTTTATAATGTTCATGCATTACACAAAGCTGTTCCAAAGCTCCCTCTAGTGATGACACATCATGTGCAGGAAGAGATATGCGACCCTGCAATCTTTTCCAGGGTTTCAAGAGATCAGAAGAAAGTTTGTGTTTCATACTTTCATGATTCTCTTTAACCTTCCAGGTAGGCTTAGCAGAGCGTTTAGCTTTGTCACTGGACTGCAGACTGAGATCCGTGTCAGCCATAATGCATCAAAGAGTAGATCTGAATGATACTGCAGTGAGGTAGCTGGCTTGCTAGGAGGTTGAATGTTGTGGGAGCTGAGCAGTGGCTGCTAATACACAAACGCACAAATGATTTCAGCAGACACTGCAGGCACTTGCTATTGTTGTGGAAGTCAATGGCTCAAAATATATTAGACTGAAATTTAGACTTGAGTTCCAACAGATACTCACACCAGGAACTTTATCCAGCATCCTAATCAGGATCTTTCATATCGATATGAGAGGGGAGAAATAACACACAGACGCTGCTGGTTTGCTCAAAATACTCCTCTGAGGTTTATTGCCAAACCCAATTACAATAATATCATTCAAAAGGGGTGTAGGCTTGAGATTAACCAATTAGAGGCAATGTGACAATAACTCTTATTCAGCCAATAGCATAGAATGATAATATTTCAAATGCATTATTATAATTCTTCATTAAAATGCTGACATCAGGTAACACCTAGAGACAAGCGTACAATAGAGTGGTGTTAACTGTTCTTTCCCATAGAGGGAGTACGTAAGATAAGGAGAAATCGTTGCACTTTATGTCTGGGCGTTCAGCCAGGCAGCCATTTAAACGACATAAGAATAATACACAATAATAACGTATTTTTGCAGACTCAAGCAGAACTATGTAGAGGAAAAGTCATTAGAAAATGGAAAATAAATATATTCGTAATTCGCCATGCTTGATAATTCATAATGTTTTTTAATTCAGAGAATATAAGCAAATTGACCATCCATCACACTATGATTGTAGCTGTATCTCTGTAGAAGCTGAGAGCTATCTTATAGTTGTATCTGACAGTCTCTATCAGCCCTTTTTTACTATTCTGACTCAATAACTTGGCTGTAAGTCTAAGGCTTGTGAGAGACAGTCCTGTATCTGTATTAAACCAATACTCACACCGAGAGATGTCTTGTCAGACAGTATTAACTCGACCATAAGGCACGTAGAAAGATCTAGTGCTTTATTCTAGATAGCATTCTTGCAAAATGCTCAGTACAGTAGGTAAAAAAATGGTGATAGCTTGCCACGTTAGTGTATATACAGAGAGCACATGAAGAATGAAAAGATGGCTGCCACAAGCAGGGAGAGGCGAGGAGCTATTACATCACAGTTAGAGTACAGGCGCACAATAGGGACAATATTAAAGACATAAACCCACAATAATAACAGTATAACAGATACATGTCAATGAATATAAAAAGTTGTGGGACATGACACTTACCTCCAGCAGGAATACTCAGGGTTTACTTGTTCCTGATACTGGGTTCGCCCTTATCAGGGCGGTTTATGTGCTCTAGGCAGGGCCCTAGTATCTTGAGGGGTATCGCAGGGCTAGATCATCACCTCTTGCAGAGTTGGGCAGTTAGCGTCAAGTCTGGCAGTGGATGTGCATTTGCTGGACTGGTACTTCCGTCAGTCATGTTACAGAAAATACTACATTTCACTAATAAGATAATTTACAGCGTTTCATGCATTCACATTTATTACTGGTTTTGCTAAATTGTAAGGGCAATGTATCATAAGAAAATAATTCAGACTATATTCAAATTATGTTTTTATTGAAAACATTATTTAAACAATTTTACTATGTGAAATTTACAATATGAATATCCACATTAAAAAAACCTATTGAAATATTCTTATTTTACGCTTCCAACCTTTTTGTTTTCTGCAGCTCAATTGAGAGCTTTGCTGTATAGAATGAGCAGAGAGAATGAGCAGAGCCATCTCATAACATTAAAGGGTGGACGAGTAAATTACTACTCTAGTGTACTGCTGAATGCCTAGATGAGGCGGGATAGCAATACTATTCACAGTGATAACACTCTGTATCCAGAGTTTTAGATGCATAATCTAAAACTAGAAGGGAGAGAGATTTTGAATAACATTAGAAAATAATAATTTATTAATGTTTATGTAATCTTCCAACAGGCAGGAGAATAAAATCTATAGTAAGTAAAGTGAAACAAACCTGGAATCTGAAAAATGTTTTTTGTTTTTTTTTTACAATGAATTACTATAAAAGATAAAATAATAATAACAAAATTATAAAACACAAAGTAAACACTATAACATATAGAATTAAATAGCTTTTATTTTCCATATTGTACATTTACATGCTTATATTTGATGGAAGTATTTTATCAATAAGGAACCTATATTGATGATCTCACCCAAGACGTAATTGTAGGTTTTCCATCTGTGATCTACAGCTCTTAGTTTTTAGTAGCGTGCACAACATAAAGATTGAAATCAGAGTGCATGCCCCTAAATAATACCATCAAACTACCACTCAAAAAAATAGTGCCTGCAAAGTAGCCAAAGGAAACAGTGCCAGCACTGAGGCCCGTGATAAACGGTGACAACAGAGGGTCTCCAATAAACAATATTAACAGCTGCATGTGCCCCAAAAGCAGTGCCTGAAGAATGCCTCCATAAACAATAGTGCCTTTGAGCATCAATGTATATTTTAAAGGGGCTTTCCAGTCCCTAAAAATGAATGGCCTATCCTCAGGATAGGCCAACAATAGTTGATTGGCTGAGGTCCGACTCCTGTTTTGAAGGGGGTACAATGCTCGTACCAGCGCTGCTTCTCTTTTATTTCTACTTGCTCACTGTGAATTGTCGACACACATGTAGCGGCGATTCACAGTATTGCAGCCCTCTCCCAATGAAGTGAATGGGAGAAGAAGGCTGCAATACTGTGAATCGCCGCTACATGTGTGTCGACAATTCACAGTGAGCAAGTAGAAATAAAGGGGAAGCAGCGCTCGTATGAGCGTTGCACACCCTTCAAAATAGCTCATTGGCAGGGGTCCCAGGAGTCGGACCCAGACTGATCAGCTATTGATGGCCTCTCCTGAGGTGGGGCCATCCATTTTTAGGGACTGGAAAACCCCTTTAATGCTTCTGACTCTGGTTCTGTGGCATCCCTGTGGCCATGGGCTACTCTGATGCCTGAATGCTCAGTCTACCCTGGGGCCAGCATAGTGCTTCCCTTCACACAGCCAGAAATTTAACGGTAACATTCTGGCTGCCTGAAGCCACAACAAGTGAGAACTCACTGAATACATATTTATACAGATCCCATTGAAGCCAGCTGCCTTTGGGCTTGCTTGTTCTGCAGGAAGTCTGGGAGGCTACCCCTAATCCAGGTAAGGGCTAGAATTTGTTTAGTTTATTTTATAACTTGTTGAATGTAATATGGTTTTGAGCTCTATCTCTGTAATACTAGATACAAAGGAAGACTTTACTGGATGAGAATGCCAAATTTGTTGGTAGGTTGTAAAAGTTTTACATAGTTAGTACGGCTGAAAAAAGACACATGTCCATCAAGTTCAACCAAGTGATGGGAAAGGGGAAGGTAATAATTTCTACACATAGGAGCTAATATTTTTTTGTTCTAGGAAATTATCTAAGTCTTTTGTAAAGCCATCTACTGTCCCTGCTGTGACCAGCTCCTGCGGTGACTAGTCCATAAACTTACCGTTCTCACAGTAAAGAAGACTTGTCGCCTCTGTAGATTGAACCTTTTTTTCTCCAGACGGAGGGAGTGCCCCCTTGTTTTTTGAGGGGGTTTTACATGGAACAGGATTTCACCATATTTTTTGTATGCGCCATTCATATATTTATATAAATTAATCATGTCCCCCCTTAGTCGTCTTTTCTCAAGGCTAAATAGGTTTAATTCTTTTAATCTTTCCTCATAACTTAGATTCTCCATGCTCCAAGGACCAGAACCACTGCACACACCTTCTCTGGATTGTAGATTGTCTATTGCTTGTGGACTGAGCAGAAACGTCTATAAGACTAGAGGTTGGACTGTGTTTCTCGGTGCTGTTTGAGCAGTGAAAACCGTTATATACTTTTGTTTTATTTCAAGGTGTTTGGATTTCACCTGATTTTTGCCTGCTCCGACCTGATTAATATTCATTGTGGTCATTAGAGCCAGGATTTACCCATATAGTATAGTTGTTAAAAGTTTTGATTTCACTGTTACTCACCTTTCTGAAGCAATTTCCTAACACGGTCTTGGAAATGTTAACATCATCTTGGACGTTATATAATCTCAGCGTAGATGCACTTTAGAGCCTATCTGCCCATTTAGCTCTAAAAGTGATTTTACATTTAAATTTTTTATGTAACTCATTACAAGGTGATGAAGACAATGATAAGATAATGTCCTGGAATGTTCCTGACAATGTAACCTCACTTTCTCTTCCATGTATGCTTCTCTTTTCCCCCCAAAAAAAGTTACTTTTATATGTAGAAAACAGATATTTCAGCAGAAGTAACTACAACCTTTCATGCTATTTTTGGCTAGGGCTCCACAGTGACATTTGGTCACCCGCGGGTTGAAATAATTACCTCAATTCTTTAACGTCTATGGCCGCGGATCGTCGTCCTGACTTACCCCCTGACAGCCGCGACCATAGACGAGTGAGTTCCGAGCGGCATCTCCCTCCTGGGAGACGCCGGCACTCACTTCCGCATTCCGAGACTGGCTCCCGCAGGGTGCGTTCGCACGCGCGTGCCTGGCCTTAAAGGGCAAGTACGCGCACATGCAGAATAGCTGCAAATTAGCCCAGAATGCCTCTGTACTATAAAAAGGGCTCTGCCCTCCCATTCGTTGCCTGAGTGTTGCTGTGTTACCCTAGTTTGTCTATGCAAATGGTCTCCAAAGTGTTTTCCAGTTCTCAGTGTTTTCCGTTCCTGCTGCCTGTACCCTGTATCCCGTGCTACCGTGTCCCAGGGTCTTGAAGAGTTGGAGTCATGTTGTGCTATCTGCTGCATCTACTGTGTTGCACCCTGCCGGGTGTCTGTCTACTGCCGGAGCCTCATCTCAGCCTGAAACTCTTTTATTTAGGAAAAAGTAAAAAACATAACAATGAACAGCTGAAACAATAAACAAATCAATATTTACATATTTACAGACAATGCATCACTGCATCCGCTATTTCCCTGGACTTGGCCAATTTCCCCATCCATTTTCCATTCATCCCCACTCAAATATATTCACGTCTCCTCCCCCTTAACCCCTTAAGGATGCAGCCTAGTTTGGGCCTAAAGGCTCAGAGCCCATTTTTCAAATCTGACATATTTCACTTTATGTGTTAATAACGTCGGAATGCTTAAACCTATCCAAGCGATTCTGAGATTGTTTTCTCGTGAGACATTGGGCTTTATGTTAGTGGTAAAATTTGGTCGACATATTCAGTGTTTATTTGTGAAAAATTGCAAAATTTAGAGAAAAATTTGAAAAAATAGCATTTTTCCGAATTTAAATGCATCTGCTTGTAAAACAGACGGTTATACCAGCCAAAATAGTTACTATTTCACATTTACCATAAGTCTACTTTAGATCGGCATAGTTTTTTGACCATTATTTTATTTTTCTTGGACGCTACAAGGCTTAGAACATAAACTGCAATTTCTCATATTTTTAAGAAAATTTCAAAAGCCTTTTTTTTAAGGTACCTGTTCAGTTCTGAAGGGGCTTTGAGGGGCCTATGTATCAGAAACCCCCATAAAACACCCCATTTTAAAAACTAGCCCCCTCAAAGTATTCAAAATAGCATTTAGAAAGTTTTTTAACCCTTCAGGCATTTCACAGGAATTAAAGCAAAGTGGAGGTGAAATTTGCAAATTTCATTTTTCTTGCTGAATTTCAATTTTATTCTATTTTTTCTGTAACAAAGAAGTTTTTACCAGAGAAACTCTACTAAATATGTATTGTCCAGATTCTGAAGTTTTTAGAAATGTCCCACATGTGGCTCTAGTGCGCTCGTGGACTAAAACACAAGCCCTAGAAGCAAAGAAGCACCTAGTGCATTTTGGTGCTTCTTTTTTATTAGCATATATTTTAGGCAGCATGCCAGGTTTGGAGAGGTGTTGAGGTGCCAAAACAGTAGGAATCCCCCAAAACTGACCCCATTTTTGAAATTGCACCCCTCAAGGAATTCATTTATGGTTATTGTTACCATTTTTACCCCGTAGTTTTTTCACAGTGCGTATTTGAATTGGGCTGTGAAATTAAAAGTGACAATTTTTCCAATAAGATGTTATTTTTGATCAGAATTTCTTATTTTCACAGGGAACAAAATACCCCATTTTGTTGCCCAATTTGTCCTGAGTGCGGCAATACCCCATTTGTGGTGATAAACTGCCGTTTGGGCCCATGGGAGGACTCAGAAGGAAAGGAACGCTATGTGTTCTTAGGAGTCCAGATTTTGCTGGATTGGTTTTCGGGTGCCATGTCGCATTTGCAGAGCCTCAGATGTATCAAAGCAATGGAAACCCACCAAAAGTGACCCCATTTTGGAAACAAAACCCCTCAAGGAATTTATTTATGGGTGTTGTGACCATTTAGACCCCACAGTTTTTTCACAGAACTTATTTGAATTGGGCTGTGAATTAAAAAAAAAAAAAACTTTTTTCCAATAAGATGTAGTTTTGGCTCAAAATGTCTTATTTTCACAACGAATAAAATACCCCATTTTGTTGCCCAATTTGTCCTGAGTGCGACAATACCCTATTTGTGGTGATATACTGCCGTTTGGGCCCATGGGAGGGATCAGAAGGAAAGGAGCGCTATGTGTTCTTTGGAGCCCAGATTTTGCTGGATTGGTTTTCGTGTGCCATGTCGCATTTGCAGAGCCCCAAAGGTATCAAAGCAATGGAAAACCACCAGAAGTGACCCCATTTTGGAAACGACACCGCTCAAGGAATTCATTTATGGGTGTTGTGACCATTTAGACACCACAGTTTTTTCACAGAATTTATTTGTGGTGATAAATTGTCGTTTGGGCCCATGGGAGGGCTCAGAAGGAAAGGACCACCATGTGGCCTACTGGGAATTTTCTGGTGCTAAGTCATGTGTGCAGAAGCCCCTGAAGTATCAGTACAGTTGAAACCCCCGAGAAGAGACACCGTTTTAAAAACGACACCCCTTAAGGAATTCATCTAGAGGTGTAGTGAGCATTTTGACCCCACAGGTATTGTGTAAAAGATAATGCGCAACAGATGGTGCAGAGT
The DNA here is from genome assembly GCF_050947455.1 of Rhinoderma darwinii. NCBI lineage: Eukaryota > Metazoa > Chordata > Amphibia > Anura > Rhinodermatidae > Rhinoderma > Rhinoderma darwinii. The sequence continues at coordinate 390,441,318 of NC_134689.1, forward strand.
GAGATTTGCAATTTTCTATATATATGCCATGTCAGTGTCCGATATATTGTGCCCAGCATATGCCACCGGAGGCATACACCCCATAAACTGTAATGTGGGTTCTCCCGGGTACGGCAATACCCTACATGTGGCTGTTATTAGCTGCCTGGGCTCACGGCAGGGCTCAGAAGGAAAGGACCACCATTTGGCCTACTGGAGCTTTTCTGGTGCTAAGTCTTGTATGCAGAAGCCCCTAAGGTACCAGTACAGTTGAAACCCCCAAGAAGTGACCCTGTTTTAAAATCTACACCCCTTAAAGAGGCTCTGTCACCAGATTTTGCAACCCCTATCTGCTATTGCAGCAGATCGGCGCTGCAATGTAGATTACAGTAACGTTTTTATTTTTAAAAAACGAGCATTTTTGGCCAAGTTATGACCATTTTTGTATTTATGCAAATGAGGCTTGCTGAAGTCCAACTGGGCGTGTTTACAGTAAAAGTCCAACTGGGCGTGTATTATGTGTGTTACATCGGGGCGTTTTTACAACTTTTACTAGCTGGGCGTTCTGACGAGAAGTATCATCCACTTCTCTTCACAACGCCCAGCTTCTGGCAGTGCAGACACACAGCGTGTTCTCGAGAGATCACGCTGTGTCGTCACTCACTTCCTGCCCCAGGTCCTGCATCGTGTCGGACGAGCGAGGACACATCGGCACCAGAGGCTACAGTTGATTCTGCAGCAGCATCGGCGTTTGCAGGTAAGTCGATGTAGCTACTTACCTGCAAACGCTGATGCTGCTGCAGAATCAACTGTAGCCTCTGGTGCCGATGTGGCCGACACAATGCAGGACCTGGGGCAGGAAGTGAGTGACGTCACAGCGTGATCTCTCGAGAACACGCTGTCTGTCTGCACTGCCAGAAGCTGGGTGTTAACGAACAGAAGTGGATGATGCTGATTCGTCAGCATCATACACTCCCATTCCTAACGCCCAGCTAGTAAAAGTAGTAAAAACGCCCCGATGTACACACATAATACACGCCCAGTTGTACTTTTACTGTAAACACGCCCAGTTGTACTTTTGCAAGCCTCATTTGCATAAATACAAAAATGGTCATAACTTGGCCAAAAATGCTCGTTTTTTTAAAATAAAAACGTTACTGTAATCTACATTGCAGCGCCTATCTGCTGCAATAGCAGATAGGGGTTGCAAAATCTGGTGACAGATGTAGTGAGCATTTTGACCCCACAGGTATTGTGTAAAAGATAATGTGCAGCAGTTTTCTGCAGAGTGAAATTTGCAATTTTCTATACATATATGCCAATTCAGTGTCCGATATATTGTGCCCAGCATGCACCATCGGAGACATACACCCCATAAACGGTCATGTGGGTTCTCCCGGGTACGGCAATACCCTACATGTGGCTGTTATCAGCTGCCTGGGCACGCAGCAGGGCTCAGAGGGGAAAGATGAGGAGGGGTAAACTGTGCGAAGTGCATCAGGGCGAGTAAAACTGGGGTAAATTTAAAATGAAGGGATGGATGATACATTTTAAAACACTCTTTCATACAGAGCTCTGGTTTTTCGGGACACGCGTCACATTGATATATTGTGTCCTTCCTTATCCCGCTCTTATAGCAGACTTTGCACCTCTTTTGACTTTTTCCCTTCTTGCCAGTTTGGGGAACTTCTCCTAAAAAGTGTTGCCGCCCTGGCAGATGCGTGTGGCCTCGCTTCCAGAAGTACTGTAGGGCTTCAGGACTTGATATGACAAGTCCACCCCTCCCATGTACCTATTGTAGTCCAGGATGCAGTCTGGTTTGGGCGTCTCTGTACTGGTACCTCTTACAGGTACATGGGTACTGGTGTGGCATCTCCCTTGTCTTGTACTTGACACACAATATATTGCTGCTAGATTGTGCCCTGCTCTCACCCCTTCTGAGTGTTTGCCCAAGCAGAGTCTTAGGGAGGCCTCTCAGATTTCTTCTAGTAGTGCCGCATGCCGCAGGACTTCTGGAAGCGAGGCAGTTGAAGAGTGGGACGCTGGTATAAAAATTATCCAGGTAGAGTTGGTAACCCTGGTCCAGCAGTGGGTGCACCAAATCCCACACAATTTTTGTATTAACTCCCAGTAAAGGGGGGCATTCTGGGGGCTGAATACTGGTGTCCTTCCCTTCATATATCCTAAACCTGTAGGTATACCCTGATGCACTCTCGCACAGCTTATACAACTTCACGCCATACCTTGCCCTCCTACTCGGCAGGTACTGGCGGAATTGAACCCTCCCTTTAAAATGTACCAAGGACTCATCAATAGAAATACAATTCTCGGGGGTGTATGCTTGGGAAAACCGGGCACTGAAACGGTCTAATAGGGGTCTCCGTTTATACAAACGGCTCATTATGAGTATAATGTAAGAAGCGAAGTATTGCCTCATTTATTTATTTTTTAGTTTCCAGCTCAGTTCTGAAGTTGCTTTTGTCAGGTCCGCATTTCACACCGAATAACCACCTCTGTAAATTGAAAGCTGAAGGCATGCCTGGAGAGAAGTACACCACACAAATGTCTGAGGTACAGCTTCAATGTCAGCCAGGAGGAACTGAACTTTATTCAGAACAAAGAAACACACACAGAGAAGACACATGCCCCTCCCTATAGATGTGTGACTTGCTTAAATTCTATTCGCTCCCCAGCTGTAACTTTTCCTATACATTCTTCTGCACACTCCTCTTTGCATTCCAGGGGGCGGTGTCTTCCATAGGTGTGTCCGACATGAACAAAGAACTTGTTATATATATCAGTATATTACACAAAGAACTGAAATGTATATACATATGTGTGAGGATAATATTTTTCAGACAATATACATAGTAATGATCCCTGACACTTTGAGGGGCCCATATATTAGAAACCCCTATGAAACACCCCATTTTAGAAACTAGACCCCTCAAAGTATTCACAACAGCATTTAGAAAGTTTATTAACCCTTTAGGTGTTTCACAGGAATTTAGAGCAAAGTAGAGGTGACATTTAATTAATTTAATTTAATTTAATTTATTAGGCACCATGTCTGGTTTGAAGAGGTCTTGTGGTGCTAAAACAGTGGAAACCCCCCAAAAGTGACCCCTTTTTGGAAACTAGAGACCTTGAGGAATTCATTGTAGTTTTCTTGGGGTGCATGCGACTTCTATTTTTAAGAGGTGTGGTGACTAAAAAACAGCAATTTTACTATTGTTTTTTATTCTATTTTTTTTTACAGCGTTCACCGTGCGCTATAAATGACATATTCACTTTATTCTGCGGGGCGATATGATTACGGCGATACAATATGTTTATAGTTTTATTTTATGTCTTATGGCGTTTGCACAATAAAATACATTTTGTAAAAAAAAATTTTTTTTTGTGTTACCTTATTCTAAGAGACAGAACTGTTTTATTTTTCCATCAGGAAAGCCGTGCAAGGACTTATTTTTTGCGTAACAAACTGTAGTTTCGATCAGTACCATTTTTAGGTACATGCGACTTTTTTATCTCTTTTTATTCCATTTTTTGGGAGATGAAGTGACCAAACAATTGTGATTGCGGTACGGTTTATTATTATTTTCTTTTACGGCGTTCACCGCGCGGGATAAATAACGACATCGTTTTGTAGTTCAGGACGTTACGGACGCGGCGATATCAATTATGTATAGTTTATTTGTATATTTATATATTTTTATTAATAATAAACGACTGATGAGGGAAAAAGGGAGATTTTTACTTTTAGCACTTTTAAAACTTTTATTTTCGTATTTTTACACAACTTTTTTTTACTTTTTTACACTTTTTTTTACTTTGTCCCACTAGGGGACATGAGGGCAGGAGGCCCTGATCGCTATTCTAATACACTGCACTACATACGTAGTGCAGTGTATTAGAGCTGTCAGTTGTTCGCTGACAGCAAGCATAGTGGGTCCTGACTTTGTCAGGACCCACTAGGCTTCCGTCGATGGCGTAGCCAGAGTCCATTGTCAGTACTCTGGTTGCCATAGTAGCCATCGCGGCCCGCTATCTGCCACATCCAGTGTCTTCTGCCACATCTTGTACTGCCCGCCACGTCTGGTGCTATCTGCTGCACCGACCTCCATCCATGCTGAAGCCACAGCCACAGTCTGGACTAGTTCAGGTACCCAAGTGTTAATAGACTTTTGTATAGACTGAGACCTGGCCGGCTGCCTCTCCGCCACGGCGGAGCGGCCTAGTGGGTCCACATACCCTGTGACCGTGACCGTACGCTCAGGCCATGGAACCCGCTGGCCAGCCCAAGACCACAGTCCAGAAGATACAGTTGGAGATGCATGACCTACGCATATGTCAGGATCAACTCCTTGAGGCTGTCAATTCTATCATAGTCCGTCTGGATCTACTCACTGTTCCACCTCCGGTTCTTCCACCTGAGGCTGTTGCTGTACCACTGCCCACTGCTCCTACTTTTTGTTCTAGATCCAGAGTTCCTCTACCTCTTCCTCCTCGCTATGGCGGTGATTCCAGAGCATGTAGAGGATTTATTAACCAATTGACAGTTCATTTTAGGCTACGGGCTCATCTCTTCCCCTCCAAGGAGGCCAAAGTAGCATTTATCATCTCCCTCCTTGCTAGCAAGGCCCTCGCATGGGCAAACCAATTCCTGGAGCAACAAGGAGCTATATCCTCAGACCTAACCTTGTTCCTGCAGTCCTTTCATGTAATGTTCGAGGAGCCTGTTCGAACATCCACAGCCGCAGCCACTCTGTTGACCCTCAAGCAAGAGGGTTCCACAGTAGGGGAGTATTCCATCTCCTTCCATACCCTGGCAGCCGAGCTGGCATGGAACAATGAGGCACTGGTGGCGACCTCCTGGCAGGTACTGTCCTCTCACATCAAGGACCATCTGGACATAAGAATCCGGGAGCGCAAGAGGTTCGACAGGAGAGTCGGGTCCACAGACCGACATCCTCGGCCCAGAGACCACTATTGCCTCATCTAGTGCGCTGCCTGAAGAACCCATGCAGGTAGACAGAGTCGGGTTGTCTGAACAGGAGAAGCAGCGCAGACGCTCCTCTGGACTATGTATGTATTGTGGCCTTAAGGGTCATTTTGTGCACCAATGCCCACAGAAACCGAGAAACTCCAGTACCTAGAGTTGGTTGGAGAGGCAACTCTAGGTGGGACGTCTCCAAACGTTAAAACCTCTTCCAAATTATCGATTCCTGTGGCCATCATCTACGGAGAGACGTCACATCCCTCCTCCGCCTATCTTGACTCCGGAGCAGCTGCTAATTTTATCCAGCAGGATCTAGTGGATCGTTTACATCTACCCACAGTTCTTCTGGAGAGACCCCTGGCTGTTGCCTCTGTGAATGGTCTACCATTGCCCGATCCGATTGTGTTCATCACGGAGCCGTTGACACTACCGGTCGGAGCTCTTCACTCGGAGCAGATTGCCTTCCTTGTACTACCTAAGGCTATCAATCCTATCCTGCTGGGTTTGCCATGGCTTCGCCTACACGCCCCGGTTCTTGACTGGAGTTCCGGAGAAATTCTTCAATGGGAATCCAGATGCCATAGCCATTGCCTGTCACAAGTCTGTCCTGTCACTCTCCGATCTACCATCTCAGTATGCCAGTTTTGCGAATGTCTTCTGCAAGCGAGAGGCTGAGATGTTGCCTCCACATCGGAATTATGACTGTCCCATTGAACTGGTTTCAAATGCTTCCCTCCCCCGTGGATGGGTATATACTCTCTCCTTGCCAGAGACTTTACCTATGTCAGCCTATATCAAGGAGAATTTGGAGAGGGGTTTTATATGAAAATCTTCCTCCCTGGCTGGGGCCGGCTTCTTCTTCGTTAAGAAGAGAGACGGATCTCTTCAACCCTGCATTGACTACCGTGGTCTCAACTAGATCACAGTCAAGAACAAATACCCGTTGCCACTTATATCCAAGCTGTTTGATCGCAGCCCCAAAAATTTCTAAGCTAGACCTGCGGGGGATTTATAACCTAATCCGGATTCGCTGGGTTGACTAATGGAAGACGGCATTTAACAACCATGATGGGCATTACAAATACCTAGTGATGCCCTTCGGACTGTGTCTAACGCTCCCACAGTGTTTCAGGAATTCGTCATTGATATCATCCGAGATCTCCTCTATATGTGTTGTAGTTTATCTTGATGATATTTAGATTTTCTCCCCAGATCTGATGACCCATCAGAGGCATGTCTGTCAGGTTCTTCTGCGACTAAGGGAGAATCGCTTATATGCCAAGTTGGAGAAGAGGTCTATGCCCTTCCTGGGCTACATCATCTCGGATTAAGGTCTTAAGATGGATCCTGAGAAACTAAAGTCTGTCCTGGAATGGCCACGTCCTCAAGGCCTGAAGGCCATACACCGGTTCCTGGGATTCACCAATTTCTACCGGCAGTTTATTCCAAACTTCTCATCTCTGACGGCTCCCATCTCTACCCCTACCAAGAAGGGTGTGAACGCCAAGGTCTGGACTCCAGAGGCAGAGTCCGCATTTATTAGCCTCAAGAAAGCCTTCACTTCAGCTTCGATCCTCCATCATCCTGACGTATCTCGACAATTCTCATTGGAGGTGGACGCCTCCTCTGTTGGTGCACGTGCACATCTGTTCCAGAGGAGCTCCAAAGGAAAAGCAGTGGTATGTGGCTATTACTCGAGACTTTTTTCTTCTGCAGAGCGCAATTACTCTATTGGAGATCGGGAGCTACTGGCGATCAAATTGGCTCTGGAGGAGTGGAGACACGTTCTAGAGGGCGCAGCTCACCCGATCTTGGTCAAAACTGGACCTTACCTATCTTCAGTCCGCTCGACGACTAAATCACGTCAAGCCAGGTGGTCGCTGTTCTTCACCCGTTTCAAATTTGTGCTCCACTACCGTCCCGCTGACAATAATTGTGAGGGCCGATGCCCTGTCCAGGTCATTTGAGACACATGATATGACGGAGTCCCTTCAAACTATCATAAACCCGTCCTGCATTGTCACTGCTAATCCGTTGCAGGTTGGAGACATTCCTCCGGGGAGGACTTTTGTTCGGTCGGCAGACAGGAGAAGAATTCTCCGATGGGGACACAGTTCTAAACTGGCTAGGCACGCTGGTGTCCGTAAAACCCGAGACCTGATTGCTCATCACTTCTGGTGGCCCACGCTACCTAAAGAAGTTCTGGACTTTGTCTTCTAACAAAGTTACTCACTCCAAGCCTGCCGGCCTGGTTCAACCTCTACCTGTACCCAATTCTCCCTGGCAGCACATTGCGATGGACTTTGTTACAGACCTTCCCCCCTCAGCAGGATGCAACACTGTCTGGGTGGTGGTGGACCGGTTCTCGAAGATGGCACATTTTATCCCGCTGACCGGCCTACCTTCTGCTCCCCGACTGGCGAGTTTTTTCATTCAGCACATTTTTTACTTGCATGGCTTGTCTCTTCACATTGTGTCTGACCGGGGTGTTCAATTTACCTCTAAGTTCTGGAGAGCCCTCTGTAAACTCCTGGATGTGAGATTGGACTTTTCCTCAGCCTATCACCCCCAGTCCAATGGGCAAGTCGAGAGGATCAAGCAGATCATGGAGAATTATCAATGCCACTTCATCTCTTTACAGCACGATAACTGGGTACAGCTTCTTCCATGGGCCGAGTTCTCGTACAACAACCACACAAGTGAGTCCACCACTTCCACTCCGTTTTACATTGTGTACAGTCAACATCCTAGAGCCCCTCTTCCAGTGTCGACTATATTTCAGGTACCCGCTGCTGACTCTGCATTTGGGGACTTTCTGCAAATCTGGCAACAGACCCGGTTCTCTATTTTGCTGGCAGTCGATCGCATGAAGCGAAAAGCAGATACAATGAGAAGAGAGCCGCCTCAGTATCTTCCGGGTACTAAAGTCTGGCTATCCTCTCGAAACATTCATTTGAAGGTGCCTTCATACAAGTTTTCTCCCAGGTTCCTTGGTCCTTTTGAAATTCTGCAACAAATTAACCCTGTCTTCTATAAGCTGCGGCTGCCTCCTACCCTCAGAATTCCCAACTCCTTCCATGTGTCCCTCCTGAAACCAGTGGTCCTGAACCGCTACAGCAAGACTTCTAGTACCACAGTTGCTCCCAGCGGTTCCTCTGATGTGTTTGAGGTGAGGGAGATCCTGGACTGCAAAAGGGTAGGAGGAAGGACTTTTCATTTGGTGGACTGGAGAGGATTTGGTCCTGGGAGCTGGAAGAGAACCTCATGCTCCTGCTCTCATTGAGAAATTCCTCTCTCGCTCTGGCCCCAAGAAGAGGGGGCATAAGAGGGGCGATACTGTAACCGTGGTTTACTCACCTCCCGACGCCCGCAGCCATGGATCTGTGAGCGCTGGTCCCCATCTCCTTCCTAGGAGAAGCCAGCGCTCACTTAAGGGCCAGTGCACGCACATGAAAACAATCATCATCAATCCACATGATTTCCTGGCCTATAAGAAGGCCCCAGTCCTTCTGATCATTGCCTGAGCGTTGTTAGTTTATCGCAAGTCTGTCTTGCAAATGGTCCCTTAGTGCAGGGGCGTAGCTAGGGGGGGTAGGTGGGGCATGTGCCCCTGGCGCAACTTAGAGGGGGCGCCAGCGCCACCCCCTCCTGCACTATAATTATCATGGTACATTGTAGTTTTGTCGCGATTTTGCAGCGAATCGCGGCAAAAACCGCAACAAAACTGCAATGTATATGTCCTGCAAAATGACCTTTAGACATAAGGTCACATGACCCCATCTCTGAAGTTTTTACTATTGCTTAGAGACCTGCTGGTCACATGACCGCAGGAGCTCGAGCAGCAGCAGAAGCAGCAGCAACAGCAGCAGCAGCAGAAGCAGCGACTCCACAGAGAAGACTCCACAGAGAAGACTGACTGTAAGTATAAGGGGATTGATTTGTTTAATGGGTCTGCATTTAGGGGGACTGTATTTAGGGGGACTGTATTTAGGGGGTCTGTATTTAGGGGGTCTGGTGTGGGGTCTGTATTTAGGGGGTCTGCATTTAGGGGGCCTGGTTTGGGGACTGTATTTAGGAGGTTTAGTGTTTATTAGTTTAAGGGGTCTGTATTTAGGGGGTCTGGTCTGGGGTCTGTATCAGTTTAAGGGGTTTAGGGTCTGTATATTTAGGGGTCTGTGTTAGTTTAAGTGATCTGGGGTCGGTATTTAGGGGGTCTGTTTTTATTTGAGGTCTGGGGTCTGTATTAGTTTATAGGGTCTATTTAGGGGGTCTGATCTGGGGTCTGTATTAGTTTACAGGGTCTATTTAGGGGGCCTGTTCTAGGGTCAGTATTAGGTTAGGGGTCTCTATTAGAATAGGGGGTCTGGTCTGGGGTCTGTATTTAGAGGGTCTGTATTAGTTTTGGGGTCGTTATTTAGCGGTCTGTATTCGTTTAGGGGGTCTGGTCTGAGGTCTGTATTAAGGGAGTCAGGTCTGGGGTCTTTATTCGTGTAGGGGGTCAGGTTGTTGTCTGTATTTAGGGGTCCGGTCAGAGGTCTGTATTTATTCAGGGTGCTTGTGATGGGGTCTGTATCTGTTTAGGAGGTCTGGTCTAGGGACTGCAAAAGTTTAGAAGGTCTGGGTCTGTATGTATTCTATAATCTAGTCTGTGGTCCAAATTTATTAGTCTAAGTAAAAAGGATTGTCCGGGCACATCGATAGGTCATCAGTATAAAAAACGGTCTGTGCCCGGACAACCCCTTTAATGATTGGTCCTGGGCCTTTGTGTCTAAATTTGTGTGTTTCTATAGGGGCTGGAATTGGCTGCAGAAGTGATGGGTGAAGATGTTTCATCAGGAAAAGTCGCCATAACGGTCTGCGTCAGATGGAGAAGACAAGAAAATGGCTCCCGTTAGAGAAGACGTCACTGGATCTATAGGGGATCTCCTCTCCTGACACGTCTGTTGCAGGTAATTCTTGTATTCTACATATTTCTGTGTACCCAGAGCTAATAGACAAATGCGTGTTACCATTCACATTTTCAGAAGGATGTGTCCCTACACAGTGTGATACTGTCAGCGATGGTGGGAGACTGTCAGTATGTAGGGACACAGCCCTTTGACAAGGGGAATCGTAAACAACCATTTGTCAATGCTTACACAAAAAGGTGGTGTTCACTATAGACGAGGCGGTGGGGAAGGGGGGCCCAAGTTTGTGGAACAGCCCAGGCCCTATGGTCTACTTAATCCGCCACTGCCTTTCTACGAGTGAGGCGACACGATACATTGCGCCGCTTGCGTCGTTGAAAGGCACTGATTGACAGGGAAGCGTTCAACCCCAGGAGACCTGCGCAGAAGAGAGCAGGTCTCCATTGCTGCCGGACGGCGTGAGAAGGGGATTAAGGTGAGTTTGAATATAGAAAGTAAATGGGAGGGGACCTCCAGCTCACCTTAGGGCAGAAGAATTTCAAATGCCTGTTGCGCACGGATCCTCGTGTCGGCACACGTTGGTGAAATTGTAGCAGAGAAGTGGTTGAGATCCAGCGCAAAAAATGGAAGGTTATTCAAAGATGTGTTAAAATGGAATCTAGTTCCAATTTTATTGGATAAATATACATAAAAACAGGGAGTCTTATTCCCCCAGCGGGTAAGGTGGATGTAGATGGAAGAAAAATGAATGCTAAAATTGTGATTGGACTGATATTACTGTTTGTCAAATATCTAATTTTAAGCCTAAGAATACTGTGTAATAATTTACCACATTGGAATCACTATATGGCAGGTAAATGAACTTGCGCGTCCATGGTTACCAACCTGTCGATAATAGACATATAAATAAATTACTTACCTGCCATATAGTGATTCCAATGTGGTAAATTATTACACAGTATTCTTAGGCTTAAAATTTGATATTTGACAAACAGTAATATCAGTCCAATCACAATTTTAGCGTTCCACTCGGTTTCCGCTTTGAGCCGCAATCAATTTCACCTGTTTAGAACCGGATATAGCCCCAACCCCAGCTGTCAAACCTTTCATTCTCAGCCATGACTAAGGACGAGGCTATCGTCTGAAACACGTAGGCTACGCATTCATTTTTCTTCCATCTACATCCACCTTACCCTCTGGGGGAATAAGACTCCCTGTTTTTATGTATATTTATCCAATAAAATTGGAACTAGATTCCATTTTAACACATCTTTGAATAACCTTCCATTTTTTGCGCTGGATCTCAACCACTTCTCTGCGTGAGTTTGAATAGTTTGTTATTTTATCATAATAAAAAAGCGTGTAGCATTATCTACGGGGGTGGCTTTATCTACAGGGGGGGGGGCTTTACCTACGTGGGGGGGGGGGCTTTATCTACCAGGGGGGCTTTTTCTATGGTGGGGCTCTATGTACAGGGGGGGGCTATATACTGGGGTGGGCTATATGTGGAGCACTATATACAGGGGTGGGCTATATCTACAGGGGGCTATATGCAGGGGTGGGCTATCTGTGGAGCACTATATACAGAGGTGGAGAAGAGGCAAAAGGAAAGGGAGCTGAGGGAAGCCCAGGTAACTGGGGGGACCTCTGGCCCGGACCCGGAACCTGCCCTGGAGATGGATGCCCTTGGGGACGCTGAATTGTATGAGGAGGTCAGGAGGATTCAGAGGTAGCAAGCGGCTGAGGGCTCTCAATCCTCCCAATATGAAAGTGTTGGTGTGGAAGAGAGGGTAAGCCTAAAAGAACATCTGGGACACAGGGTAAGATCTTGAAGGGGCCAAAGTCATCCGGCCAAACCCTGACCATGGAAGGTAAAAACTGCACCCCTCTGGTGCTCTCCCCCAACCGCTACCAAGCACTCATAGATTTTCCAGCTTCTCAACAAAATGAGAAGGAGGGTGAGATAGGGGTCCCAGGGGGTGCTGGGCCCCTTCCCTCGAGAGGTACAAAGGCTTCTGGGGCAGGGGTCAACATGGGACAGGGGGAGCCCTTTCCTCGATGTCGTCACTTGCCCTTTTGCCCCGTCGTCTCTGCATGCCTCTTCACCCGCAGGCGCCACCCCACTTTCTCCTCCTGCAGACTACATTGACCTCGGAGCGTGGGCACCTACTGAATGGGTGACCTAAGTCACCACACAGGTGACACCTATTCTGGTCACACGATGCAGCCAGTTGACCTACTCCCCCCACAATGAGCGCACTTCTGCACTATGCAGCCCGCGCTCAAGTGTGAGGGGTCGCCACACCAGTGACACAGCCTCGGCTGCAGGGCCACCATCACAAATTTCTGGGCCCCATACAGCCAAGATGTCTGGGCCCCCTGCATTACCGGGGGTGGACAATGGAAAGTGTGGTGCTCATGTTTGTACATTATACGTGTTAACTGATTTTTGTGATGATGTCAATTACAGTGAACGAAACCATGGAGCAGGCAGTGACCAGTTAATGCCCTGGATTTTGTTCAATTTAGCCAAAACGTATCTGACTGTATGGCTTACAGTGGGATATGTCGTCTGGGGAGTGGAGCTTTCCCAGGGCTGTAGTCCCCGGGAAGACCTCCTACTAACACTCTGCCCAGGGACTCTGAGGCTGTTCCTTATGTCTATATATGTCAGGCTTCGTTCACATCTGCGTCGGGACTCCGTTCATGGGTACCGTCTGACTTTTCCGTCAGGGGAACCCATGAATGGAAACCAAACTGAAACAATCGGAAACCATAGCTTTCCATTTGCATTACCATTGATTTCAATGGTAACGCATCAGTTGCAAATGGTTTCCATTTGTCTCCATTCTATAAGGTTTCTGTTGTTTTGACAGAACCAATAGCGCAGTGGACTGCGCGGTTTTGATGCATTTTTTTTACTGCACCTCAAACGCTACATGTGAATATACCCTCCCCCGCACAAAAACTATAACTAAACTTTTCCCTCGCACAACATCTACAGCAAAGCTACCCTACACAAATGAACTACAAGGGTCTCCTCACAGGTCAAATCACATTTTTTGCAATAGTTTTTGTAAAATTGCTTTATAACCATGTAATTTGCCATGGTTTTGCGAATATCTCTGCAAAAAAAACAAAAACCCGATATGACCATAACTTGTGAATATATGCTAAATAAGTTCCAACACACATGGCATTTACAGTCAAATCCCCCCTCCCCCACAAAAATTATGCAAAGGCTACAGCCGCTACACCTTTAAAAAAAAAATTGAATAAAAATGTGTATCAGTGTGTTTTGTGGAACTTTGCAATTACATTTTATTCAAAATAATTTTTACTTTTTGAGATACAACTGCTTTATATCCTGTATACAGAGTAGCTGTATCATGCGCTGAAACCTGAATCCGTCAGGTCAGCGGGACAGATGGGTTCAGTGACAGCGGATTCTGCGTGTCTCTGGCACGCAGGATTGAGCTTTTAGGCCGGGTTCCCAAGGGTCGGATACGCTGCATAAAAATCACACAGCGTGTCCGACCTGAAACCCGCAGGTTGCTCCATCCGACGGAAATTCCTCTGAGAAAAAAGCGCTCATACTTACCCCCTCCTCTGACGTCCAGTCCACTCCGGCCTCCCTGGATGACGTGGCAGGCCATGTGACGCTGCAGCCTGTGATTGGCTGCAGTGGTCACATGGGATGCAACGTCATTCCAGGAGGCCGGACTGCAGGAAGAAGGATGGCCTTCTGGGTAGTTCTGGGTAAGTATGATTTATTTTTTTCAGAGTTGCAATTTTTGCGGCGTAAGCGCTTCGATTACGCCACAAACGTCGCAACACTTGGCTTTCTGTTGCGGGTTTTGCAACCCCATTGAATTCAAAGCGGAAAACCCGCAGCAGAAAATCAACAAAAACGCAGCATAAATTGACATGATTTAACCCCTTTAGGACGCAGCCTGTTTTGGCCTTGTGGACACAGATGATTTTTTCAAATCTGACATGTGTCATTTTATGTGGTAATAACTCCGAAATGCTTTTACCTATCCAAGCGATTCTGAGATTGTTTTCTCATGACATATTGTACTTTATGTTAGTGAAAAAATTTGGTCGATAAATTCAATATTTATTTGTGAAAAACTTAAAATTTTAGCAAAAATTTGCAAAAATTAGCATTTTTCTAAATTTAAATGTATTTGCTTGTAAAACAGATAGTAATACCACCCAAAATAGTTACTAGTTAACATCCCCCATATGTCTACTTTATGTTTGCATTTTTTTTTTCACGTACTTTTATTTTTCTAGGACGTTACAAGGCTTAGAACTTTAGCAGCAATTTCTCATATTTTCAAGAAAATTTCAATAGGCCATTTTTTCAGGGACCAGTTCAGCTCTGAAGTGGCTTTGAGGGCCTTCTTTGCTAGAAAGTCCCCATAAATCACCCCATTTTGAAAACTGCACCCCTCAAGGTATTCAAAACCACATTCAGAAAGTATTTTAAGTCTTTAGGCGTTTCACAGGAATTAAGGCAAAGTAGAGGTGAAATTTACAAATTTCATTTTTTTTGCCGAAATTCATTTGTAATAAAAAAAAATCTGTAACACAGAAGGTTTTACCAGAGAAATGCAACTCAATATTTATTGCCCAGATTCTGCAGATTTTAGAAATATCCAACATGTGGCCCTAGTGTCCTAATGGACTGAAACACAGGCCTCAGAAGCAAAGGAGCACCTAGTGTATTTTGGGGCCTCCTTTTTTAGCATTTTAGGAATATATTTTAGGCACCATGTCAGGTTTAAAGAGGTCTTGTGGCACCTAAACAGTCGAAATCCCCAAAATATGACCCCATTTTGGAAACTACACCCCTCAAGGCATTTTTCTAGGGGTATAGTTAGCATTTTGACACCACAGTTTTTTTTGCAGAATTTAGTGGAATTAGTCTGTGAAGATGAAAATCACCTATTTTTCTGTGGGAACATAGAGTTTTTTTATTTTTACAAGAAATAAAGGAGAAAAAGCACCCCAACATTTGTAAAGCAATTTCTCCCAGTTACGGCAATACCCAATATGTGGTCATAAACTGATGTTTGGACCCACAGCAAGGCTCAGGAGGGAAGGAGCGCCTTTTGGATTTTGGAGCGCGGATTTTGCTGGATTGGTTTTCAGTGTCATGTCGGGTTTGCAACGCCCCGGAGGGACCAAAACAGTGGAAACCCCCCAAAAGTGACCCTATTTTGGAATCTACACCCCTCAAGTATAGTGAGCATTTTGACCCCACAGGATCTTTTTTAGAGCTAAGGTGACCAAAAAACAGCGAGATGAACAAATGTCATCCACACGCTGCATAAATACTGAGCGGTAAAAACGCTCAGAAATTGACTTGCGGTGTGTAATTTTATTCCGCAGCATTTCAATTGTATTTGCGGAATCGCTGCTTATTTGTTGCGGGTTTTCCCCACTGAATTTAAAAAAAGGCAACTCATAAAAAAAATAAAAAATCTTATAGTTACACAGGAGTCTGGGTTTCTTCCTCCCTCCAGCGCGGCCTCCTGAAATGACATTTCATGTGACTGCTAGCAGGCCGGCTAAATGCTGTAGTTTTCGCAGCGGACATTCTAGGCGAAAAACTGCACCACAATTTGGTGTGGATTTTCGGAGGGAATTCCCTGTGGCGCACAGGGCGGATGCGCTGCGTGCTTTTACGCAGTGTATCCGCCCCGTATGAACTCGGCCTAACAGATAAGTTCCCCCTCCCCCAAGAAAAATTTATAATGAATCCCTTCCCCCACACATAGCATTCACAGCCAAGTCCCACCATCCCCCAAAAACGTTTTACACAAAATTCCCTCCCTCACATATAGCATTCACAGCCAAGTCCCACCATCCCCCTCATATAGCATTTTACACAAAATCCCCTCCCCCACATATAGCATTCACAGCCAAGTCCTACCCTCCTCCACAAAAATGTTTTACACAAAATCCCCTCCCCCTCAGATAGCATTCACAGCCAAGCCCCACTCTCCCCCACATATAGCATTTGACACAAAATCCCCTCCCCCACATATTGCATTTACAGTTAGGTCCCCCTCACCAACAAAAACGTTTTACACTAAATCCCCTGTCTCACATATATCCTTTACAGTTAGGCCCCCCTCCCCCACAAAAATGATTTGTAAAGAATCCCCTACACATAACATTACAGTTCCCTTTACATTGCAGGGTCCGTTTCAGTCTCTAAGTAGCTAACGCTGGGGTCCTCAATATTTAAAGTAGCGGACGGGCCCCTTCTTTTCATCCTGGTTGCTGGGCCCCTGACTCGAGTACCAGCAGTACTGCCCTGATGGCGGCCATGCTCAGGGTAGGATACGATCCCTCCCAAGGAAAGTAGGGGATGGTATGTGGGACACAGTTTGCCCCAGACACCTAAGTTTGACCATAAACTTCCAGGCCCCTGACCAGATGCCAAACTCGCCTAGGTTCTTCCTAGGCATCTCTGCTACCTTTCAAACCGACTTAACCAGGTCAATGCAAGAAAGTGACTCGTTACGGATGAGAACGGTCACTTTCTTGAGACCACTCTGGCGGGATATTGCTTGCGCAGCAAAATCCCGCCATCCTGGCTAGCTCCTCCCCAGCTCATAGTTCTCCCAGAAAACCTCCAGGCCTCCCGGGTGAACAAAGCTGATGTCGAACTCAGCTGAGCCATGAGGATGTATCAGGGCAAAGATGTCACCCGCCCTGAAGCCCATCCCCAGCAGCAGCTCCACCACCGTTTTTTCTGGGGGACAGATTTCATTGCCACGCCACCGGAGAAAGAGCACATTCCTCCTGACCACAGCCTGCCCGGTTGTCAGGAGCGACCACTGATCTCCTCTCTTTTATCGGAAGGCTTCCAACGCATACCTATCTATCCAGAAAGATAGGTCTCTCTGCACACCCACTACCCCAGCATAAGTTCTGCTAGGGGCGCCGGGAAGAAGAGCACCAGGCCCCCCCACATTTTCAGTTGATACATTCCCTCTCCCGGTAATTCTATTGGCCAAGCCAGGTTCAACGTGATTCTTTTTCTCCATTGCTTTCCCTGCCCTAACACCTCTGCATCCTTAGGTGCACCTCCACGCAACCCTCCGCATCATCAGTGTCCATTTCACTTGTCAGGGCACTATTATTATTTACCGACACATTTTTACTGACATTTTTACTGACACTTTTGCTGACATTTTTACTGACACTTTTGCTGACATTTTTACTGACATTGTTATCTTTATTAGTGTCTTTCTGTCCTTCCACGACACTTTGCAGTGGCTGATCTGCTTGTTGAACAATTTTTATTGCCCAGCCACCCCCTCCTCTGTATTAACTGGCCCCGCCCCTTTCAGAGGCATCGGGTGTCTGCGATCTTATTACAGGACCGACCACTCTACAGACACCCGATCCTCGGGACTGCACTGCTGTCTGCTTCTGGTTTGCCCCCTCCTCCGATGCTCGGTCTCAGGGGCTCGCCGTCAGCAGACTTTGGGATCACGACCCCTGCTGTGCTCCGGCTGCCAGTGCCGCCCACTTCACAGCGAGCGGCGTCCGGCGCCATCTTGCCCGGCCTTGTAGCTTTCTCCCCGCTTCCCCGCCCCGACCCCACTACAGGGGTTGGAGTTGGGGGGTTTGCGGTCTCTGCACACCGGACCAAAATCTCTTCTGGCCCGGAGTGCAGGGGAGACCTATTGATGTATACCAGTCTCACCTCTTTTTGTCTTCTTTCCTCTCTCAGCTTCTGCTTCAGTTTTTTCTTCCTTTTTCTCTCTGCCGCCGCACTTCTTACTTCCTCCTCCGGGGCAGCTCCGAGCCAAAACTGAATCTCTCCAGTGAAACGGTGGATTCTTGGTCACAAATCTGCGTCAGCAGACCAGGGGGATACTCCCCTCTGACCCGGAGCTGCTCCCCGACTCCGGTAGACGCACCACATTGGGCGCGATTGCACTCACTGTAAACTCCCGACTCCCCGGCGCCTTTAAGTACAACGCTTTCCGTGCTGGGATCGGCACCAGCTTGTCAGGGGTTTCATCCGTGGTGGCCTCCATGTTTGTCACCGCAGTTCTTTGCTCTTTTTCTCCTCTTTGTTGGTTTAATTCAGCCATTTCCATAAAACGGTCCTCATATTGAAGCTTTTCAGAGAAAACTCCTCCTCCACTTATTATTATGGCTCTCCTGTCCTCCTTCACCTCCCGGACCAAGGAGCAGACCTATGCGGCGTACTTGGCCCACCTGCCGCCAGAAGACTTTGCTGCCATCTGCCGGGCTACCGTCAGGTCTCCACGGAGACCCTGCAGGGACCTACCTAGGTCTTTGTACTCCTCGAGGTGGGCCACTAGGCGGGAGACAAAAGTGGTAGCCTCCTCTCCCGGCCTTAGTAACCCCCACTCGGACGGGTCCCTGCAGCCATGATGTTCCGGGCCCGGTCCTGCTGGTCCTTCTCCTGGGGAGTACTCCATCGCCTCTGCTCTCCTTGTGTCATGCTTCGATGCCCCAGCCCTGGGGGGGGGGGGGGGTGAGGCCACGTTGCTGCAGCCCCGAGTTGGCCTTCTCTCTCCCAGGGCTGGCTTCACTTTCCTAGCCGGCTGGGATGCCCTCCACCCCCCCACCGGCCTACTCCGAAGGGTGGAAGACCGGGACTCCATCCCCGGATGGAGCCCCCCTCGTGGCACTCTGCAAGCCCAGGCAGGTGTAATAAACCTGGTTAAATGAAATAAACAGAGTCCCCGGAACCACACAAGTTCAAAACACACTCCACTTCCACTCAGGAACAAGCCTGTTCTGATATCATCACCACCAAACTCCTCCTCTTGCTGTGGCTGCTGTCACCAGTCTTAGCCTGAAACCACCGCTACTGTACTGTCTACGTTGCCTCAGGTACCCTTTTAGAACTACAGACATTTGCATATGCCTGATTCGTCGGCTGCTATCCCGCTACGCGGTACGGCCCAGTGGTTCCACACCCCGCGTTGTGACAGTACGCTCAGGCCATGAACCCCGCTGGTCAATTCAAGGGCCTATCACCTTCTCAAGCCATTCAAGCGGATCTGCGAACATGACAGGATCAACTCCTTGTGGCAGTAAACGCCATAGCACAACAGCTAGGGGCGCTAGCTGCTTCCTCCTCTGCTCCTGTTCCAGTTTCTCTGGCTGATCCTCCTGCTACACCTCCTGTCAGCACCAGTTCTGATCTCCGATTCTCGCTGCTACTACCGCCTCGTTTTAACAGAAACGCAAGCGCTTGCAAGGGATTTTTTTAACCAGTGTCATATCCACTTCACCTTGCATGCCAGAGCATTTCCCTCGGACGGAACCAGGATCGCCTTCATTGTTTCCCTGCTTGCTGGCAAGGCCTTGGCGTGGGTGAACTCTATCTGGGAACGACAGGGACTTGAGACCCGTGACTTCCAGGGGTTCCTGCGGTAATTCCGCACTGTGTTTGAGGAGCCTGGACGAGTCTCGTCGGCAGGTAACTCCCTACTGAACCTTCGCCAGGAGGAAATCTCCGTAGGCGAGTACACCATCCAGTTCCGGACCCTGGCATGTGAGCTGTCCTGGAACAACGAGGCATTGGTATCTTCCTTCTGGCATGGACTGTCATCTTAGATTAAAGACGAACTGTCTGCCCATGATCTACCACCTACCTTGGACGACCTCATTTTACTTGCTACCTGGGTTGATATGAGGCTCAGAGAGAGATCCCAAGAGGATTGTCGAGAGAGAAGACTTCCTAGGTTGGCTCCCAACTTCCAGCAACCCCTCTTGTCCTCATCTGTTGCTCCATCCGAGGTCCCTATGCAAGTGGATCGACTTAAACTATCTGTCCAGGAGAAACAGCGCAGACGCACTTATGGACTTGGCCTATATTGTGGCCTCGGAGGCCATGTCATGTGCCTGTGTCCCCAGAAGCCAAAAAACTCCAACGCCTAGGATTGGTTGGGAAGGCAACCCTGGGCGACACAGCATTTGACAGAGAACTTTCTTCCAAGCTGGCTATCCCTGTTACTATTGTCGCTGGCGAGAGGACCCACCTGGCCTCTGCCTATCTGGACTCTGGCTCTGCAGCCAATTTTATACGAAGAGAACTAGTGGATCTTCTTCACTTGCCTATAACCGTTCTGGAGAAGCCATTGATCGTTGCCTCAGTAAATGGACTGCCGCTGCCCGACCCAATATTGTCTGTGACCAAACCGCTGAGGCTTCAAGTGGTAGCCTTTCATTCTGAGCTGATCTCCTTTTTGTCCTACCCAAGACCGTCAACCCCATGCTGCTGGGTTTGCCTTTGCTCTGTCTACAAACCCCAGTCCTGGATTGAAACTCTGGAGAGGTTCTCCAGTGGGGTCCCAATTCCCTCAACCACTGCCTGGGGAATATCCATCTGGTTCAGCCTCCTCCACATCAGTCATTGGCAGGGTTGCCCTCTTGCTACTCTCAGTTCTTGGATGTTTCAGCAAGAAGGAGGCAGAGACGTTGCCTCCACAATGGGCGTATGATTGTTCTATTGACTTGGTCCCTGATTCGCCTCCTCCCTGCAGTAGAGTATATCCTCTCTCCTTACCTGAGACCCAGTCTATGTCTGCCTATATCAAAGAGAATTGAGAGAGGGGCTTCATATGCAAATCCTCATTCCCTGCCAGGGCCAGGTTTTTCTTTGTTGAAAAGAAGGACGGATCTCTTCGACCCTGCATTAACTACTGGGGTCTCAACCAGATCACAGTAAAGAACAGATACCCGTTGCCTTTGATTTCAGAACTGTTTCATCGCATACGGGGAGCAAAATTTTTTTCAAAACTAGACCTGCGGGGGGCCTACAATCTAATTGGGATTCGTCAGGGTGACGAATGGAAGACGGAATTTAATACTCGTGATGGGCACTAGGAATAACTGATTATGCCCTTCGGTCTGTGTAACACTCCCACGGTCTTCCATGAGTTTGTCAATGACATCTTCTGTGATCTCCTCTGTCTGTGTTGTGGTGTATCTCGATGTCATTTTGTTTTTTTTCCCCAGATCCAGCGACTCATCAAAGACTTGTCCGCCAAGGTTTGCTTCGATTAAGGGAGAATCACCTATATTGCCAAGCTGGAGAAGTGCGTGTTTGAGAGAAAGTCTCTACCCTTCCTGAGCTACGTCATCTCGGATCGAGGTCTCAAGATGGATCCTGAAAAGGTGAAGGCCATCCTGGAATGGCCACGCCCTCAAGGCTTAAGGGCCATACAGCGCTTCTTGGGATTCGCCAACTTCTACTAGCTGTTCATCCCCAACTTCTCCTCATTGACAGCTCCTATCTATAACCCTCACCAAAAAGGGCATGAACGCCAAGGTGTGGACTCCAGAAGTAGAGGCCGCATTCAAGAGATTAAAGAAGGCCTTCACATCAGCCTCAATCCTCCATCATCCTTATGTCTCTACAGTTTTCGTTGGAGGTGGACGCCTCCCCCATTGGTGCCGGTGCACTTCTGTTCCAGAGAGGTTACAAAGGCAAGACTGTGGTATGTGGCTACTACTCTAAGCTTTTTTCTCCCACGGAGCGCAACTACTCGATTGGGGATCGGGAGTTACTGGCCATCAAGCTGGCTCTGCAGGAATGGAGACCCCTACTAGAGGGCGCAGCTCATCCAATCCTAATATTCACGGACCATAAGAACCTCACCTATCTCCAGACGGCCCAGCGGCTGAACCCTCGTCAGGCCAGGTGGTCGCTGTTCTTCTCTCGGTTCCAGTTTGAGCTCCACTACCACCCTGCCGACAAGAATGTGAGGGCCAATGCCTTGTCCAGGTCGTTCAAGGCAGAGGACACTATGGAGCCCACACAGAATATCATTGATCCATCCTGCATCATCCCTAACAACCCTCTGCAAGTTAGAGATATTCCTCCGGAGAGGACTTTTGTGCGTCTGGCAGACAGAAGAAGAATCCTCCGCTGGGGACACAGTTCCAAGCTGGCAGGTCACGTGGCTGCCTGTAAAACCAGAGACCTGATTGCCCGTCAGTTCTGGTGGCCCACGCTGCCCAAAGACGTCACAAACTTTGTCTCCTCCTGCAAGGTGTGCGCAGCAAATAATGTCACCCACTCCAGACCAGCTGGCCTGCTCCAGCCACTACCTGTGCCCGATGCCCACTGGCAACATATTGCTATGGACTTTGTTACGGACCTGCCTCCCTCTGCGGGATGCAGTGCAGTCTGGGTGGTGGTGGACCGATTTTCGAAGATGGCTCACTTTGTTCCGCTGACCAGTCTACCTTCTGTTTCCCGACTGGTCAATCTCTTCATCCAACACATCTTCCGACTGCACGGCTTGCCTCTGCATATTGTGTTGGATCGGGGGATTCAGTTTACCTCAAAGTTCTGGAGAGCCCTAGTGCGGACTCCTCGGTGTGAAGTTGGACTTTCCCTCAACCTACCATCCCCAGTCCAATGGTCAAGTCGAGAGGATAAATCAGATTATGGAGAACTATCTGTGGCACTTTATCTCCAGGCAGCATGATGACTGGGTGCAGCAGCTTCCTTGGGCTGAGTTCTCCTACAACAACCACACTAGTGAGTCCACCGCCTCCAGTCCATTCTTCATTGTCTGCGGTCAACACCCACGAATACCTCTCCCTGTTTCCACTACGTCCCAGGTACCTGCAGCTGACTCAACTTTCAGGGACTTTCTACAAATCTGGCAGCAGGCCCGATCTTCTATTCTGCTGGCGAGATATTGATAGTACTAAATAGTTGAAAACGTTATACCTGGTGTACACCACCAAAATTCATGCAAGTTATGTAGGGAAGGGGGAAAAATGGGATAGTTAGTATAACATGAGTTAAAATATAACCTTTATTAGATATGCATATAAAAGAGTACGTGGGGGTGAATTAGTAACCCTGGAGAGTGTAGGTTGGATATCCCCTGGTATTAAGCCAACCTAAGAGAAAAATTATGATCTATTAACTTCTTCTAATGAACGTTGCCCCTATGTGATTCACTTACGTGAAATGGTTGGAAGGAAAAGGGGGAAAGGGACATATGGGCAGGAAGTATGAGATCAGTTGAATAGCTGCAAATTAGTCCAGAATGCCTCTGAACTATAAAAAGGGCTCTGCCCTCCCATTCGTTGTCTGAGAGTTGTTGTGTTACCCTAGTTTGTCTTTGCAAATGGTCTCCTAAGTGTTTTCCAGTTCCCAGTGTTTCCCGTTCCTGCTGCCTGTACCCTGTATCCCGTGCTACCATGCCCCTGTGCCTTGAAGAGTTGGAGTCATGTTGTGCTATCCGCTGCATCTACCGTGTTGCACCCTGCCGGGAGTCTGCCTCATCTTAGCCTGAAACCACCGCTACTGTCTACGTTGCCTCAGGTACCCTTTCAGAACTATAGACATTTGCATATACCTGATTGGCCAGCTGCTATCCCTCTACGCGGTATGGCCCAGTGGTTCCACACCCCGCGTCGTGACAAATACTTTCCATGTCGGAATTCTTTTGCTCGTTCATGTCGTCCATGTCTTTCTCAGAGTCAAGATCCTACTGCAATAGCCGGCATTGGCGATAACTCTAATCCTGGCCTTTAAACCCTTGATGCTGTGATAAAAAGGAACTGCGGCACTTAAGTGGTTTTACAGAGGATGGAGGCAAACTCTGTTACCCTATCGGAACCCAAGTGACTTCATCCCGGGGGGACGATGGGTTGCCTTACCAGCCTGTAGTCTAACAAAGGCCCTCAGGCCTTCCATTTCTTTGTACTTGCCCAAGGCATGGGTTGCCTGTCAGCAGGGCCACGCAAAGATTGGATGATGCCCTGTGCAGTACCTTCTGTTGGTGTGTCCCCACATGATAAACTATCATACAAAGTACAAATAACCAGTGCCTTATTTCAAGCATCATATGATATTGTGCCAAATATCATTTCCTTACAGGTTTTTTTTTGCTCACCCCCCCTCCAAAAAAAAAATCTTCATGTAGTATAAAATGGTGCCATTGGATACTATGGTTTCCAGAATGCTGCGATGCAAAAACAAAAAAATTGATGCTCAAAGGCCCTGAATAGACCCTAAGGGATTGCATGGTCATGTTGACTATATCAGGCAAACAATGTGGCCTCTGAAAAAAGGCAAGTGGAGCTGACAGTGGACATGACACCGTTAGCAGTTTGTGGGATTACAGTCAGGGGCGTAACTACGAAAGTGCTTGGTTCCGTGTCGAGTCTGTGCTCTTTCCCAGATCAAACATTTAATTAAAAAAAAAACAGTCTTTACTCGCTGCTCTTGCTCAGGCTGCCACATCAGACTTCAGGATACAAGGTCTGTGCCGCAGCCCATACAAGGTCCTGACGCCAGACAATATGACGTGACTGTCTTTACTGAGACAACCACTTTAAAAAATAGTTTAGAAACAAAATTTTACAGCGTCTTCATTAGCTATCCATATGGAGTCATATTTTAAATCACGATGTCATGGAATTTAGGAGATCTATGAATACATGGTGTCTACAAGGCATCGTAAGTCAGGATTTATAAAATGTAGGATTCCTATGGGAGCAATGTTCTAAATTTATTTTGAGAGTTATTAGAAAATGTTCACATACTGATACTGATGCAATGTCACACACTAACATTAAAGCAACTGAAGGGAAGTGATGAAAATTCATTACATTAAGTTTCTAAGCTTTGCAAGCCCCCTCATATTTCCGTCTACAAATGACTACTCAGCTTTGATTATCATGTTTTGCTTTGAATACCCCCTGTGGAACAACCCTTTTAATATTCCTGGTGGGGGTTTAGGGGTTAATAAATAATGTGTCTCTTTAGGGTATGTGCACACGATAAGAGGCTTTTACGGCTGAAATGACAGACTGTTTTCAGGAGAAAACAGCTGCCTCGTTTCAGTCGTAAATGCTCCTCCTCGCATTTTGCGAGGCTTCTCTGACAGCCGTAAATTTTGAGCTGCTCTTCATTGAGTTCAATGAAGTACGGCTCAAATTACGTCTGAAAGAAGTGCCCTGCATATCATGTATATAAGTGTCCTGCACTTCTTTTGACGAGGCTGTATTTTTACGCGTCGTCGTTTGACATCTGTCAAACGACGATGCGTAAATGACAGGTCGTCTGCACAGTACGTCGGCAAACCTATTCAAATGAATGGGCAGATGTTTGCCGAAATTGTAGCCCTATTTTCAGACGTAAAACGAGGCATAATACGCCTCGTTTACGTCTGAAAATAGGTCGTGTGAACCCAGCCTAAAGGTCAAATACAAAACAATATTTTGCCAATATTATATTTGAATTATTTAGATTTTTTTATTTTTTATTTCTAACTATTAGTCAATTATGTTACATACAGAAGTAAGCTGAGCTTAAGTTTGTCATGATGCCTCAGCACCACACCTATGCAGATAACATCCTGACACTAGCCAGCATCAGGACACTGTGCACTGGGCACTGAGGGGCTTGCTGCAAAATATCTATCTATCTATCTATCTATCTATCTATCTATCTATCTATCTATCTATCTATCTATCTATCTATCTATCTATCTATCTATCTATCTATCTATCTATCTATCTATCTATCTATCTATCTATCTATCTATCCATCTATCCATCTATCTATCTATCTATCTATCTATCTATCTATCTATCTATCTATCTATCTATCTATCTATCTATCTATCTATCTATCTATCTATCTATCTATCTATCTATCTATCTATCTATCTATCTATCCATCTATAGAGAGAGAGATATGTGTATATATATATATATATATATATATATATATATATATATATATATATATATATATGAGAGATATATATACGCCAGATGTTTCGGATGACAGCATGTGCATCAGGTTGCGCCAGACGTGGCGGATCACACTGGACATGAAAGATGACACTAGACGTGACAGCAGATGTAGTGGGACACAACTCCAACACTAACAGGCTCAGGAACAAGAACACAGTACGGGGTACAGAATACAGGTAACAGGCCACGGGTAACAACAGGAATGGGATAACACTAAGGGACCATTTGCAAGCCTAACATGGGAATACTAACAATGCTCAGGCAAGGATCAGAAGGGCAGGGCCCTTTTTATAGTCCATGGAATCATGGGCAGTTGATGATAATGATTCCATTTGTGCGTGCGCTGGCCCTTTAAGGAGAGGAGATGCGAGCCAACGCTCACAGATCCATGGCTGCGGCCGCCGGGGGGGGGGGGGGTGAGTATACCCTACGGTCCGTGGCCTTGGACGCTACAACTAGCAGCCAGGGGCGTCACTAAGGTCTTAAAACATCAGGGGCAATAGTCCCCATACATATGCCCAGTATAATAATTGCTTAGTTTTTTTATGTGTTACAATTTTTTTCGTGTGTATGTGGTTTTTTTTCAGGTTCGGTTGTTGGACTACTTCAAATTCGAGGACTACTTAGTTTTTTTTATTTTTCATAAAATGGTTAACAAGGGTTGTGTGAGGGTTTTCAGGTCAATAAAATATTTTTTTCTATGACTTTGTATTTTTTTTAAACTTTATTAATGCTGCCTCTGTAATGGCTGCTGGCTGATTGACAGCATCCATTACTAAGGCGGGGCTTAATGTTAGCCAGTGAAAAGGCTGACACTAAGCCCCATTATAACCCCTGTACCCACCACCACCAGGGGTGCCGAGAAGAGCCGGGTACGATCCAGTAACAGACCATCTGCAGGACACTGGGGCGGCCGCAGGCTGGTATTATTAGGCTTGGAAAGTC
This sequence comes from Rhinoderma darwinii, assembly GCF_050947455.1. Classification (NCBI taxonomy): domain Eukaryota; kingdom Metazoa; phylum Chordata; class Amphibia; order Anura; family Rhinodermatidae; genus Rhinoderma; species Rhinoderma darwinii. Next base: position 390,467,955 of record NC_134689.1, read on the forward strand.
CAAAAATAGTGGGCTTTCCCATCTTGGTAATGCTCGCCTGCTGCTGCTGTGTTTTATCTGGCTGGTTATGAAAAATGGGGGAGACCCCACGTCGTTTCTTCTAAATATTAATAATATTTTAAATGACGTGGCGTCCCCACCATTTTTCATATAAAAAACAAACATAGAAGAAATATTTTATTGAAATAAAAAATAAACACACAACCCTCGTTAACCATTTTATTGAAAATAAAAAAAAAGGCAGCATCGAAATAGTCCTCAAATCCGACGTAGTCCAACGACTGAACCTGTAAAAAAAAGCACAAACACAAAAAACCCCATTAGTAACTCATGTGGTAGGCTTATATACCGGGCCCATGTGTGATACTGTCTGTTGGACCATGTATCTAAGCCTATCACATCTTAGGGTTAGATACAGGGCCCCAGCAGACAGTAATCTTATACAGTATAAGATTACTGTCTGCTGGGGCCCTGTATCTCAGCCTACCATGTGTAGGCTGAGATACAGGGCCCAGCAGACAGGATCACACCATGTAAAACAGAAATCTGGACCTTAGCGTGTCCAATGCTTACATATATTTTGTAATATAGAAGTATATTACCAATTAAAACACGTTTGGCAAATGTTCAATGCCGCAACAAACATCTGCCACCCACAAGTCGCTTTGTATTTGGCATAATAGTTTTACATTAATTAGCAAGTAAAATTACTGTCACACTAATTATTATCTGTTGATTGTTTAATTGCCCATGCCCATTCCTCTCCTCTCTGCAATGTTCTTCCTATATTATTCTATCAATCTCAGCATCGGGCCCTCACCAATCCGACATTGATGGCATTTCCTAGTTATATAACATCAATGTTTGTACTGAGACAACCCTTTTTAAGTTTCTTTCTTCTATAAAGGTAGCATCATTTTTTTTCTATCCCTTTAACCTCTTGATTGCCGCAGTCCTTAATGGCCATGGCATAATAAAAGGGATTTTCTAATGGACCTTTTTACGAAAAACTGATTTTCTTTTCTATACTCCCCTCCAAAATAAAAATCTATACAAATGAAAGGCATTTACCGAAAAAAGGTGTCTAAAACAAAATTACAATTCCTTACATAAAAAACAAGCCCTCGTACAGCTGTGTCAATCGGTCACATTGACTGGGTGGCTAAGAGCCTGTTCACATCAGCTCTGCTTTCCATTGAGGGGTTACGTAGGAGGTTTCCATTGGGTGAACCCCTCAGCGGAAAGACAAACGGAAACCTTAGCTTCCGTTTGCATCACCATTGATCTCAATGGTTACGGATACTATGCTTGTCACCGTTGTGAAAGGGTTCCGTTTTATTTTTACAGAGTCAATAGTGCGGTCGACTGAACCCCTCAACTTAAAGCAACACTGATTTGAACCCAGCCTAACTCTGTTACCTTGCATGGAGCTTGAATGTTCCTCCCGTATTTGAGTTGGTTTTTTCTAGGTTCATACATTTTTTGCCACACTCCAAAAAATGACTGAATTGTACGAATTTCCCAAAAGTTTTGGATTTTACCGAATCCAAATATTTATGGATTCGTGCTCTACGAATCGCTCAAAATGGCAACCACCATTTTACAGATCAGAAGAAGACATAGAAGAAGAATCACATGACCTCAGGTGGCGGCCCGGCATACTTCCATATAATGCCTTTCAGGTAGCCCTCCCTCTAGCACAGCCAATCATGAGGGGTTTAGGCTGGGTTCACACAACCTATTTTCAGGCGTAAACGAGGCGTATTATGCCTCGATTTACGCCTGAAAATACGGCTACAATACGTCGGCAAACATCTGCCCATTCATTTGAATGGGTTTGCTGACGTACTGTGCCGACGACCTGTAATATATGCGTCGTCGTTTGACAGCTGTCAAGCGACGACGCGTAAAATAACTGCCTCGTCAAAGAGGTGCAGGACACTTCTTTGGACATAATTTGAGCCATTTTTAATTGAATTCAATGAAGAACAGCTCAAATATACGGCCGTCAAAGACGCCTCGCAAAATGCGAGTACGAGCAATTACGTCTGAAACGACGGAGCTGTTTTCTCCTGAAAACAGTCTGTAATTTAAGACGTAAAAGGCAGCTATCGTGTGCACATACCCTTAGGGTGTGAGTCACTGATGAGTCTATGAAAGTCATATAAGTCATAGCCACTATAAAATGCAGGTACTTTGTGGAGGGGAGAGAGAGTGTCCATAGTGGGACTAAAAAAAAGGTGAAAATAAATTTCAAAACATTTTCAAGAATGTATAAAAAAAATGATGTTAGAACTTGCAATTCTTAACCTTGATATGTCCCTTCAGATTATAAACCACACATCTATTATTCCGTATTTCTTAAGTACAGCAAAACTCATAATTGCTCGTCACTGGAGAGAGACGGATATGCCATCTGTTTCAGAATGGAATAATGAAATTTGTTTACTACAGTCCTTTGAAAAAACTAATTGGTCAATAGAACAAAATCTAGATAAATACTTCACGATTTGGGACGGATGGATTAAGGCCTCATTTACACGAGCGTAATATACGCGCGTGCGACGCGCATGCTTTTCACGCGTGTCGTACGCACCTATATTAGTCTATGGGGCAGTGTAGACGATGCGTGAATTTTGCGCAGCGCGAGTGCGTTGCGTAAAACTCACGACATGTTCTATAATCGTGCGTTTTTCGCGCATCACGCACCCATTGAAGTCAATGGGTGCGTGAAAACCACGCATGCCGCACGGAAGCACTTCCGTGCGAACTGCATGATTCGCGCAAGAGCTGTCAAAAGGATGAATGTAAACAGAAAAGCACCACGTGCTTTTCTGTTTACAAACATCCAAACGGAGTGTCAAATTAGAGATGAGCGCACCGAACTTCACCGGGTTCGGCCGAACTCGTTTTGACCGAACCCGGCAAAAAATGTTCGGGTATGCGACGGCAGGAGACAGTCACTGTCCACGGTGCTGAAAGAGTTAAACTGGTTCAGCACCATGGACAGTGACTTCCGATCACAATATACATATACGTGTAAAAAAAAACAAGAGGTTCTGACTTACCGAGAACTCCCGGCTTCTTCCTCCAGTCCGACCTCCCGGGATGACAATTCAGTCCAAGTGACAGCTGCAGCCAATCACAGGCCAAGCACAGCCTGCAGCCAATCACAGGCTGCAGCGGTCTCATGGACTGCCGCGTCATCCTGGGAGGTAGGGCCGGATGACAAGAGAGGGACGCGTCACCAAGGCAACGGCCGGGAGACCGGACTGGAGGAAGCAGGAAGTTCATGGTAAGTATGAACGTCTTTTTTTGATTCACAGGTTGGTGTATATTGTGATCGGAACTCACTGTCGAGGGTGCTGAAAGTTACTGACGATCAGTTAGCTCTTTCAGCACCTTGGACAGTGACGGGCGTCGACTAGCCTGATCTCTATGATGGCGGCTGCGCGAAAATCACGCAGCCGCGCATCATACACGGATGACACACGGAGCTGTCAAATGCCTTTTGCGCGCGCAAAACGCAGCGTTTTTTGCGCGCGCAAAACGCACACGCTCGTGTAAATCAGGCCTAAAGCACAAAAATCTGATGATCTTATTAGACTTTTGTGACCGGGTGAGGTGTCCGTCTCCTCTCAAACTCATAATTTTGGAATGTTTTGATGTCAGTCAATTCCTTTTTTCTTTTTAGCTTGTACAAAATACATCTCAAACTCATATCAGCAGAGACAATTGTTAGTTTACCCTTTGTTCTCTTATTACAATTTGTATACTTTGTAACTCCTAACCCTCTTCCCTTCCTTTCTGTACTCTCCTTCCATACACCTCCTTTCCTATGTTCTAAAAGTAAAACTTAAATAAAGAATTTATAAAAAAATAAAAACGTATGCCATTTATTACGTAAAATAATGAATGATGAATGAAAAATAAACATATTTGGTACCGCTGCATCTGTAACAATCCGAACTAATAAAATATCATATTTTTTATCTTGCACGGTGAATGGCGTAAAAATTAATAAAAAAATGCCAGAACTACTGTTTTTTGTTCACCCGCAAAAAAAACAAAGTTTTTCAGTACATTATATGGCACAGTAAATTATGCCATTAACAAAATACAACTCGTCCTGCAAAAAACATGTTTCGGTTGGCTATGTTGATGGAGAAATGAAAAAATGATGGCTCTTGGGAAGTGAGGATGAAAAAATGAAAACGAAAAAAGGAAAACTAGCCGTGGTAGGAAGGGATTAAAGAGGTTGTTGGGTTTACCCAATCCCTACTTGTTAGAAGGGTGTCCTGATGATAAACTGATCACAAAGTGCACCCTGCTGTGCATCCATGGGAACATGGGAATCAATGTTAAATTTCCCTGCAGCCCAGAGATTCACAGGTATTGCAGCTCTCGCCTCCCATTCACTTCAATGAAGGAGAAGGCTGCAATACCTGTGAATCACCGCTAAATGTCGAAGATTCCCAGTGAGCAGGTAGAAATGAAGGGGAAGCAGCGCTCATACAAGCACTGCACCCCCATCATAACAGCTGATTGGCAGGGGTCCCGAGAGTCGGACCCCGACCCATCAGCTATTAGTGGCCTATCCTGAGACTAGGCCATCAAATTTTACAGGCTGGAAAACCCCTTCAACTAGACAAACCCTACAAACGGGTTGAATCCCTCTACGGTATATTTTACTTGTAAACTTATGTTATGGCAGCACAATTATCTAAAGCTTACCAATGACTAAACATAACACCCAACTTTTTGAGATGCGGAGTAAGGAGAAATAAATGAACCCACTGAATTTTTAAAAGCAAATTTTTGGATGCCCATAACAGTGCCAGCTAAAGTGCTACTATTATGGTAAAAGCCAACCAGTATGCACTTTTATGCACTCAAGACCCCCCCCCCCCCCCAAAAAAAAAAACCAGATGGATTTAAAACGCTGCAACATGTCTTGAGTACATAAAGGACATTCACTTGACCTCATCTTGAAGTGCTTCAGTATTTTAATTTTTTTTAAATTCATTTAGGCGTCCTTTAAATCCGACTGCATTAAATACTTATCTATAGATTATTTATCTATGGATTAAATATTTTTTTCGTTGTTCGGCTGATTTAGTTTGTACTGATAGCCAGCCAAAGTGACCCATATCAATGCCAGTTTAAAGGGGCATTCCGGTGACTTGAATATGCAGCTTTGTCAGACTTTACAGAATATGAAAGTCCCAAATTTGTTATGATAAGCCATATTGCATCGTTCTCTTAGTACAAAGGGACCTTTATAGTCCCCTGATCTTGTTGTTTGACCTGTAGGCTCAGGTGGAGCATGCGCATTGAGTGCATCTTTATTACGTGATGCAGGAGATTCTGTCAATGCCGAAAATTGTTCCGGTCAAGAAACTCTCTGCTCCCAACCAATGAGTCAGCAGAGAATCTCGTGAACAAGCAAACAGACTGATCTGCGCGGCAGCGTATGATGGAAAAAGCAGGAGAGCAGGTCACATGGTAACAGCGGCGGCGCTATGATACTTGATGAGGAAACCGCAACGCTGCTGGAGCTGTTGGAGAGCAATATAAGCTAAAGTGGAACCGAGGAACAGCCACACAAGTTGCATTAAAGGGCTTACAGGTGCATAACAACTTAGTTGCGGGCTTTGATAAAAAAAAAGTCGGTAACCAGCATACCCCTTTAAGTGCTTCCATAACAATGGCAGCCAGAAGGCCAACGTAATACTGAAATACATTTACCAGATGCCGTGCTACCCTAATAGCGCATAATCAGCCACAATACGCATATAATAGCGTGCAATTTTAGAGTAGTTTTTAAAAAAAAAAAAAAAAAATCACAAGCACTCCTGTAGATGTGTTCTAGGTGTGGTACACCCAGAAATGTGTGTAATCTACATATTTTAAATCTTTTCCTTTATCAGTTCTGTAAATGTTAATCATCTTAATGGGACTGAGCTGTAATACCAGGCACAACCTGTAAACAAGAGTGGAGCTGTTTCTGGAAGAAAGCAGCAATGTTTTCCTAATCTGCTACAACCACTGTATTATCCATTTATAAGAAATAACATTCAAAATTGCAATCCATTCAGATTTTTCCGATGTCTTTATTATGTTTTATTTATTTATTTATTTTTTTATATTATTTGATTATTTTTCTTTAGTTTAATTCAAATTCCATTTTTGTGCACCACTATGTTTTGAAGTCCAATATCCGGAGGCAATTTTCCTCTCTCTGTTTTCTAGCCTGTAGAATGAATCCTGCCAATAATGGATTTCATAAAGGAGTATTTAATCGATAACTCATCGTTGTATCCCACAGCTGAGAATTGCACGTGATTTGCTAGAACTATAGGGAAACGTGATTGACAGATATGAGGGTATATTTTTAGACATTACACATTCTCTGAAGATTACCTGAAGTTTAAAGGTCAAGTAATTACATAAAACAGTGTGATTATGTGCGAATAGTGCTCTAAAGTATGTTTTTTGTTGTGTTTAATTTTAAAAAAGTAACTTTTTTTTCCATATTTCTTTGTCAGCCCCGACCACAGTCCTAGTCCAGACTTCTATTATTGTTTTAGAAAATCTTATAGCTAAAAGTATGATGCCAAAGAGAAGGAGTCTGTTGCTTTGAGGATAAAATAATCTCTTCAATCTGCTACATCACCTTGCATTTCTTGGGGTACATATCTACTGTGTCTGTGTAGGAGCCCCAGCGAACGCTGGGTTTTATAAAAAATAGGAAGTGTACATAGGAGGTGGATCTCCAGGATGATCAACATTTCTACGGAAAAATTTTCAAACTTCGACATACTGAAATTATAATGTCAAAGAGGAGTCTATTGCTGGAGGAGAGATTGAGCTCTTTCATCACCTACATCACCCTGCATTCCTTGGGGTATATGTCTACTGTGTTGGAGCTCTGGGCTATATCAAAGGTAAGAATAGAGACTGAAGAGTGCATGGTAGGAGAGTAAATCCGGGATGATCAACATTTTCGTATAGAAATTAGGTCACTTCAACATTCCTCATAGCTGAAATTAGAAAGTCAAAGAGGAGTCTATTGTTGGATGAGAAATTGAGCTCCTCCATCTGCTACATCACCCTACGTTTCTTGTGGTATATGACTAATGAGGCTGTGCTGGAGCACTAGGTTTAATCACAAATAGACACAGAGAAAGAAGAATGCATAGTAGGAGAAGATTTAGAAGATATCCAGAATGATCAACATCTCTATAGAGAAAACAGACCATTTTGTCACACTCCATAGTTGAAACTACAGTGTCAAAGAGGAAGAGTCTGTCAGTAGAGGAGAGAATAAGCTCTTTCATCAGCTACATCGCCCTGCAATCCTTGGGGCACAAATCTACTAAAGCTGTGTATCATCCCTTGTGGACAATGAGCAAAGATCGAAGAGTTCAAAAAATAGGGACTCTAGGATGATCAACATTTCTATAGAGAAATTACATCTCTTCAACATACCTCATAGCTGAAATTAGAGAATGAGTCTATTGCTGGAAGAGACATTGAGTTCCTCTATCAGCTACATCACCCTGTATTCCTTATGGTATAGGTCTAAAGTGTTGGTTGTTCTAGGTTTTATCATAGATTGAAATAGACAGAGAAGGGTGAATAGGAGGAGGATACATTTTTGTAATGATGGGGGTAAGGAAACAGACAAGTGAGCCCTAATCTACCCGCCACTTAGTCCCTGCCTACTTGCAACGACCCATCCTAGGCGACGGGGTACAACTGGGCGACGGTCCCTACGCTCAATAAGTGCATGACAGACAAACAGACAAGGGTACACAGAAGCAAGGGGCAGTTGCCCACGGCAATACCGTGAGCAACAAGAGTAGTGAACAAGCCGAGTCAAACCAGGAGTTTATGAGGTACCAAACGCAGAGCAGGAGAGTAGTCAGTAAGCCAGGGTCAATATGAAGCAGGGTCAAATAGATCAAGAAGCTGCAGCAGGGCCAGGAAACCAAAGGAGAAGAATCACAAGCAAGGAGGAACAAGAAAGGCAGGTATAAATAGACAGAGGGCGGGAGCTAGCTCCGTCTGGCCAGTCTGTGATAGGCTCTCCCACTCCTAAGCCTGCCATCCTGAGTGGTGGAAGATGGAGTCAGTCTCACAGGCATAGAAGCAGGTGCAGACTGATTAACTATGGGCGTAGATACAGAAGCTGTGCCTGGCAGATCCTTAACAGTACACCCCTTTTATGAGGGGCCACCGGACCCTCTCTGGATGGACCTGGTTTATTGGGGAAACGAAGGTGGAACCTCCTGACCAATACCCCAGCGTGAACATCTCGGGCGGGTACCCAAGACCTCTCCTCAGGCCCGTATCCTCTCCAATGGACCAGGTACTGGAGGGAGCCTTGGACCATCTTGCTGTCCACAATCTTGGCCACCTCGAAGTCTACCCCCTCAGGGGTGAGAACGGGGACAGGAGGTTTCCTCGTGGGAGCCAAGGACGGGGAGCAGCGTTTAAGGAGGGAGGAATGAAACACGTCGTGTACTCGAAAAGATGGGGGCAACTCCAGACGGGAGGAGAATGGATTGAGGACTTCAATGACCTTGTATGGCCCTATAAACCGGGGAGCAAACTTCTTGGACGGGACTTTAAGGCGCAAGTTCTTTGACGATAGCCACACCAGATCCCCGACCATAAACAAGGGGTTAGCAGAACGTCTTCTATCTGCCTGAGTTTTTTGTAAGCTCTGGGACGCCTCTAGGTTCTTCTGAACCTGGGCCCAGACTGTGCACAGTTCCTGATGAACGACATCTACCTCGGGATTGTTGGAACTACCAGGTGAAACGGAGGAGAAAACCCAAAATTACAGAAAAAGGGGGAGACCCCTGACGAGTTACTGACCCGGTTATTAAGGGAAAATTTGGCGAGGGGAATGAATGAGACCCAATCATATTGACAGTCAGAGATAAAACACCTTAAATATTGTTCTAGAGACTGATTAGTCCTCTCAGTTTGGCCATTAGTTTTAGGATGGAAGGCAGAGGAGAAGGACAGATCAATCTCCAACTTTTTACAGAAGGCTCTCCAAAACAAAGAAACAAATTGTACCCCTCTGTCAGAAACAATATTGACAGGGACCCCATGGAGACGCAGGATGTGTTTGACAAACAAGGTAGCTAACGTCTTAGCATTGGGTAGTTTTTTGAGAGGCACAAAGTGGCACATCTTACTGAAGCGGTCTACTACAACCCACACCACCGACTTGCCTTGAGATGGAGGCAAATCGGTGATAAAATCCATGGAGATATGGGTCCAAGGTCTCTGGGGAATGGGAAAAGAACGTAGTAAGCCCGCTGGTCGGGACCTGGGAGTCTTGGACCTAGCACAAACCTCACAAGCGGCGACATACGCCTTAACGTCTTTAGGCAACCCAGGCCACCAATAGTTTCTGGCAATGAGGTGCTTGGTACCCCGGATGCCTGGATTGCCAGATAGTGCGGAGTCATGATTTTCCCTAAGGACCCTTAGCCGGAAGTGCCGGGGAACAAACAGCTTGTTCTCAGGAAGGTTCCCGGGAGCTGAACCTTGATCAGCCGCAATTTCAGAGACTAAATCAGAATCAATAGAGGAAATGATTATACCTGGAGGCAAAACACAAGCAGGATCTTCCTCCGAAGGAGGGCTGGCCATGAAGCTACGCGACAGTGCATCAGCCTTAATATTTTTAGACCCAGCCCTATAGGTGACCAAAAAGTTGAATCTGGTAAAAAATAACGCCCATCGAGCTTGTCTCGGGTATAGCCTCCGGGCAGATTCTAGGAAAACCAGATTCTTGTGGTCAGTAAGGACCGTAACCTGGTGCCTAGCCCCCTCCAGGAAGTGGCACCACTCTTCAAATGCCCATTTAATGGCTAAGAGTTCGCGGTTGCCAATATCATAGTTACTCTCAGTGGGCGAAAACTTCCTGGAGAAGTAGGCACAGGGACGGAGATGGGTGAGGGACTTGGTACCCTGGGACAAGACAGCCCCCACTCCCACCTCGGACGCGTCAACCTCCACGATAAATGGCTCCATTTGGTTAGGCTGAAGCAACACCGGGGCCGAGATAAAGCACTTCTTAAGGACCTCAAATGCCTGGACAGCCTCAGGAGGCCAGCGGAGGAGATCAGCACCCTTGCGAGTGAGATCCGTAAGAGGCTTAGCGATGACCGAGAAGTTAGCAATAAATCTCCTGTAATAATTAGCGAACCCCAAGAAGCACTGTAACGCCTTCAGGGAGGCAGGTTGGACCCATTCCGCCACAGCCTGGACCTTGGCGGGGTCCATGTGCAATTCATGAGGAGTGAGGATTTGACCCAAAAATGGTATCTCCTGCACCCCAAACACACATTTTTCGGTCTTCGCAAACAGTTTGTTTTCCCGAAGGACCTGGAGCAACTTACTGACATGCTCAATGTGGGAGGACCAGTCCTTGGAAAACACAAGTATGTCATCAAGGTACACTACAAGAAATACCCCCATGTAATCTCTTAAAATCTCATTTATGAAATTCTGGAAGACCGCGGGAGCATTACACAACCCAAAGGGCATGACGAGGTATTCGAAATGACCTTCGGGCGTGTTAAACACAGTCTTCCACTCATCCCCCTCTTTGATGCGGATAAGGTTATACGCCCCCCGTAGATCAAACTTAGAGAACCATTGGGCCCCCTGAACCTGATTAAAGAGATCAGGAATAAAAGGAAGGGGATACTGGTTCCTTACAGTGACCTTATTCAAGTTACGGTAGTCAATGCATGGCCTAAGACCACCATCCTTCTTCCCTACGAAGAAACCAGCACCTACCGGAGAAGTAGAGGGGCGAATGTAACCCTTGGCCAGGCATTCCTGGATATACTCTCTCATGGCTTCACGTTCGGGACAAGAGAGATTAAATATCCTACCCTTAGGGAGCTTAGCTCCTGGTACCAAATCGATAGCGCAATCGTATTCTCTATGAGGAGGTAACACTTCGGAGGCCTCCTTAGAGAAAACATCAGTGAAGTCCTGAACAAACTCAGGTAGCGTGTTCACCTCCTCAGGGGGAGAAATAGAATTAACAGAAAAACATGACGTCAAGCATTCATTACCCCATTTGGTAAGATCCCCAGTATTCCAGTCAAACGTGGGATTATGCAACTGCAACCAGGGAAGGCCTAAAGCCAAATCGGACGATAATCCCTGCATCAACTGTACAGAGCACTGCTCCAAATGCATGGAGCCAACAAGAAGTTCAAAAACAGGGGTATGCTGTGTAAAATAACCATTAGCAAGAGGAGTGGAGTCGATACCCACTACCGGGACAGGTTTAGGCAAATCAAACAAAGGCATAGCTAGAGACATAGCAAATTCCACAGACATGATATTAGCAGACGACCCTGAATCCACGAAGGCACTGCCGGTAGCAGACCTACCACCAAAAGAGACCTGAAAGGGAAGCAAGATTTTATTACGTTTCATATTTACGGGAAATACCTGTGCGCCCAAGTGACCTCCCCGATGATCACTTAGGCGCGGAAGTTTTCCGGCTGCTTATTCTTACGCCTAGGACAGGTGTTCACTTGATGCTTGTCATCCGCACAATAGAAGCAGAGACCATTCTTCCTGCGGAACTCTCTAGGTTGTTGGGAGGACACGGAGGCCCCGAGTTGCATAGGTACCTCCGAGTCTTCCGTGGAAGAACGAAGCAACGGAACCTCGGGATGCATCATGGGGGAGTCAAAGGAGAAAACACAAAAATGTTCACGTTGTCGTTCCCTGAGACGTCGGTCAAGTCGTACCGCTAAAGCCATAACCTGGTCTAGGGAGTCAGAAGAGGAATAGCTAACTAGCAGGTCTTTCAGGGCGTTCAACAGACCCAACCTAAACTGGCACCTTAAGGCAGGGTCATTCCACCGAGAAGCTACGCACCACTTCCTAAAGTCAAAGCAATACTCATCAACAGGTCTCTTACCCTGACGTAAGGTCACCAGCTGACTCTCGGCAAAGGCAGTCCTGTCAGTCTCGTCATAAATGAGTCCGAGAGCAGAAAAGAAAAGATCAACGGAGGAAAGTTCAGGAGCCAAGGAGAAGGCCCATTCTTGGGGCCCTTCCTGGAGCCGGGACATAATTATACCCACGCGCTGACTCTGAGAACCTGAGGAGTGGGGCTTTAAACGAAAATAGAGCTTACAACTCTCCCAAAAGGAGAGAAAAGTCTTCCGGTCCCCTGAGAACCGGTCAGGCAACTTGAGGTGGGGTTCAAGAGGTGAGGTGAGGGGCACTACCATGGTAGCGTCAGGCTGGTTGACCCTCTGAGCCAGGGCCTGGACCTGTAAGGAGAGACCCTGCATTTGCTGTGCCAGGGTCTCAAGGGGGTCCATAGTAGTGTGAGGGACCAGGGTAGACTAGGTATAAGGGCTTGTGATTATGTAATGATGGGGGTAAGGAAACAGACAAGTGAGCCCTAATCTACTCGCCACTCAGTCCCTGCCTACTTGCAACGACCCGCCCTAGGCGACGGGGTACAACTGGGCGACGGTCCCTACGCTCAATAAGTGCACGACAGACAAACAGACAAGGGTACACAGAAGCAAGGGAAAAGGGGCAGTTGCCCACGGCAACACCGTGAGCAGCAAGAGTGGTGAACGAGCCGAGTCAAACCAGGAGTGTACGAAGTACCAAACGCAGAGCAGGAGAGTAGTGAACAAGCCGAGTCAAACCAGGAGTGTACGAGGTACCAAACGCAGAGCAGGAGAGTAGTCAGTAAGCCAGGGTCAATATGAAGCAGGGTCAAATAGATCAAGAAGCTGCAGCAGGGCCAGGAAACCAAAGGAGAAGAATCACAAGCAAGGAGGAACAGGAAAGGCAGGTATAAATAGACAGAGGGCGGGAGCTAGCTCCGTCTGGCCAGTCTGTGATAGGCTCTCCCACTCCTAAGCCTGCCATCCTGAGTGGTGGAAGATGGAGTCAGTCTCACAGGTATAGAAGCAGGTGCAGACTGATTACCTATGGGCGTAGATAAAGAAGCTGTGCCTGGCAGATCCTTAACAATTTTAGTATAAAACTTAGGTCACTGGAGCACACCTCATAGCTGGATCTAGAATGTCAAAGGGAAAGAGTCTGTTTTTGAGGAGTGAATACCTTTTTTTCATCAGTTACATCACCCTGCAATCCTTGGAGCACAAATCTACTGAGGCTGTGTATGATCCCTTGTGAACAATGAGTTTTAAGTCACATAGGAACAAAGATTGAAGAGTTCAAAGAGTAGGGACTCTAGGATGATCAACATTTCTATAGAGAAATGACATCACTTCAACAAACCTCATAGCTGAAATTAGAGAAGGAGTCTCTTGCTGGAAGCGAGATTGAGCTCCTCTATCAGCTACATCACCCTGCATTCCTTGAGAGATTGATCTGCTAAATTACCCTCGATTCCTTAGGGCAAAATTCGACTGAGGCTCTTGTGAAAACACAGATATGAAAAGAGGGAAAAGGGAAAATAGGAACCCGTGATTACCAATATTTCTGTAGTGAAACCAAGAGTACACAACATAATAAGGGAGATGTGCTTTGAGGAGCATTCTAATTCAGAAAGTTGGAAACTTTTCAAATAGGAAGTTATAATGTATGCCTGCCCACCTTAAAGGCTCTATTACACCGGCCGATAATGATCAGGCGATGCAGCGAGCACCGATCAACGAGACATCGTTGATCGGCACTTGTTTGCTCCTGTCAGAAAGAAAAATGGATGGGGACAAGTGGTCATTACTCCGATCGCTCGTCCCCATACAGGGAGATGTGATGCCGACAACGATAATCTTTTACTTTTTAAAATGATACGATCAGCAGATGATTGAGTGTTTGCTCGTTCATCTGCTAATCGCTGCCGTGTACACAGGGCAATTATCGCCAACGAGCGTTATATAAATGCTCTACTGCCCGATAATCGCCAAGTGTAAAACCGCCTTCATTCCAGAGTAGCAATGTCCTATCAGTTTTCTTTGCATGAAACAGAACAAAAGATTTTCCCATGCATACATGACTTGAAGTAATTGGTCAAATTGTAGGGTAAGTTAATTTCATCAGTTTCACTGGATTGTAACAAAGGAAAACAGATTAAAAACAGAAGGGAAATGGAAATGGCAAAATGTTAACAAAAAACAATTGAATGCAAATATGACTTTTAAATTCTACAATGAAATACAAAGATTTTGTTTTTAGAATTAAAAAAATGTTGTCAAGAAATTAATACAAATTGTGCTCAAATCTGTTTACGAGAGTTTTATCAATAAAATACATATCATCATCTAAAAGATCAATAAACGTTTTCATTTTTCATAAACAGACAAATATGCTGGAGTGTAGGGGGTCAATAGGTCCATACTGTTATAATAAATAAAATTCTGCTAAAATAACATATAACACTCTCAAAAATGTAAATATCTGTATTGTATTGTACTATGTCTTATTCTGTATACTATGTCTTATTTATTGTAGCAGTGGATTGTGGGAGCTCAGGTGACTGCTGTACAGTTAGAACTGAGCTGTTAGTTCCTATGACTGACAGCAAAGCGGAGCTAAAGTGATGTCTGTTTCCAAGGACAACCAGCAGAATTAGAGATGTTTGCCTAGGAGCTGTAGACACAAAACGGTAGGAAATTGCCTCACTATGAAATTTTAGAAGAGCTCCGTATGCTGTCATATAAAATTGAAGACATCCTGAGGAATAGTAGGGCCACATAGACCTCAATGGCACCATGTTACAGCTCCGTGCAAATCTGAGGCCTTGTACTGTGCTATCTCTATTATACTTCTACCATTTTCTTATTTCACCTGATAAGCAGCTGGAGTAGTCTCTGTTACAGTGATGTAAATGTCTAAATGCTGACACCCACCCCCTCAAAATTTAGTACGTGTAGAATCTTCAACTTGTCCTACAAAAAATAAGACCAAATATTGCTACATTGATGCAAGACTGAAAAAGTTATTAGTTGCGGAATGCTGGAATGAAAAATCAAAACATTATTTGCAGTCCGAAAGGCCAAAAATGGCTTGGTCCCTAGTGGATTAATAGCCAGCAAGCTCTCCCTTGATTATACTGTGGACAGTATTTGACTGAGGGGCTAGGGCACTTTAGTCATGGGTCCTCATGCACTACAGTGCATTCGGAAAGTCTGAAGACCCTTTAAAATTTTTCCCATTTTGTTTTATTGAGGACTTGTGATAAAATAAAAAAAAATCACGTTTTTCCCAATCATTCTGCACTCCATACCCCATAAAGTAAAAACATAATGTTAGTTCTTTGCTAATTTATTGAAAAGAAGAAAACGAAAATATTACATTGACATAAGTATTCAGACTTTTTAGGGTATGTTCACACGCACTAATTACGGACGTAATTCGGGCGTTTTTGCCCCGAATTACGTCCGAAAATAGCGCCTCAATAGCGCTGACAAACATCTGCCCATTGAAAGCAATGGGCAGACGTTTGTCTGTTCACACGAGGCGTAATTTACGCGTCGCTGTCAAATGACGGCGCGTAAATAGACGCCCGCGTCAATGAAGTGACCTGTCACTTCTTTGGCCGTAATTGGAGCCGTTATTCATTGACTCCAATGAATAGCAGCGCCAATTACGTCCGTAATGGACGCGGCGTTCAAACGCCTGCAGATGCCGTTACGGCTGAAATTACGGGGATGTTTTCAGGCTGAAACATCCCCGTAATTTCAGCCGCTACGGACGCCCTCGTGTGAACATACCCTTACTCAGTACATAGTTAAAGCACCTTTGTCAGCGATAACAGCCTCCAGTCTTTGCACACCTGAATTTGTGGATTTTCTGCTATTCTTCTCTGCAGATCTTCTCAAGCTCTGTCTGGTTGAATGGGGACCATCGTTGGACCGCCATTTTTAGGTCTCTGTAGAGATGTTCGATTGGGTTCAAGTCTGAGCTCTGGCTGGGCCACTCAAGGACATTCACAGGTTGTCCCTAAGTCACTCCTGTGTTGTCTTCTTGGAAGGCGAACCTTCGACCCAGTCTGAGGTTCAGAGCACTCTGGATTCGTTTTTCATTTTCAATATTAGGAATATCACTGCACTATGCTCAATTCATCTTTCCATCATCCCTGACCAATCTCCCTGTCTCAGTCGCTGAAAAACACCCCCACAGCATGTTGCTGCCACCACCATTCTTCACTGTAGAGATGGTATTGGGCAGGTGGTGAGCAGTGCCTGGTTTTCTCCAGACATGACGCTTAGAATTGAGAAAGTTCAATCTTGGTTGAATCAGACTACAGATCCTAGTTTCTCACAGTTTGAGAGTCTTTTAGGTGCTTTTTTTGCAAACTCCAGGTGGGCTTTCATGTGTCTTTTACTGAGGAGAGACTTCTTTCTGGCCACTCTGCTATAAAGCCCAGATTGGTGAAGCGCTGGAGTGATGGTTGACCTTCTGGAAGTTTCTCCCATCTGCACCCAGAATCTTTCTATCTCAGCTAGAGTGGGCATTGGGTTCTTGGTCACGTCTCTTACCAAGGCCCTTCTCCCCCGATTACTTCGTTTGATGGGACAGCCAGTTCTAGGAAGAGTCCTGGTTGTTCCAAACTTCTATTTAAGAATTATGGAGGCCACTGTGTTCTTGGGAACTTTCAGTGCAGCAGAATATTTTTTGTAACCTTCTCCAGATCTGTGCCTCCACACAATCCTGTCTCTGAGCCCTAAAGACAAATCTTTCCTCTTCATAAGTTGTTTTTTTGCTCTGATATGCATTGTCAGCTGTGAGACCTTATATAGACAGGGGTGTGTCTTCCCAAATCATGTCCAATCAAATGAATTTACCACAGGTGGACTCCAATCAAGGTGTAGAAACATTTCAAGGATGATCTAGAGAAATGGGGGCCGCCCAGAGCTAAATTTCAAGTATCGTAGCAAAGAGTCTGAATGCTTATGACCATGCAAAATTTTTATTTTTTATTTTTAATAAATGTGCAACAATTTCTAAAACCCTGTTTTTACTTTGTCATTATGGTGTATTGAGTGCAAAATGATGGGGGAAAACGTTATTTTTTTTATTTTAGCACAAGGCCTCAACATTACAAAATGTGAAAGGGCCTGAAGACTTTCCGTATGCATTGTATCCAAATGTTGGAATGGTTTGTCGCTCATGATTGAATCACATTATAATTAGGCCTCATTTCAACGGCTGTGTTCGGTCCATGTTATACTGTCAGGGTAACTTCCTTCTCCCTGTTATCTCACACCGAATAACCACCTCTGTAAATTGAAAGCTGAATGCATTCATGGAAAGAAGTACACCACACAGACAAATACTGGTAGACATCTTTCTCTTAGTCAATCAGGAAGCAAACTCACTTTATTCAGAACAAAGAAACACAGGAAAAAGACACATGCCTCCTCCCTAGGGATGTGGGCGTGCCCAAGCCCCCACCGGCTTCTCAGCTGCAAGTTCTCAGACTCACTCTTCTTGCATTCCAGGGGGCGGTGTCTTCCATAGGTGTGTCCGACATGAACAAAGAACTTATTATATATCAGTATATTACACAAAGAACTGAAATGTATATACATATGTGTGAGGATAATATTTTTCAAACAATATACATGGTAATGATCCCTGACAATACAAACCGTATATTGGCAGGCGGGCTCCTAACATCATTGTTATCTATGATGCTAAAAGTCACTGCTTCGTCAAGGGACTACTACTGAAAACATGATTACAGTACAAGGCAGTATTCCCGTGGATAGTTATAGGAGATAACTATTATGCTAGGAGCCCGGCTCCCTGAACTGTGTTCGGTCTGGGAAATACTGCTGACATGTGGTCCGTATATCACAGACCAAATACGACCGTCTGAGTGAGGCATTATTATGTTTTTTTCCTCAGTGTTTGTTTAGTTCCTTGTAGTTTATAATCATTCTGTCTGTGTTGTAATGGAAATCAACTATGCATGCAGCCAATCAGAGCATAGAGAGTTGCAGCGTAAAAACATAGAGGAGTGACTGAGAAACTTATTGGCAGGGTGTGTGTTTAAAACGTCCCATGCATGAAAGGGGGTATAACTGCAGGATCAGACTACATATGGTTTGTTTGTAGTCTATAACCATGGAGACACATATGTCTGCATAGGAGCTGTATGCACAAAATGGTGAGACATTTTACTCAAAACTTTTTTCAAAGTTGCTTAATTTTTAAAAAAAATGTTAGATACATTTGAGTATTTAAAACAATTGTTGCAATAGTGTTCACACCCTGTTAAATATAATTTTTAGACCTACACTGAGATTTTGCTTGAAATAGCTAAATTATTTTCCTGGGTTATATCAACATATGCAACATTTTTACATAAAATAATTATGTCATTTACCACCATTCAAAATATAATTAGCTCTGCTCTTTCTTGTCTCAGTTTGGTTTCCCTGGGTTGAGACCCTGTTAGAAATCAAGAAACCTTTGGATTATAGAATAATAAAAAATAAGATGGTTTGGTTAATCACAGATGTCTTGTAGAAGTAAGAGCACTTCACTTCAAGTTATAATTCAGAAAGATCATGCTAAAGGTTAAGACTCAGGAATTGACTAGCGACATCTTAGATGAAAGCTTGCAGTATTAATAAATTATGTCTGTGAGAAGGAGCAATGTTGTGTTTGAGTCCGTGCGAGAATACAGATAAACAAGTCATTCATAGTAACGCAATGAGAGGAAAGACGCTGGACATTTAACCAATCACTGATCTGAAAACTCAAAGAGTATTTCCCTATGACATTGAGAAAAAGGAAAAATAATTGCTTCGACATAGTGTTGTTGTTAGGCCCGATGAGTGGCACCGTCAACTGTATCCGCGTCTTGAGAATGCGAATAGAATTAAATAGAAACTACCAGGGTAACAGATGCGACTGTCAAACATCTGCTTCCCTGTCAACTTGCATGTTGGAGTCAATGGAACCACTGCTATTTACAGCATCAGACTTGCTAGTTGGGCGGCATCTGGAACGGAATATTTTTTAGAGGCAATCTGTGGCATATGGTGATATTATTCAATCATGGTATGGTGGTATTATTTACTCATAGTACGGTGGTATTATTCGTTCTCACACAGATTTAGGACAGAAAATACGTCTAAAACCAAAGAAAGCTCCATTTAAGGAATTCCATAGGGTTTGGAAGTGCAGTCAATGTCCAAACTTCAATGGAATGTTGTTTACTTCCATGTGAATCATCTGTGGTCTTTAGGGACAAAATATGTGGGATAAATTGACTAATCGGCCATAACATTAAAACCCCTGACAGGTGTAGTGAATAACATTGATTATCTTGTTACAATGGCGGCTGACAAGGGGTGGGATATATTAGGCAGCGTGTGAACATTTAAGATGACTAAGATGACTTTGACACATACCAGCTACCTAAACATTGTTAAAGACTCCATCGTGGAAACGGTATTCCCTAATGGCAGTAGCCTATTTCAGCAGAATAATGTGCCGTGCCACAATTTAAAAATACCATAGAACATCAGAGGTCTTGTGGAGTCCATGCCTCAATGGGCCAGAGCTGTTTTGGCGGCACAAGAAGGAGCTACGCAATATTAGGCAGGTAATTTTAATTCGATGGCTGAATGCAGGGATTTGGTCACCACATTTTAGCATAGCATATTTATATATTTGTCCTAGTATTTAAAGGGAATGAACATGGTTGGCTAATTTATCCGGTTGGCTTATTCTCAAACTATAAAATCTTGATGGGAAAAAACATTATCTGCAATGCTGTCAATAATAGAAAAACATTTTCAAAACATTGTCCTTGAATGGGAACATGAGTCATAGGTGCCAAATTTCTTAAGGCCCTTTTACACGAGCCAATTATCAGGTAAACGTGTGTTCATGTGAACGCTTGTTTCCGACCATTGCCCTGTGTAAACAGGGTCACCCTCAGTAGATGAACAAGCAAACACTCGTTCATCGGCTGATTGTATCGTTTATGCTGCGAGACAAACTATCGTTGTCGGCAGCACATCTCCCTGTGTTGACAGGGATGTGTGCTGCCAACTTGATGGCAATGCATGGGACGAGTGATCGTGGTAACGATCACTCGTCCCCATATGTAGCTTCTTGTCAAAGGAGCAATGAATGACGATCAACGAGCTGCCTCGTTGATCGGCACTCGTTTACACTGCCCATGTCGGGCCATGTAAGAGTACCCTTAGTCTTTACCTCTGCCCGAAACACACACCCATCATAAATAAACCACACTTTCAAAATCATACCCGTTAAATGATGTTTATACCATAGATAGCGAAACACAATGTCCCCAAAAAATTACCATACAATGTCAATATGATTTCACACGTTGACCACACCATCGAAATTACTTTTTTATTGTAAATATAGTATAATAATATAGTGTCAGTGTCAACACATAAGTGCTATATAGTATTGTAAGATAGTGGCCTGGGGGGTGCACGACCCTAGCATGGATGTGGCAGAAAATATTAGAAAAGTACCAGTAGTTTTTTGCGACAACTGAACTTTTCAAGGCCGGTATTCACGGAAAACCCGCCACAGCAGACAAATCAACACTTGAGATGCCCAGACTTAAATATGGCAAATATGACTGGTGGCTGAGAGCAAGGCTCAAACCCTCTCCAGATGTCTGGTAAATTCAGGCCTACTAGGCCGCAACTTGCGGCACTTTCTCACTTGGGGAATCTCCGGCTCGTCACCCACCAACTACATCTCACATAATTCTGTACATACACGGGGAGGCTGCTGCCTATCTCCCGCAACATGCTCCAGGACCCAGACTTATGCTCAACGTCAGTGCCCGTTGCTTTAAAGGTTCAGCAGCTCTCACACACAGCTCTCCTCGCAGTATCTCTCCCTCCACAGCCAGTTTCCTTCGCTTCCACCCGATCACAGTTTGGCTTAGTTTCTGTGTCGGAGAAACTACACAGGATTAAATGAAGACAGCAGTTGGCTCTTCCTCCATCAGCGGGCCGAGGGATCCAACCCTGTTGACCCTAGCCCTGCATACAAAAAACAGTGCACAGTTCTTAGCTACGGTTTACTGTTGTCTTTAACTGCCCTTAGAGCTTGAAGCACAAAAATATGGGACAGGAATCAGTACAGGCTGATGACCAATGTATCTGGATGGCTTTGAATGGTTTTAAGTACATATGATTTGGTGCTTTGACTATAGCTCATGATCGTAAAGGAAGCATATGACACATCTATACGTGGAGCGATTATTTAATGTTGCGTTGAAGTTGAAATCATCACTGTGCTTCCTACTAGACGGTTTTACATAGTAACACGCATTAGAGTTGAATAAAAATCTTTGCGATTTAGACTATGTAGTCACCTGCAAATATTTACATATTGACATGATTATAACCGACTATCAAAATGAGTTAAAAATTGGTTAATCATATGAGTGATCGAAGCGAGTAAAGTCTCCTTAAGGTTGGGTTCCCACGTAGCGTAAATGCTGCGGAATTCAGCTGTGGAAATTCTACAGCATTTACAGTAGCAGCAAAATGAATGAGTTTTAGAAAATCTCATGCCCACACTGCGGAAAAAAAACGTAGCGAAAACTTATAAAAAATGTACCTGGTGCGAATGTTTAATCCGCAGCATGTCAATTTCTGCTGCCTTTTTTTTTTTTGCTTTTCTGTTGAGTTTTTTCCCCATTGAATTCGATTGGAATGTAAATCCCGCAATAAAAAGCCAAGTGCTGTGACTTTCTTCCACAAAAATCGCAACTCAGACAAAAAAAGCTTATACTTACCAACCAGGTGTTGTCATAGCGACACTTTCTTCTGTTCTGCTTCCAGGCCAGCCTCCTGGCCAATCACAGGCTGCAGCGTCATTCTAGGAAGCCAGACTGCACAGACAACTGAGGGACGCTTTGCCATGGGTACAGCCCGGGGTAAGTATGAACTTTTTTCTTTTTCAAGTTCTCATTTCTACAGTGGAAATTCCGCCTGAAAAACGTAACGATAATGGTGTGCGGTTTTTCGGACGGAATGTGCTGCTAGTTTCTGAGTTGGATATGCTGCGTAGTTTTATGCAGCGTATCCGACCCGTGGGAACCCAGCCTTACAATTGCAGGCCAGCACTATGTAGGGGGAATCTGGAAACTAAAACTGTCTCTCTCTGATATAGCCTGGGAAATAGACTGAATAGGACAAAAGGCCGAAATTGTGGGCTGTTCCACCAAAATCATAACTGTTGGCATAAGAATTGTGCAAAATTGCATTTCCTAAATGGTCCACCAGCAAAACTCTAATGCTAGGAGTCCGGCTTCCTAAACTGTGTTCGGCCCAGAAAATACGGTAGACACAAGGTTCGTATATCACGGACAGAACACGGGCGTCTGAATAAGGGCTTATTCTGCAATGACTGGCATTTTCGAAGATGACTTATTCTGTGCTATTGCATCTGCCATTTGTATCAGAATACCCGAATCTGAAAAAAGTCTGTCTTTGTGATTACTGCCATATAAAATATTAGTGAAAATTAAAAAAAAACAACACATTTTTTTTCAAATAAGAGAGCAAAAATGTTAAGAATTTTATATATAAATCCGATCTTTGGTTTAAGCTGAAATAAAAGCCTTTTAGGAAAATTGTCCTGCTTTAATCTTAACCTTTGGTGCAAAATGTCTGCGGAAGATCCATGTACAGTAACCAATAAGCAACTGCATGCTGTCTCTAGAGTGTTGGTGGCGAGGAGAGAAAGCCCACGCCATTGAAAAATAACTTGGAGGCCAAAATAGAGGTTACCAAAGGCCTTTTATATGATTTGAGAGAGTATGTTTGTCCACATTGCTATGTGAGTCTTTGAAGTCGTGTTTCTGTAGCTCTGGAAACATTTTCTCTACATCCATCAATCTTAAAAAAAAAACAGGAATAATCATCTTTATATTAAGGTTGCATTTGAGGAAGCGCACTTCATAAAAATGTTAAGCACCAATTCATATTTCAGAGACAGCCTTCAGTAATGAAATATTAATGGGACTTTTAACTGTTCGCTTAATGAAATGTCATTTGATCTTTTATGGCATGGGGATTATCAGGACCAAGGCATGGGACAGTCATCCTGGAATGGTATGGCATGTGCTAATATATACCGGCACATAAATAATAATTTATGCATTACTATATTGTGTTATGCTTCTTGAGCAGTAGCATAGTAGTGGAAAGGTAAGAATAAGTTTTGCTCAGTCTTAAATGTCACCGATGAGTCAAACAAATTAAGACCACTATGGCTTAGCCTCTTTTTCAACTTTCCCCTAGGGCTGGGTTCACACTAGTGCCAATAGCTTCCGTCCATAATGGAGCTATAACAGCAATGCCAGATCACAATAAATCCAGTTACATGTAATGAGGTCCATAAGGTTCCTATCAGGTCACTGGAATTTTTTTTATGGCAAGAATAGCATTGGAAACTATGCTGTTCTTGCCTTGAAAATTATTGGAAAACTTGACAGAACACAAATAACATTAGTGTCAATAGTAGAGATAAGCGAATTTCCCCAAATTTGTTCAGCTCGAATAAAATTGCCACAAATCACAAGTGCCTCGACTGCCTTGAAAACATGTGTCTGACTCTCTATGTCTGCTGAGATTAGCGCCTATGTCTTCCTCTGTGAAGTGTGCCCAGTGGCGGATTATCATTAGGGCGTTTCGGGCGGTCGCCCGGGGCCCAAGGCCCGAACCCCCTCATGCCCAGTGGTGTCGCTAGCACCGGAGGGAGCCCCGGTGCCAGGACCGCACCTGTCAGGCGAGGGGAGCTTCGCTTCTACTTAGCAGCCGTGGTCTGTGCTGCTTTAGAAGCTCCCCCTCCAGCCCCCCTTCCCTGCTCTAAACATCTCTCCTCTGCTGCTAGCTGTCGGGACATGAGGGGGGGGGGGGGGGGAGACTGTCGGCGGGCTCTGTGTTGTGCTGTGAGCAGGAGAAGAGCTGCAGTGAAGACATAAAAGGTAAGTGCGTGTGTGTTTAATGTCCATATTCATGTATGTTTAATGTCCATATTCATGTGTGTTTAATGTCCATATTCATGTGTTTACAAGGTGTACTTTGTGTATAATGTGCATACTCGTGTATAATGTGCCTACTTTGTGTATAATGTGCATACTCGTGTGTACTTTGTGTACTATACATACTTTGTGTATAATGTGCCTACTTTGTGTATAATGTGCATACTCGTGTGTACTTTGTGTACTATACATACTTTGTGTATAATGTGCCTACTTTGTGTACTGTGCGTACTTTGTGCATAATGTGCGTACTTTGTACTGTGCGTACTTTGTGCATAATGTGCGTACTTTGTACTGTGCGTACTTTGTGCATAATGTGCGTACTTTGTGCATAATGTGCGTACTTTGTGCATAATGTGCGTACTTTGTGCATAATGTGCGTACTTTGTGCGTAATGTGCGTACTTTGTGCGTAATGTGCGTACTTTGTGCATAATGTGCATACTTTGTGCATAATGTGCCTACTTTGTGCATAATGTGCCTACTTTGTGTACTTTGTGCATAATGTGCGTACTTTGTGCATAATGTGGTACTTTGTGCATAATGTGCGTACTTTATGCATAATGTGGTACTTTGTGTACTGTGCGTACTTTGTGCATAATGTGTGTACTGTGCGTACTTTGTGCGTACTTTGTGCATAATGTGCGTACTTTGTGCATAATGTGGTACTTTGTGTACTGTGCGTACTTTGTGCATAATGTGCCTACTTTGTGTACTTTTTTTGCATAATGTGTGTACTTTGTGCATAATGTGCCTACTTTGTGTACATTGTGCATAATGTGCGTACTTTGTGCATAATCTCCTTACTTTGTGCATAATGTGCGTACTTTGTGCATAATGTGGTACTTTGTGCATAATGTGGTACTTCGTGCATAATGTGGTACTTTGTGTACTGTGCGTACTTTGTGCATAATGTGCCTACTTTGTGTACTTTGTGCATAATGTGCGTACTTTGTGCATAATGTGCGTACTTTGTGTACTGTGCGTACTTTGTGCATAATGTGCCTACTTTGTGTACTTTGTGCATAATGTGGTACTTTGTGTACTGTGCGTACTTTGTGCATAATGTGCCTACTTTGTGTACTTTGTATATAATGTGCGTACTTTATGCATAATGTGGTACTTTGTGTACTGTGCGTATTTTGTGCATAATGTGTGTACTGTGCGTACTTTGTGCGTACTTTGTGCATAATGTGCGTACTTTGTGCATAATGTGGTACTTTGTGTACTGTGCGTACTTTGTGCATAATGTGCCTACTTTGTGTACTTTGTGCATAATGTGCGTACTTTGTGCATAATGTGCCTACTTTGTGTACTTTGTGCATAATGTGCGTACTTTGTGCATAATGTGGTACTTTGTGTACTGTGCGTACTTTGTGCATAATGTGGTACTTTGTGCATAATGTGGTACTTTGTGCATAATGTGGTACTTTGTGTACTGTGCGTACTTTGTGCATAATGTGCCTACTTTGTGTACTTTGTGCATAATGTGCGTACTTTGTGCATAATGTGCGTACTTTGTGCATAATGTGCGTACTTTGTGCATAATGTGGTACTTTGTGTACTGTGCGTACTTTGTGCATAATGTGCCTACTTTGTGTACTCTGTGCATAATGTGCGTACTTTGTGCATAATGTGCGTACTTTGTGCATAATGTGCGTACTTTGTGCATAATGTGCGTACTTTGTGCATAATGTGGTACTTTGTGTACTGTGCGTACTTTGTGCATAATGTGCCTACTTTGTGTACTTTGTGCATAATGTGCGTACTTTGTGCATAATGTGGTACTTTGTGTACTGTGCGTACTTTGTGTACTTTGTGCATAATGTGCGTACTTTGTGCATAATGTGCGTACTTTGTGCATAATGTGCGTACTTTGTGCATAATGTGCGTACTTTGTGCATAATGTGCCTACTTTGTGTACTTTGTGCATAATGTGCGTACTTTGTGCATAATGTGGTACTTTGTGCATAATGTGCGTACTTTATGCATAATGTGGTACTTTGTGTACTGTGCGTACTTTGTGCATAATGTGTGTACTGTGCGTACTTTGTGCGTACTTTGTGCATAATGTGCGTACTTTGTGCATAATGTGGTACTTTGTGTACTGTGCGTACTTTGTGCATAATGTGCCTACTTTGTGTACTTTTTTTGCATAATGTGCGTACTTTGTGCATAATGTGCGTACTTTGTGCATAATGTCCTTACTTTGTGCATAATGTGCGTACTTTGTGCATAATGTGGTACTTTGTGCATAATGTGGTACTTCGTGCATAATGTGGTACTTTGTGTACTGTGCGTACTTTGTGCATAATGTGCCTACTTTGTGTACTTTGTGCATAATGTGCGTACTTTGTGCATAATGTGCGTACTTTGTGTACTGTGCGTACTTTGTGCATAATGTGCCTACTTTGTGTACTTTGTGCATAATGTGCGTACTTTGTGCATAATGTGCGTACTTTGTGTACTGTGCGTACTTTGTGCATAATGTGCCTACTTTGTGTACTTTGTGCATAATGTGGTACTTTGTGTACTGTGCGTACTTTGTGCATAATGTGCCTACTTTGTGTACTTTGTATATAATGTGCGTACTTTATGCATAATGTGGTACTTTGTGTACTGTGCGTACTTTGTGCATAATGTGTGTACTGTGCGTACTTTGTGCGTACTTTGTGCATAATGTGCGTACTTTGTGCATAATGTGGTACTTTGTGTACTGTGCATACTTTGTGCATAATGTGCCTACTTTGTGTACTTTTTTTGCATAATGTGTGTACTTTGTGCATAATGTGCCTACTTTGTGTACATTGTGCATAATGTGCGTACTTTGTGCATAATCTCCTTACTTTGTGCATAATGTGCGTACTTTGTGCATAATGTGGTACTTTGTGCATAATGTGGTACTTCGTGCATAATGTGGTACTTTGTGTACTGTGCGTACTTTGTGCATAATGTGCCTACTTTGTGTACTTTGTGCATAATGTGCGTACTTTGTGCATAATGTGCGTACTTTGTGTACTGTGCGTACTTTGTGCATAATGTGCCTACTTTGTGTACTTTGTGCATAATGTGGTACTTTGTGTACTGTGCGTACTTTGTGCATAATGTGCCTACTTTGTGTACTTTGTATATAATGTGCGTACTTTATGCATAATGTGGTACTTTGTGTACTGTGCGTATTTTGTGCATAATGTGTGTACTGTGCGTACTTTGTGCGTACTTTGTGCATAATGTGCGTACTTTGTGCATAATGTGGTACTTTGTGTACTGTGCGTACTTTGTGCATAATGTGGTACTTTGTGCATAATGTGCGTACTTTGTGCATAATGTGGTACTTTGTGCATAATGTGCGTACTTTGTGCATAATGTGCCTACTTTGTGTACTTTGTGCATAATGTGCGTACTTTGTGCATAATGTGGTACTTTGTGTACTGTGCGTACTTTGTGCATAATGTGGTACTTTGTGCATAATGTGCGTACTTTGTGCATAATGTGGTACTTTGTGCATAATGTGGTACTTTGTGCATAATGTGGTACTTTGTGTACTGTGCGTACTTTGTGCATAATGTGCCTACTTTGTGTACTTTGTGCATAATGTGCGTACTTTGTGCATAATGTGCGTACTTTGTGCATAATGTGCGTACTTTGTGCATAATGTGGTACTTTGTGTACTGTGCGTACTTTGTGCATAATGTGCCTACTTTGTGTACTCTGTGCATAATGTGCGTACTTTGTGCATAATGTGCGTACTTTGTGCATAATGTGCGTACTTTGTGCATAATGTGGTACTTTGTGTACTGTGCGTACTTTGTGCATAATGTGCCTACTTTGTGTACTTTGTGCATAATGTGCGTACTTTGTGCATAATGTGGTACTTTGTGTACTGTGCGTACTTTGTGTACTTTGTGCATAATGTGCGTACTTTGTGCATAATGTGCCTACTTTGTGTACTTTGTGCATAATGTGCCTACTTTGTGCATAATGTGGTACTTTGTGCATAATGTGCGTACTTTATGCATAATGTGGTACTTTGTGTACTGTGCGTACTTTGTGCATAATGTGTGTACTGTGCGTACTTTGTGCGTACTTTGTGCATAATGTGCGTACTTTGTGCATAATGTGGTACTTTGTGTACTGTGCGTACTTTGTGCATAATGTGCCTACTTTGTGTACTTTTTTTGCATAATGTGCGTACTTTGTGCATAATGTGCGTACTTTGTGCATAATGTCCTTACTTTGTGCATAATGTGCGTACTTTGTGCATAATGTGGTACTTCGTGCATAATGTGGTACTTTGTGTACTGTGCGTACTTTGTGCATAATGTGCCTACTTTGTGTACTTTGTGCATAATGTGCGTACTTTGTGCATAATATGCGTACTTTGTGTACTGTGCGTACTTTGTGCATAATGTGCCTACTTTGTGTACTTTGTGCATAATGTGCGTACTTTGTGCATAATGTGCGTACTTTGTGTACTGTGCGTACTTTGTGCATAATGTGCCTACTTTGTGTACTTTGTGCATAATGTGGTACTTTGTGTACTGTGCGTACTTTGTGCATAATGTGCCTACTTTGTGTACTTTGTACATAATGTGCGTACTTTATGCATAATGTGGTACTTTGTGTACTGTGCGTATTTTGTGCATAATGTGTGTACTGTGCGTACTTTGTGCGTACTTTGTGCATAATGTGCGTACTTTGTGCATAATGTGGTACTTTGTGTACTGTGCGTACTTTGTGCATAATGTGCCTACTTTGTGTACTTTGTGCATAATGTGCGTACTTTGTGCATAATGTGCCTACTTTGTGTACTTTGTGCATAATGTGCGTACTTTGTGCATAATGTGCGTACTTTGTGCATAATGTGGTACTTTGTGTACTGTGCGTACTTTGTGCATAATGTGGTACTTTGTGCATAATGTGCGTACTCTGTGCATAATGTGGTACTTTGTGCATAATGTGCGTACTTTGTGCATAATGTGGTACTTTGTGTACTGTGCGTACTTTGTGCATAATGTGGTACTTTGTGCATAATGTGCGTACTTTGTGCATAATGTGGTACTTTGTGCATAATGTGGTACTTTGTGCATAATGTGGTACTTTGTGTACTGTGCGTACTTTGTGCATAATGTGCCTACTTTGTGTACTTTGTGCATAATGTGCGTACTTTGTGCATAATGTGCGTACTTTGTGCATAATGTGCGTACTTTGTGCATAATGTGGTACTTTGTGTACTGTGCGTACTTTGTGCATAATGTGCCTACTTTGTGTACTCTGTGCATAATGTGCGTACTTTGTGCATAATGTGCGTACTTTGTGCATAATGTGCGTACTTTGTGCATAATGTGGTACTTTGTGTACTGTGCGTACTTTGTGCATAATGTGCCTACTTTGTGTACTTTGTGCATAATGTGCGTACTTTGTGCATAATGTGGTACTTTGTGTACTGTGCGTACTTTGTGTACTTTGTGCATAATGTGGTACTTTGTGCATAATGTGGTACTTCGTGCATAATGTGGTACTTTGTGTACTGTGCGTACTTTGTGCATAATGTGCCTACTTTGTGTACTTTGTGCATAATGTGCGTACTTTGTGCATAATATGCGTACTTTGTGTACTGTGCGTACTTTGTGCATAATGTGCCTACTTTGTGTACTTTGTGCATAATGTGCGTACTTTGTGCATAATGTGCGTACTTTGTGTACTGTGCGTACTTTGTGCATAATGTGCCTACTTTGTGTACTTTGTGCATAATGTGGTACTTTGTGTACTGTGCGTACTTTGTGCATAATGTGCCTACTTTGTGTACTTTGTACATAATGTGCGTACTTTATGCATAATGTGGTACTTTGTGTACTGTGCGTATTTTGTGCATAATGTGTGTACTGTGCGTACTTTGTGCGTACTTTGTGCATAATGTGCGTACTTTGTGCATAATGTGGTACTTTGTGTACTGTGCGTACTTTGTGCATAATGTGCCTACTTTGTGTACTTTGTGCATAATGTGCGTACTTTGTGCATAATGTGCCTACTTTGTGTACTTTGTGCATAATGTGCGTACTTTGTGCATAATGTGCGTACTTTGTGCATAATGTGGTACTTTGTGTACTGTGCGTACTTTGTGCATAATGTGGTACTTTGTGCATAATGTGCGTACTTTGTGCATAATGTGGTACTTTGTGCATAATGTGCGTACTTTGTGCATAATGTGGTACTTTGTGTACTGTGCGTACTTTGTGCATAATGTGGTACTTTGTGCATAATGTGCGTACTTTGTGCATAATGTGGTACTTTGTGCATAATGTGGTACTTTGTGCATAATGTGGTACTTTGTGTACTGTGCGTACTTTGTGCATAATGTGCCTACTTTGTGTACTTTGTGCATAATGTGCGTACTTTGTGCATAATGTGCGTACTTTGTGCATAATGTGCGTACTTTGTGCATAATGTGGTACTTTGTGTACTGTGCGTACTTTGTGCATAATGTGCCTACTTTGTGTACTCTGTGCATAATGTGCGTACTTTGTGCATAATGTGCGTACTTTGTGCATAATGTGCGTACTTTGTGCATAATGTGGTACTTTGTGTACTGTGCGTACTTTGTGCATAATGTGCCTACTTTGTGTACTTTGTGCATAATGTGCGTACTTTGTGCATAATGTGGTACTTTGTGTACTGTGCGTACTTTGTGTACTTTGTGCATAATGTGCGTACTTTGTGCATAATGTGCGTACTTTGTGCATAATGTGCGTACTTTGTGCATAATGTGCCTACTTTGTGTACTTTGTGCATAATGTGCGTACTTTGTGCATAATGTGGTACTTTGTGCATAATGTGCGTACTTTATGCATAATGTGGTACTTTGTGTACTGTGCGTACTTTGTGCATAATGTGTGTACTGTGCGTACTTTGTGCGTACTTTGTGCATAATGTGCGTACTTTGTGCATAATGTGGTACTTTGTGTACTGTGCGTACTTTGTGCATAATGTGCCTACTTTGTGTACTTTTTTTGCATAATGTGCGTACTTTGTGCATAATGTGCGTACTTTGTGCATAATGTCCTTACTTTGTGCATAATGTGCGTACTTTGTGCATAATGTGGTACTTCGTGCATAATGTGGTACTTTGTGTACTGTGCGTACTTTGTGCATAATGTGCCTACTTTGTGTACTTTGTGCATAATGTGCGTACTTTGTGCATAATATGCGTACTTTGTGTACTGTGCGTACTTTGTGCATAATGTGCCTACTTTGTGTACTTTGTGCATAATGTGCGTACTTTGTGCATAATGTGCGTACTTTGTGTACTGTGCGTACTTTGTGCATAATGTGCCTACTTTGTGTACTTTGTGCATAATGTGGTACTTTGTGTACTGTGCGTACTTTGTGCATAATGTGCCTACTTTGTGTACTTTGTACATAATGTGCGTACTTTATGCATAATGTGGTACTTTGTGTACTGTGCGTATTTTGTGCATAATGTGTGTACTGTGCGTACTTTGTGCGTACTTTGTGCATAATGTGCGTACTTTGTGCATAATGTGGTACTTTGTGTACTGTGCGTACTTTGTGCATAATGTGCCTACTTTGTGTACTTTGTGCATAATGTGCCTACTTTGTGTACTTTGTGCATAATGTGCGTACTTTGTGCATAATGTGCGTACTTTGTGCATAATGTGGTACTTTGTGTACTGTGCGTACTTTGTGCATAATGTGGTACTTTGTGCATAATGTGCGTACTTTGTGCATAATGTGGTACTTTGTGCATAATGTGCGTACTTTGTGCATAATGTGGTACTTTGTGTACTGTGCGTACTTTGTGCATAATGTGCCTACTTTGTGTACTTTGTGCATAATGTGCGTACTTTGTGCATAATGTGCGTACTTTGTGCATAATGTGGTACTTTGTGTACTGTGCGTACTTTGTGCATAATGTGCCTACTTTGTGTACTTTGTGCATAATGTGCGTACTTTGTGCATAATGTGGTACTTTGTGTACTGTGCGTACTTTGTGTACTTTGTGCATAATGTGCGTACTTTGTGCATAATGTGCCTACTTTGTGTACTTTGTGCATAATGTGCCTACTTTGTGCATAATGTGGTACTTTGTGCATAATGTGCGTACTTTATGCATAATGTGGTACTTTGTGTACTGTGCGTACTTTGTGCATAATGTGTGTACTGTGCGTACTTTGTGCGTACTTTGTGCATAATGTGCGTACTTTGTGCATAATGTGGTACTTTGTGTACTGTGCGTACTTTGTGCATAATGTGCCTACTTTGTGTACTTTTTTTGCATAATGTGCGTACTTTGTGCATAATGTGCGTACTTTGTGCATAATGTCCTTACTTTGTGCATAATGTGCGTACTTTGTGCATAATGTGGTACTTCGTGCATAATGTGGTACTTTGTGTACTGTGCGTACTTTGTGCATAATGTGCCTACTTTGTGTACTTTGTGCATAATGTGCGTACTTTGTGCATAATATGCGTACTTTGTGTACTGTGCGTACTTTGTGCATAATGTGCCTACTTTGTGTACTTTGTGCATAATGTGCGTACTTTGTGCATAATGTGCGTACTTTGTGTACTGTGCGTACTTTGTGCATAATGTGCCTACTTTGTGTACTTTGTGCATAATGTGGTACTTTGTGTACTGTGCGTACTTTGTGCATAATGTGCCTACTTTGTGTACTTTGTACATAATGTGCGTACTTTATGCATAATGTGGTACTTTGTGTACTGTGCGTATTTTGTGCATAATGTGTGTACTGTGCGTACTTTGTGCGTACTTTGTGCATAATGTGCGTACTTTGTGCATAATGTGGTACTTTGTGTACTGTGCGTACTTTGTGCATAATGTGCCTACTTTGTGTACTTTGTGCATAATGTGCGTACTTTGTGCATAATGTGCCTACTTTGTGTACTTTGTGCATAATGTGCGTACTTTGTGCATAATGTGCGTACTTTGTGCATAATGTGGTACTTTGTGTACTGTGCGTACTTTGTGCATAATGTGGTACTTTGTGCATAATGTGCGTACTCTGTGCATAATGTGGTACTTTGTGCATAATGTGCGTACTTTGTGCATAATGTGGTACTTTGTGTACTGTGCGTACTTTGTGCATAATGTGGTACTTTGTGCATAATGTGCGTACTTTGTGCATAATGTGGTACTTTGTGCATAATGTGGTACTTTGTGCATAATGTGGTACTTTGTGTACTGTGCGTACTTTGTGCATAATGTGCCTACTTTGTGTACTTTGTGCATAATGTGCGTACTTTGTGCATAATGTGCGTACTTTGTGCATAATGTGCGTACTTTGTGCATAATGTGGTACTTTGTGTACTGTGCGTACTTTGTGCATAATGTGCCTACTTTGTGTACTCTGTGCATAATGTGCGTACTTTGTGCATAATGTGCGTACTTTGTGCATAATGTGCGTACTTTGTGCATAATGTGGTACTTTGTGTACTGTGCGTACTTTGTGCATAATGTGCCTACTTTGTGTACTTTGTGCATAATGTGCGTACTTTGTGCATAATGTGGTACTTTGTGTACTGTGCGTACTTTGTGTACTTTGTGCATAATGTGGTACTTTGTGCATAATGTGGTACTTCGTGCATAATGTGGTACTTTGTGTACTGTGCGTACTTTGTGCATAATGTGCCTACTTTGTGTACTTTGTGCATAATGTGCGTACTTTGTGCATAATATGCGTACTTTGTGTACTGTGCGTACTTTGTGCATAATGTGCCTACTTTGTGTACTTTGTGCATAATGTGCGTACTTTGTGCATAATGTGCGTACTTTGTGTACTGTGCGTACTTTGTGCATAATGTGCCTACTTTGTGTACTTTGTGCATAATGTGGTACTTTGTGTACTGTGCGTACTTTGTGCATAATGTGCCTACTTTGTGTACTTTGTACATAATGTGCGTACTTTATGCATAATGTGGTACTTTGTGTACTGTGCGTATTTTGTGCATAATGTGTGTACTGTGCGTACTTTGTGCGTACTTTGTGCATAATGTGCGTACTTTGTGCATAATGTGGTACTTTGTGTACTGTGCGTACTTTGTGCATAATGTGCCTACTTTGTGTACTTTGTGCATAATGTGCGTACTTTGTGCATAATGTGCCTACTTTGTGTACTTTGTGCATAATGTGCGTACTTTGTGCATAATGTGCGTACTTTGTGCATAATGTGGTACTTTGTGTACTGTGCGTACTTTGTGCATAATGTGGTACTTTGTGCATAATGTGCGTACTTTGTGCATAATGTGGTACTTTGTGCATAATGTGCGTACTTTGTGCATAATGTGGTACTTTGTGTACTGTGCGTACTTTGTGCATAATGTGGTACTTTGTGCATAATGTGCGTACTTTGTGCATAATGTGGTACTTTGTGCATAATGTGGTACTTTGTGCATAATGTGGTACTTTGTGTACTGTGCGTACTTTGTGCATAATGTGCCTACTTTGTGTACTTTGTGCATAATGTGCGTACTTTGTGCATAATGTGCGTACTTTGTGCATAATGTGCGTACTTTGTGCATAATGTGGTACTTTGTGTACTGTGCGTACTTTGTGCATAATGTGCCTACTTTGTGTACTTTGTGCATAATGTGCGTACTTTGTGCATAATGTGCGTACTTTATGCATAATGTGGTACTTTGTGTACTGTGCGTACTTTGTGCATAATGTGTGTACTGTGCGTACTTTGTGCGTACTTTGTGCATAATGTGCGTACTTTGTGCATAATGTGGTACTTTGTGTACTGTGCGTACTTTGTGCATAATGTGCCTACTTTGTGTACTCTGTGCATAATGTGCGTACTTTGTGCATAATGTGCGTACTTTGTGCATAATGTGCGTACTTTGTGCATAATGTGGTACTTTGTGTACTGTGCGTACTTTGTGCATAATGTGCCTACTTTGTGTACTTTGTGCATAATGTGCGTACTTTGTGCATAATGTGGTACTTTGTGTACTGTGCGTACTTTGTGTACTTTGTGCATAATGTGGTACTTTGTGCATAATGTGGTACTTCGTGCATAATGTGGTACTTTGTGTACTGTGCGTACTTTGTGCATAATGTGCCTACTTTGTGTACTTTGTGCATAATGTGCGTACTTTGTGCATAATATGCGTACTTTGTGTACTGTGCGTACTTTGTGCATAATGTGCCTACTTTGTGTACTTTGTGCATAATGTGCGTACTTTGTGCATAATGTGCGTACTTTGTGTACTGTGCGTACTTTGTGCATAATGTGCCTACTTTGTGTACTTTGTGCATAATGTGGTACTTTGTGTACTGTGCGTACTTTGTGCATAATGTGCCTACTTTGTGTACTTTGTACATAATGTGCGTACTTTATGCATAATGTGGTACTTTGTGTACTGTGCGTATTTTGTGCATAATGTGTGTACTGTGCGTACTTTGTGCGTACTTTGTGCATAATGTGCGTACTTTGTGCATAATGTGGTACTTTGTGTACTGTGCGTACTTTGTGCATAATGTGCCTACTTTGTGTACTTTGTGCATAATGTGCGTACTTTGTGCATAATGTGCCTACTTTGTGTACTTTGTGCATAATGTGCGTACTTTGTGCATAATGTGCGTACTTTGTGCATAATGTGGTACTTTGTGTACTGTGCGTACTTTGTGCATAATGTGGTACTTTGTGCATAATGTGCGTACTTTGTGCATAATGTGGTACTTTGTGCATAATGTGCGTACTTTGTGCATAATGTGGTACTTTGTGTACTGTGCGTACTTTGTGCATAATGTGGTACTTTGTGCATAATGTGCGTACTTTGTGCATAATGTGGTACTTTGTGCATAATGTGGTACTTTGTGCATAATGTGGTACTTTGTGTACTGTGCGTACTTTGTGCATAATGTGCCTACTTTGTGTACTTTGTGCATAATGTGCGTACTTTGTGCATAATGTGCGTACTTTGTGCATAATGTGCGTACTTTGTGCATAATGTGGTACTTTGTGTACTGTGCGTACTTTGTGCATAATGTGCCTACTTTGTGTACTCTGTGCATAATGTGCGTACTTTGTGCATAATGTGCGTACTTTGTGCATAATGTGCGTACTTTGTGCATAATGTGGTACTTTGTGTACTGTGCGTACTTTGTGCATAATGTGCCTACTTTGTGTACTTTGTGCATAATGTGCGTACTTTGTGCATAATGTGGTACTTTGTGTACTGTGCGTACTTTGTGTACTTTGTGCATAATGTGCGTACTTTGTGCATAATGTGCGTACTTTGTGCATAATGTGCGTACTTTGTGCATAATGTGCCTACTTTGTGTACTTTGTGCATAATGTGCGTACTTTGTGCATAATGTGGTACTTTGTGCATAATGTGCGTACTTTATGCATAATGTGGTACTTTGTGTACTGTGCGTACTTTGTGCATAATGTGTGTACTGTGCGTACTTTGTGCGTACTTTGTGCATAATGTGCGTACTTTGTGCATAATGTGGTACTTTGTGTACTGTGCGTACTTTGTGCATAATGTGCCTACTTTGTGTACT
Organism: Rhinoderma darwinii; assembly: GCF_050947455.1. Taxonomy (NCBI): domain Eukaryota; kingdom Metazoa; phylum Chordata; class Amphibia; order Anura; family Rhinodermatidae; genus Rhinoderma; species Rhinoderma darwinii. The sequence goes on from NC_134689.1 coordinate 390,504,562, forward strand.
TTTTTTGCATAATGTGCGTACTTTGTGCATAATGTGCGTACTTTGTGCATAATGTCCTTACTTTGTGCATAATGTGCGTACTTTGTGCATAATGTGGTACTTCGTGCATAATGTGGTACTTTGTGTACTGTGCGTACTTTGTGCATAATGTGCCTACTTTGTGTACTTTGTGCATAATGTGCGTACTTTGTGCATAATATGCGTACTTTGTGTACTGTGCGTACTTTGTGCATAATGTGCCTACTTTGTGTACTTTGTGCATAATGTGCGTACTTTGTGCATAATGTGGTACTTTGTGTACTGTGCGTACTTTGTGCATAATGTGCCTACTTTGTGTACTTTGTACATAATGTGCGTACTTTATGCATAATGTGGTACTTTGTGTACTGTGCGTATTTTGTGCATAATGTGTGTACTGTGCGTACTTTGTGCGTACTTTGTGCATAATGTGCGTACTTTGTGCATAATGTGGTACTTTGTGTACTGTGCGTACTTTGTGCATAATGTGCCTACTTTGTGTACTTTGTGCATAATGTGCCTACTTTGTGTACTTTGTGCATAATGTGCGTACTTTGTGCATAATGTGCGTACTTTGTGCATAATGTGGTACTTTGTGTACTGTGCGTACTTTGTGCATAATGTGGTACTTTGTGCATAATGTGCGTACTTTGTGCATAATGTGGTACTTTGTGCATAATGTGCGTACTTTGTGCATAATGTGGTACTTTGTGTACTGTGCGTACTTTGTGCATAATGTGCCTACTTTGTGTACTTTGTGCATAATGTGCGTACTTTGTGCATAATGTGCGTACTTTGTGCATAATGTGGTACTTTGTGTACTGTGCGTACTTTGTGCATAATGTGCCTACTTTGTGTACTTTGTGCATAATGTGCGTACTTTGTGCATAATGTGCGTACTTTGTGCATAATGTGGTACTTTGTGTACTGTGCGTACTTTGTGCATAATGTGCCTACTTTGTGTACTTTGTACATAATGTGCGTACTTTATGCATAATGTGGTACTTTGTGTACTGTGCGTATTTTGTGCATAATGTGTGTACTGTGCGTACTTTGTGCGTACTTGTGCATAATGTGGTACTTTGTGTACTGTGCGTACTTTGTGCATAATGTGCCTACTTTGTGTACTTTGTGCATAATGTGCGTACTTTGTGCATAATGTGCCTACTTTGTGTACTTTGTGCATAATGTGCGTACTTTGTGCATAATGTGCGTACTTTGTGCATAATGTGGTACTTTGTGTACTGTGCGTACTTTGTGCATAATGTGGTACTTTGTGCATAATGTGCGTACTTTGTGCATAATGTGGTACTTTGTGCATAATGTGCGTACTTTGTGCATAATGTGGTACTTTGTGTACTGTGCGTACTTTGTGCATAATGTGCCTACTTTGTGTACTTTGTGCATAATGTGCGTACTTTGTGCATAATGTGCGTACTTTGTGCATAATGTGCGTACTTTGTGCATAATGTGGTACTTTGTGTACTGTGCGTACTTTGTGCATAATGTGCCTACTTTGTGTACTTTGTGCATAATGTGCGTACTTTGTGCATAATGTGCGTACTTTGTGCATAATGTGCGTACTTTGTGCATAATGTGGTACTCTGTGTACTGTGCATACTTTGTGCATAATGTGCGTACTTTGTGCATAATGTGCGTACTTTGTGCATAATGTGGTACTCTGTGTACTTTGTGCATAATGTGCGTACTTTTTGCATAATGTGGTACTTTGTGTACTGTGCGTACTTTGTGTACTTTGTGCATAATGTGCGTACTTTGTGCATAATGTGCGTACTTTGTGCATAATGTGCCTACTTTGTGTACTAGTGTTTAGGTAGTGTTAGCAATAGTTACGGCGCGGCAGGGTGGTGGTGGAGAAGGGGGGCCCAAGTTTGGGTAACAGCCCAGGGCCCATGGTCATCTTAATCCGCCACTGATTGTGCCCCCTTGTTAGTACAGCCTTCTCCACAGACTGTACGGCTCACTCATTCTGAACATGGCTGCTGATAAAGGGGCATTTGACCAGGCACGTCAATTAGCGGCCTTTATGGAATAACACTGCGCACAGCAAGGAAAACTAGCGCATATGCAGTGCTGGTCACAGGGTTAATAAATGGAGGTCGTTGATGGACGTGTCTGGTCACATGCCCCTCCATCAGCAGCAACGTTCAGAACAGGACCTCCGTACAGCCCATGGAGAAGGATGTACTAACAAAAGGGTGGCGATTCACAAATGAATTCCTCGATCCTGATCTCCTAATGACTATGTATTAGAAAGGGTGCATTATGCCATGATTCGCGCTCCCAAAAGTTTCAGGTTTCGCTGAATCCAAAGATTTTGGTAAATTTGGACTGAGTTCAATTTGTGTAGAATCGATTTGCTCAGCTCTAATAAACAGAGCCTATCACCATGGAGCTGTTTAAACTTTGGCTTAGTCTTTATTTCGACAGCCTTTTCGTACTAGGGCTCTGTTCACACTAGCGTCATGGCTGCCATTAAGTCCATTCTACTGAAGAATATCACTGCACACTACACTATTCATGGTGTCAAAAATACTGAAACCCCTGAGATTATGGAGCTGGGAAACAGCCTAAAATTGTGGAGCCATTTGAGCAGACTTTAATTTTACATATATAAAATGGCAGATGAGATCAAGGGAAGGACTACAATAAGATGGTGACCATTGAGCAATGTTGATACCTCCATAGTATTCTTCTGGCACCTGGTCATTTGTGTCAAGTGCTTATAAACATTAGGTGACTTTGCGATGAAGAGGATAATTTAGGCTAAAACAGACAATGATTGAGGGACATATTATACATCATATTATGCATGAATCATCTACCTTGATGACAACAAATGTCCAAAGGCAAAAACAGATTGGATATCTATGGCTATTGTTCAGAGGTTATGACTATACGGTGACAAAATTATAATTTTTTTAATAATTGTACACGCTCAGCTAAACGGTAGACAGATTTGTTTTTGCCCAAAAGTATTTGCCATTTACTCCCCTTAGAGCTCAAAGAGTCACAGTTGTCCTACCAATTTTTCAAAGTAATAGCTATCCACTGACCACTATATGATAAAGCCTAAGTCTACTCAAAACCTAAAAATTTTGATTTTAACCCCTTAATGACCACTGATACGCCTTTTCACGGTGGTCATTAATGGGCTTTATTCTAGGCCGTCGCCTTTTCACGGCGACCTAATCAACGTCCTGCACGGGTCTCCTGTGCAGGCTGGAGCTGGGGCTTGGCTGTCTGATGTTCCAAGGATCGTGCCCGTTTAACCATTCAAATGCCACAGTCATTAGCGACCGCTGCATTTCAGTTGTTTACATACAGAGGGAGTGAGTTCCCTCTGTCACCCATCGGCGGCCCGCAAATGCAATTGCGGGCATCCGATGGGGTGCCATGGCAGCCGGTGGCCTAGCAAAGGCCCCCATGCCTGCCCTGGCTATATACCTATTAGGCAAGTCCTAATAGATGCCTGTCCGTTCTTTACTGACAGGCAATAATGCTCTGGTATACGAAGTATACTAAAGCATTATAGCAGCGATCTGAAGATCGCATAGTGAAGTCTCCTAGTGAGACTGAAAAAATAATTAATGTGAAATAAAAAAAATGGTTATATTTAGTAAAAGTGTAAAAATAAAATAAAAACTACACATATATGGCATCCCCGCAATCATAATGACCCAAAAAATAAAGTTATCATATTATTTAAACTGCAAGGGGAACGCTGTAAAAAAAAAAACGCCAAAAACAACAGCAAAAATTGCTATTCTTTTCCCATTTTCCCCCAAAATAATAATAATAAAAGATTAATCAATAAGTTCCATGTACCCCAAAATGGTAGCACTGAAGTCCCGCAATAAACAAGCCCTCATATGGCGATATTGACAGAAAAATAAAGAAGTTATGGCTCTTGGAAAGCAGCAATGCAAAATACAATTATTTTAGTACAAAAGTGTTTTTATTCTGCAAAAGTAGTAAAACATAAAAAAATATACATATTTAGTATCGTCGTAATCATACCGATCCATAAAATAAAGGTAGCATGTTATTTACGCCACACAGTTATCACCGTAAATGTAAAACGCATAGAACTGTGGCTAAATTGCAGGTTTTTTTTAATATCCCCCCCCCAAGAAAAGTTAATAAAAGTTAATCAAAAAAATCTACATACCCCAAAACAGTGCCTTTAAAAAATACAACTCATCCCGCAAAAAAACAAGTCCTCCTACAGCCATGTCAACGTGAAAATAAAAAAGTTATAGCTCTTCGAATGTGACGATGGAAAAGCTATAAAAATTGCTTGGTCATTAGGGCGCAGAATGCAAGCAGGGGGAAGGGGTTAATGCACTTATCCCCAATATCTCTCTCCCTCCATGTCACACTGACATTATTAGTTCAGTAAGTTGAGATACGTGGAGTTGTTTGGCCGGGTCCGACACTGTAGAGTTGTTTTAGCTTCCCCTGTGACATTGTGGTCACCAGGAATTGTCTTTCCGTACGATAGTAGCTCTGCAGGGAAAAGGAGTTTGTAGATTTTTTGGACTCTGCAGAACCAACTTTTGGAAATAAAACTACTGGTGACCACAATACTCTCTTTGTCACAGGCAACACAGGGACAAATGAGGCAACTCTATTGTCTGAGGTAACTCCTCAGTGACTACAATTACAGAAGAGAAGAAATTTTCACACATGTATGTTAAATGCAGTGGCATACATAGAAGAGACAGGCCCTAAAATGAGAGCTCCATCATGGTGATGGGCTTTGCAGCCCTGGGCAGAAGGGCCTGGTGATTGTTTGACTTTACGTTACCCTTGGGCAAATTCCCCACTCCCTTCTTTGCTCACATTGTAATTCTTCTGTAAAAGGGAATCCTGCACAGGTTCATGCCACAAGGTAGCAAAGGGGATCAGACCAACCAGGACTGTGTTCCTTCTCGCTAAGAGCTCCATAGCAGCTACATGCTCTTTCTTGTAAGAGGAACTCTCTCTCTTGGTTAAACAATAACATTGTATAGTCAATTACTAATTTAAAGTATTATAGAGTATCACTTGAAATGGAAAGTTTTTAAATGTGATAATTGTTAATTAATTGTAATTTATGACATGCCTTGAGGTTTAACATCAGTCACAAATGTGCCTGTTTTTCATGGTAGGTCATGAATACATTAAAAAAATGTTTTTCTCCATTGATTTCTAAAGATGAGAATCATCCAAACTCACTGTAATCCTCATCCTGGCAAATCAATTTTAACATCTGAATTAATGAACCCTGAAGGGGTAGTTAATCCTTGTCTTAACGAATTGAACATCCTTATCACTTTGAATTCCCAGATGTGCCCATCTCTATCAGTTGTAAGAGTCCTTTAAATATAAAGACATTGTCTGAAGTACTGTTGACTGAGCTGTAGCAGTTTTCTTTGATTTCTTATTATATAATCTGTAAATGTAGAATTCTGCTTCAGTTTTTAAACACAGAAAGAAGCTACTTCCTGTCAGCCATGTTTACATCCAGCTCTGTCTTTCGGCCAAGGTCAGAATCTACAAACTCCTCCCTCCTACTTGCTGCTCTACTTCTGCAAGCAATCACCTCTCCTCCATCACCCCTTACACTTTACTGATATAAGTCTGATAGAATCTGCAGTATGCTTGGCATTGTTACAGGTGTGTGCTCTCCATCTGTGCTGCAATGTTAGCAAAAAAAAAGAGAAAAATGTTCTTAAAGTGAAATTCCTATCTCAGATATATATGGCATATCCATAGGTTGTGCCATAAATGTCTGATAGATGATTGTCCTAGCTCTGGGACAAGTAACTATCTTGAGATCAGGGGTCCCCAGCCCCGGTCTCCACCAGATGAGATGGCCACTGGGGTTCCGGAAACAGTCAAGCTCGCTGAGCGACGCAGTTTATGCACCTCCCATAGATTTGATTGGGAGTTACGGACACAGCTTAGCACAGTGAGCTAAGCTGTTTTCAGAGATCGGGAGTTTACAGAAACCGCGTAGATCGCTGTGCTACGCTGTTTCCATAACTCCAATTCACTTCTATGGGAGTTACAGGAACAGCATAGCTCTGCGACCCTGACCACCTCTGCTCCAATTCTCCGCCTGAACGTGGCAGCCAGTAGCCATCTCACCAGGGAAGGACTTTACTCTTTTCTTGGAAGATAGTAAGTGAAACATTTATAACTAAGAACTAAAACAAGTTTGAAGTATGAATGATCAGTATAATAGCATCTGGAAGATTTTTAGTACCATAGACAAAATAATTATTGTTAATAAATTATTTGGATTGATAACGAGGAGAGACATAAAAAGAGATGAGAATAAGACAAGGGAAATATGCCATATTAGGCCGGGTTACCCCCAGGGGTAACTTGAAGTTGCTGAGGCCTGCTGTAAATCTCTAACAAGGACCTTCCATTTAGCATGCAATTTATGGTACTGGTAACCTCTTATGTAGCAGAGGAATCGTTGAGCCATGGCAGACACCAGGTGCGTCTGCAACCTCTGAATTGCATATATAGACCCCCTGAATATAAACACAGTGATGCCACTGCACAGGAATAGAAAAAGTCAAAGATCAGCAGCACATCATAAGTCCCAGTAACTTTGGGGAATACATTTCTCTTGGTATACAGTTTTAGGGTGCAGGGCGGTGTCGAGTTGTAGCCACTCCAAATCCAAATCAATGACAAATTCTGCAAAAGACCGCAGCACACAAATTTGAAATAATAAAGCAAATCCAGCCTTTTATTTCACCATAACAAAGCGACGTTTTGACTCAATCGTGGGTCTTTCGCGAACGATTTAAACATAGTGCAATATATATATATATATATATATAAATATATATATTTATATATATATATATATATATATATATATATGGGATATGACATCATCCCTAGGATTATACATGCAAAAACACATAAATAGTTTACAAATATAAAATAGCAATCAAATTAATAAATATTTTGTTGTAATACAGTTAATAACCATCATTAATATTACAAGATGGAACTCTAAGTTAGAATTAACTCATATTCCGACAATCGGTCATTTCACAAAATTTAGCGTCTCACTTTTTCAACTGCCCATGTGGCAGAATCGGCGTACGTCACCTACGCATTCACGTTTATTCAATTACCACGTCTTAAGTGTCTAAGACGTATCGCATCATAGGACGTACCAGCGCAATGCTGGCATCTCATTTCCATGAGACCTACTGGCGTCATTGTGGAGTCACGTCTCCATGAATACCCATAGTAAATTACGGAAGTAAACCAAGGAGATAAGTTACTGCATTACACCATTTGTCTAGCAAGAATGTAAATAGTTTTAGTAAATTTAAGGCGTTACGGCATTTATTCCATTATAGCACGCACGTTCCATGCACCAAAACGGAGACATCCAAGTATGCGGATGTAATACCACTGTATAAGTGGCAAAATCATCCCACTGCCTTAGACAATCTCAGAAACCCCAATCCGTAAATTCCAGTCAGTATCCCATAAGGAACACCCACTAAAAAAAACAGGAATAGGATAAAAAGGGGGAAGGGAAATCCAGCGTCAGTAGGATCACCAAATCGATAACACCCCGTAGCAGAGGACCACTACCCTCGTACAGGTAATTGCAACATACCCCAACAGAGGTTATATAGCTTTGGCATTTTCACATTGAGAACATTATAAATTCCCTAGAAGGTATATGTTCACACGGCTTATTTTCGGCCATTTTTCGTGCCGTAAATGGCCGAAAAATAGGAAGCAGAACACCTCCAAACATCTGCTCATTGATTTCAAAGGAAAAATGGCGTTCGGTTCCGGCGGGGTGTTTTTTTACGTGGTCGTTTTGAAAAGAGGCAACAAAAAAGAAGTGCATGTCACTTCTTGAACCATTTTTGGAGCCATTTTTCATTGACTCTATGGAAAAACAGGTCCAATAACCGCTGTAAAAAATGCCACGAAAAAAAGCGAGTGGCTAAAAAACGGCTGAAAATCAGGAGCTGTTTTCACTTGAAAACAGCTCTGTATTTTCAGACGTTTTGGATTTTGTGTGTGCACATACCCTTAAAGACATACATTCATATACAAAATGGTGTTAAAATATTCTCTGCAGTACGGATTTATGCCCACTTCAGTTTTTTCTTCAGGGTGCTATCGTTTTTTTTTAACTGATAGCACCCTGACACATTCATTTCAATAGGGTCATGCACACTTCCGTTGTTTTAACAGAACCATGCGGCCATTCCATCAAAAATAGGACAGGTCCTACTTCTATCCATTTTTGACGGAACAGTCTCGGCCTTGGTACGTGAAACAACGGACTGCACACGGAAATCATCCGTGTGCGGTCCGTGTTTCACGGATCCGTCATTAGCGGCTGTACAACGGCCGTCGGATGTGTGCATGAGCCCTACGTAGTAAGAACATAGTAAGTTAAATCCACTGCAGGCTTTTATTGGAAATTTTCTGGATAATGTAGATATTCAGAAGATGTTGGAATCATTTCAATACACAAAATGCTATAATAAAGAAAATTTGAGTGGAACTGTAGGCAGGTTAAGTATTCATAACTCAAGATCTCTGATGACAGGGGGTGAATGAAGGTGCATAGGGAGGGAGGGGGAAGGTTTAATAAATTTTATGTGATTAGGATGTTTTAATTGCTGAGATATTTAGTAATAAAGAAAGAAAATTGATGAAGGATCAGAGATCTAAACAACACTGCACTTTTTCTATTGTATACTTTGTAAACGTTTAGCTTTTTGATATAATACATATTGTGTACTCATATTGTTGATTGCTATATGTACATTCTGATTCTTCAATAAAAAGAATGTTAAAAATACACTACCGTTCAAAAGTTTAGGGTCACTTAGAAATGTCCTTATTTTTGAAAGAAAAGCACAGTTTTTTTCAATGAAGATAACATTAAATTAATCAGAAATACACTCTATACATTGTTAATGTGTTAAATGACTATTCTAGCTGCAAACATCTGCTTTTTAATGCAATATCTACATGGGTGTATAGGGGCCTATTTCCAGCAACCATCACTCCAGTGTTCTAATGGTACATTGTGTTTGCTAACTGTGTTGGAAGGCTAATGGATTTTTAGAAAAAACTTGAAAACCCTTGTGCAATTATGTTAGCACCGCTGTAAACAGTTTTGCTGTTTAGAGGAGCTATAAAACTGACCTTCCTTTGAGCTAGTTGAGAATCTGGAGCATTACATTTGTGGGTTCGATTAACCTCTCAAAATGGCTAGAAAAAGAGAGCTTTAATGTGAAACTCGACAGTCTATTCTTGTTCTTAGAAATGAAGGCTATTCCATGCGAGAAATTGCCAAGAAACTGAAGATGTCCTACAACGGTGTATACTACTCCCTTCAGAGGACAGCACAAACAGGCTCTAACCAGAGTAGAAAGAGAAGTGGGAGGCCCCGCTGCACAACTGAGCAACAAGACAAGTACATTAGAGTGTCTAGTTTGAGAAATAGACGCCTCACAGGTCCTCAACTGGCAGCTTCATTAAATAGTACCCGCAAAACGCCAGTGTCAATGTCTACAGTGAAGAGGCGACTCCGGGATGCTAGCCTTCAGGGCAGAGTGGCAAAGAAAAAGCCATATCTGGGACTGGCTAATAAAAGGAAAAGATTAATATGGGCAAAAGCACACAGACATTGGACAGAGGAAGATTGGAAAAAAGTGTTATGGACAGACGAATCGAAGTTTGAGGTGTTTGGATCACACAGAAGAACATTTGTGAGACGCAGAACAACTGAAAAGATGCTGGAAGAGTGCCTGACGCCATCTGTCAAGCATGGTGGAGGTAATGTGATGGTCTGGGGTTGCTTTGGTGCTGGTAAAGTGGGAGATTTGTACAAGGTAAAAGGGATTTTGAATAAGGAAGGCTATCACTCCATTTTGCAACGCCATGCCATACCCTGTGGACAGCGCTTGATTGGAGCCAATTTCATCCTACAACAGGACAATGACCCAAAGCACACCTCCAAATTATGCAAGAACTATTTAGGGAAGAAGCCGGCAGCTGGTATTCTATCTGTAATGGAGTGGCCAGCGCAGTCACCAGATCTCAACCCCATAGAACTGTTGTGGGAGCAGCTTGACCGTACGGTACGCAAGAAGTGCCCATCAAGCCAATCCAACTTGTGGGAGGGGCTTCTGGAAGCATGGGGTGAAATTTCTCCCGATTACCTCAGCAAATTAACAGCTAGAATGCCAAAGGTCTGCAATGCTGTAATTGCTGCAAATGGAGCATTCTTTGACAAAAGCAAAGTTTGAAGGAGAAAATTATCATTTCAAATAAAAATCATTATTTCTAACCTTGTCAATGTCTTGACTATATTTTCTAGTCATTTTGCAACTCATTTGATAAATATAAGTGTGAGTTTTCATGGAAAACACAAAATTGTCTGGGTGACCCCAAGCTTTTGAACGGTAGTGTATATATATATATATATATATATATATATATATATATAAACTTGGCTACATCTGTATACTGTATACATAAATAATGCCACCATATATACTGTACACACAGTTAATGCCACCGTATACGGCTGCATAAATAATTTCATCATATATCATACATACAAATAATGTAAACACATACTGGTATAAACAATACCACCATATATTGTACACACAAGTAATAACCACCATATACTGTACATACAAATAATTCCAGCATATATTGCACACAGACATAATGCTGCCATATGCTATCTACATGAATACCATCATATACTTTACATCAGAGGCGTAGCTATAGGGGTCGCAGCGGTCGCATTTGCGACCGGGCCCCTAAGCCATGCAGCATACTTCTTAAATAAATTTTCTGTGCTGTGAAGCCGGCACTTCCAGCCAGTGCAGTGGAAGAGCCGGCGTGGAGGACTCCAGGTGAGCTGCAGATTCTGTATTGTAATGCAATGTATTGTGTTTTTGTAATGTATTGTGTTGCCTTGTAATGTATTGTGTTGTATTGTGCGGTTTGTGGTGGAGAGAGGGGGCCGTTAAATTACAGCCCCCCCTCCTCTCTCCACCGCAAACTGCACAATACAACACAATACATTACACACTGTGGGTCGCGTCCCACCTGGGGATTCGTGTGAAGACCTCCGGGGGGTTGCGAGTCACTCACCGAGGTCCCAGTTCCATTCAATGCTGGAGCAAGGAGCTGATGTCTCCTTGATCCAGCATTCACTGTGCCCTGTGCGGCCAGATGCAGGCAGGCGGGATGTAGTGACATCATCGCACCTGTCTGCGCCGAGTCACTTATAGCACACACCGGAGGAGGCGAAGGATCTTCCACCCGGCGTGGGAACGGGGATAGGTAAGTCATTATGCTCTTTTTCTATTATTCACATATGGGGGCATTATACTTTACTGTATGGGGGCTGATATGGCAGGGGGGGGGCATTATACTGCATGGGGGGATGATTTGGCATTGGGGCTGATTAGATGGGGGCATTATACGGCATGGGGCTGATATGGGGGAATTATACTGTATGGGGGCTGATATGAGGGGCATTATACTGTATGGGGAGCTCATATGGGGGCATTATACTGTATGGGGAGCTCATATGGGAGCATCATACTGTATGGGGAGCTCATATGGGGGCATCATACTGTATGGGGAGCTGATATGGGGGCATTTTACAGTATGGGGAGCTGATATGGGGGCATTATACTGTATGGGGAGCTGATATGGGGGGCATTATACTGTATGGGGGCTGATATGGGGGGCACTATACTGTATGGGGGCAGCTATGTGGGGCATTATACTGTGGGAGCTGATATGGGGAGCATTATATGGTATGGAGCTGTTATGGGGGGCATTATACTGTATGGGCCAGTTATGGGGAATTATACTGTGTGGGGGCAGCTATGGGAGCATTATACTGTGTGGGGGCATTATACTATGGGGGCTGTTGGGCAAGGCGTCTGGGCATAGGGGTCTGATAATGGTGGTGTTGGGGAGGGGTAGGAGGGCCCAAGTTGAATTCTTGCACCCAGCACCATGAGCCTTTAGCTACGCTCCTGCTTTACATTTAATTAGTAACACTATGTATCCTGTACATACTATATATATATATATATATATAAACCAGCATAGAAAATAGTAACGGCACCAGGACTTCAAGACGGATGAAAAACAGGGTGGATTTATTCACCTCAAACACAGCAACGTTTCGGTTCAACAGGAACCTTTCTCAAGCCAAACCTTAAACCTTTCTTTGGCTTGAGAAAGGTTCCTGTTGAACCGAAACGTTGCTGTGTTTGAGGTGAATAAATCCACCCTGTTTTTCATCCGTCTTGAAGTCCTGGTGCCGTTACTATTTTCTATGCTGGTTTCTGTCTAAAAAGAGGAGGAATTGATTCATCCCCTGGTAACGAGCACATGGCCTGATGTTCCAGATTCGTGGAGTGCTGTGTTTTTCTGCTCTTGCTGTATATATGTATATATATATATATATATATATATATATATATATATATATATATATATATATATATACTACTATATAGTGTACACACGAATAATGCTGCTATATATGGTACATGTGAATAATGCCTCTGTAGACAGTACACGCAAATAATGCAGCTGTATACGCTACACAGAAATAAAAAAAAATTATAGTAAATTTACAATACTGACCTAAAAAAAAAAATCTAAAATAATTGCAAAATGCAATGCTAAACTATCAACATATTGTGACCAAATAATAGTATGATTACAAAATCATTGTAAATATATATATTTATATATACACACATAAACATATACATTTATATACCACCCTCCACCACATACATTTACATTAACAAACGCAAAACTTTTACTGAAACAGAGCATCCATGAAGTAGGGAACCTGGCTGTAATATGGTGGAGGGAGCAGGGAAGTGGCATGTACATCAGGAGTACAACTGTAGGGAAGCATATTAATACACGGAGTCAGGGGCTGTGTAGAAGGCTTAGACCACGGCTGATGAGTGGGATTTCTCTTTAACAGTGAGTAGCTGCTTCCTCTTCTGATGCCCAGCTCTGTGGACCACCTAGACAGATCTGCAGCTATAGTTTGCTGATAGGTTGAATACAGAAATACACCTCCAGCAGCGCTCCCCACCGAGTCAAAGTGACACACTGAGGCTGAGGTGTTTTGTGTCGCCGGCGCAGTGACCTCATCACGCCGCTTGCATCATTAAAAGGTGCTGAATGGCAAGGCAGTGAACATCTGTGCCCTGCCACTTAGTGCCTTTCAATTATGTAATCGCGTTGCTTGTGTCATTGAAAAGCACTGAATGGCAGGGCAAGGAACTGATGTTCCTTGCCCTGCCAGCGTTGGTGATTCATGTAATTGTATCTGCGTCCTATAGACGCATGGGTGGCGGCAGTTGGTTTCACTGGTGCCACCGCCCCATCGAAGAGGGGACCCTGGACCTACGGTCATTAGACTGACTAAGCGTATGTACCATCAGTGTCCAAAGAATTACTTAAACCTTGCATAAATCAATAATGTAAGCGACCATGAGAAACTTTGTAATACATCGAATTATTGAAAAATGCCTCTTTCTCCACTTGTTAGGTTCCTTGCTTACCTACCCTCCTAACTTTTAACTCTGTCTGAATTTACTGATTTTTCTGTCACCTCAAGAGAGTGAGTGAGAGGCAGAGAGACACAGAGATGCTGCTGCAGCTTCTAGCAAGTATTCTATATCACACCAGTGCTGGATTCAGAGCTACTGCTGTAGGGTCTTCTCCATATTGCTGCTGCCTCAATGTGTATACTACAAAGAGATTGAGGCGCAGGATTTCTCTATGTGTGCAATGTATGGCAGACATGATAGCAGTTAGGCCTCATGCACACGACCGTAGCCGTGTGCACGGCCGTGATTTTCGGGTCGGCCGGCTGCGGACTGTCAGCCGCGGGCCGCCCGCAAGTCGCGGGATATGCACATGGCCGCCGTCATTGTTTTCAATGAGCCCGGACCGCAGAAGATGTCCGTAATAGGACATGCCCGTTCTTTCTGTGGTGCGGGTTCCCGGGCCATGCACGGACCGTAAAAACTACGGTCGTGTGCATGGCCCCATAGAAAAGAATGGGGCCGCAATTCTCCCGTGGATTTTCGGGGGAATGGGCTCCACCCACTAGCTCAGGGAAAAATAAAAAAATTACAAAAAGAGTACAAGTCATAAAATAGTCAGAAATAGCACACATATATGACAATGAAATCACCTGAAACGACAGGTATGCTTTAAGGACGGGGTTTTGGTGGAGGGTTCCCTTCCCTATAATGTGGCCTGGCCTAACTTTACCATTTCTGAAACTAGATGGGGGGGGGATCACTTGAGCTTGTACAAAGGAAGCTCAATAGTGGTACTGTAGAGAATATCCTGAATATCTCATACAGGAGTGCTTGTTTTTTTCTTCTTCTGGACCTTTGGGACCTATTATTGTTTCAGAACCTGGACCCGTCAAAGGATCTTCTGGTACTCTGGTGTGCCAGTCCTATATTGACTGCGTGAAATGTTGGTTTACACCAACTGCTATGTGTATTTAAATCTGAAATTTGCTTTACTGATATTGCTTCATTGTAATCAATTTTGATGGACAAGAAGAAATAAATACCTTGGTAAAGAGGAAAGGGCGCCAGAAAAAGGAAAAGTCTGGTAATCGTCACCACTAACCATTTTTTAGGGGTTTCACAAAATATGACAAAGTCCCTGTGTGAGTTTCCTGATCCACTAAAAAGTTTACAGTCTTCTAAAATATACTTTGTTTCTTCTAAATACTGCTAACCAAAGCCAGAACCACAGGAGGCTGAAAGCATCTTCACAAGATTGTGTCAGCTCCAGAAAAGAGAAGAAAATTGTAATAAATGTATTCAAAAGCTTGAGAATCCTCAGTGGGAAAACCTGTAGACAGCCTTTTTGAAAAGCTTGACAGCAGCACAAATCATTTTCATATGCATGGAAGTATAGCTTGTACAACTGGAGGATTGTTTTTCTTAGACTTTTCAAGATATGGTCAAGTAAGCTTGTCAATTCTTTACTAAGACCAAGTATAACGACAACCTAAAGTGCAGATTGACTAACCAGGAATTAGATATGAACCAACTTCTTTAAAGTGGAACTGTCAATATGTCATATAAGTTAAACTGGTTAACTGACTTGAATAGCGTTGTCTTCCTGATTCCAGTGCTCCCCCCCCCCCGTTCCAGAGTGTCACAGTCACTAGGTATGTGGACCCACTAGGCCGCTCCGCTGTGGCGGAGAGGCAGCTGACCAGGTCTCAGTATATACAAAAGTCTATTGGCAGTTTGTAACACTTGGGTACCTGAACTAGTCCAGACAATGGCTGTGGCTTCAGCACGGATGGAGGTCGGTGCAGCAGGTTGCGCCAGACACACTGGACGTGGCAGAAGACAGGATATCGCAAATGACACTGGACGTGGCAAACAATACTGGACGTGACAAATGACAGCAGGTGCAGTAGGACACGACTCCAACACTAGTAGGCACAGGAACAAGAACAAGCACGGGATACAGGAACAGGTAACAGGGCACGGGTAACAACTGGAATGGGAAACACTAAGGGAGCATTTGCAAGACAGACTTGGGATAGACTAACAACGCTCAGGCAAGGATCAGATGGACTGGGGCCTTCTTATACGCCAAGAAATCATTTGGATTGATGATGATGATTGCACGCGCACCCTACGGAACACAGCGGGCCGGAGCGGAAGTGAGCGCTGGCGTCTCCTAGGAAGGAGATGGGGACCAGCGCTCACAGATCCATGGCTGCGGGCGTCGGGAGGTGAGTAAGCCTGACAGCCCGCGGCCATAGACACAGAGATATGGCATACTGTTGTGTGGGCTCCCTATTTGCTAATTTCCTGTAGTTTGCCAACAAGGTGGAGCTACTTTCCCTGCCTCTTATACTGACCAATCAGCTTGAGAGTAGTTCACGCCCTGTTAACTAACTACAGCAAATAAGCATATAGGAAGCCAACAGAACAGTGCGCCATATATCTGGAATGGGTGTCTAGGAAAAAAAGAAAAACTGCTCTGGAATAAGGGAGACAGCGCTACACAGGTCAGTTAACCAGTTCAACTGATATGACCTAGTGAGGTGATTTAAAGGGAACCTGTCACCAGCATTTCCCCTATTAAACCAGCAGTACCTGGTGGAAGTGGGTGAAAAAATAATTTTGATGTGACCTATAATTATCTTCTAAGTCGGCTCTGTACCTTTACTATTCCATTTTTTAGTGTTACAGCGCCGTTTGCTAATGAGCATAAAAGAGTCATATTTTCATTCCTCAAGCCTTTCCGAGTTAACCCCACCTCCTTACTTTTGATTGACAGCTCCTCACCTTCCCCCAACACACGTGAAATCCGAGGCTTGTGCATCAATGTCCTGTTCTGGTGCATGCGCACAACGGGACACCATAGCGGCTCATGTGCAGTAACTAGATGTAAGGCCCGGATGAAGCAGGGAAGGGTATCGGACCATACATGACGGGTGCATGCGCGCTATCTCTGGCAGGATTTCGGCATTCAGGGCGGGCCAGTTTTCGGCAGAGAGCAGACATAAGAAGAGAAACAAATGAGACTGCCGGATTATTACCATAAAAAGCGCAAAATGTTTGCAGACCGTTATTTACGGTCGAAGTAGGAGTTTAGGAGAGGGGATAACGGCAATAAACTTTTGATAGCAGCGGCCAGCAAGGGGTGAGTAGAGTTCAATAGGTGATAATGCTGGTGACAGGTTCCCTTTAACTACAGTAAAGTGAAGAATGTTTGCAAGAAGGTCCCAAAAAGCATATTTATAGGTACATACTGTTTATAGGGATATGTTAGGTTATTTACTATGCAATGTGAGGACAATCATTGTTTGGTAAAAATTAAACCGCAAAATGTACAAATGTATTAGAGGAGTTCCCATCTGAAGCACATATGTCATATTCACATGCCATGCATACCTGATAGGTGGGGGTCCTCATCTAGTGAAAGATGCAAAGGGGCCACAAGCCTCATCTGCTTCAGTTGTGGTTGCGCTTGCATGTTTCTTTCTCCATTGAAGTCTATGGGAGTTATTCAGCTCTTTCTCTAACTTCTATAAATTTTAATGGAGAGAGCTATGCACAAGCGCGTACACCTTTCCATTGGAATCAATGCTACAAGCCGCCACAGCATGGAACTCAGGGGACCGGTGACCATTGCTCTCCTGCTAACTGAGGTCCTAGAAATTTGACCCCTGAACCTAATAAACATTGATGTCTATGAGTGCCCCCTTCTCCTGTGTGGTGGTCTGTGCCGCAGAACATTGTTGCGCACTCCTGACAACATTAGAGAAATATGTAATACCCTCTTTAGGCTTCCCCTTGTCTATCCATGGGTATCCCCCTCTCACCCCCACAAAAGAGGTAAGCACCTAATTAACATATGAATATACAATATACGAATGTGTATTCATATGGTGCCTCTGTAACTAGGGGTTTGCCAAGTGTTTCCCCTTTAAGGGTAAGTTCACACGTTGCGTAAATACTTGGTTTTTTTCCTCAATGGAATTAGTTGCGGAAAATCCGCAGCAAATACAGTGGCAGCAAAGTGGATGAGATTAAACCAATCTCATCCAAACGCTGCGTAAATACTGAGCAGAAAAAACGCTCAGAAATTGACCTGCTGATTTTATTTTGCAGCATGTCAATTGTGTTTGCGTAAACGCTGCTTATTTGTTGCGGGTTTTCCACATTGAATTCAATGGGGAGGTAAAATCCCCAACAAATAACAGCTGATGCGTTGTTTTGAGGCGGGTTCGCAATGATCCCACAACAAAAAACACAAATCAGAAAAATAAAAAAATAAAAAAATAAAAAAATCTCCTACTTACCCAGAAGTCTGTTTTTCTCCCTCCAGCGCGGCCTCTTGGGATGACGTTTCATCCCATGTGACCGCTGCAGCCAATCACAGGCTGTAGCGGTCTCCTGGGATGAAACATCATCCCAGGATGCCGGCCTGCCAGTTTTTCGCAGCGGACATTCCAGGTGAAAAACTGCAGCACAGTTTGGTGTGCTTTTTCACCCTGGAATTCCCTGCGGCGCACAGGGTGGATATGCCGCATGCTATTACACAGCGTATCCACCCCGTGTGAACACTTCCTAAAAGAAAAAAAATCTCTGACCAAATGAACATTGATCAAGTATCTTTAGGGAACACACAACTGTTATTACAGCGGAACACAAGCATACGGTTATTTTCTCTTTAGTTACAACACTTAAAGTAGTACAGTCTCTTAAAGGTTACTACAGGGTGGGTCACGAAAAACAGAACAGAACCCTGCTTCCCTTGTGTGGTTTGCACATCAAAACTGTGTTACTTGTAGCAACCAATCAGAACCAATTTAAATAAACACAGGACTGTTTTGCTAATCAATTTCCAGACCTTCCTGTTCCAGCAAAAAGCATTACTCATGGTTTGGCACAGTAGTGGCATAACACAGGATCCGTGGCCGGTTCCAAAAAATAGACACCCATGTGTTCTGATACCCATCGTTGTTGCAGACATCCAGGAGAGGTTTATAAAAATCCAGAAGAAATCAACATGAAAATTATCCCAGCAGGCGCATGTCAGCAGAACATGTCGTCATGTACTGAAATCGCTTAACCTGAAGCCAAACAAAATGTCAGTTGTGCAAGTGGGATAAACAGAAGCACGTGGCATATTGCAATTGGCTACTGGATATGATATTGACACACAGAAAATTCACAAAGGCTGCCCCAACAGCTACTGCATGATCCAAAGATCAGCATTTGGTGCGGGGTCATGGGTACGTGGATTGTGAGTCCAATATTCTGTGATAAAAATGTGAACACCCGTGTACATGGACATCTTTGAGCAGTTCTATGCACAGTTAACTGATCACAAGTGTGAGTATGGTTTCTTTCAACAAGACAGGGCGACTTGCCATTGGACTGACATGTCTGTCTGCCGAGTGCATGTATTCAAAGAAGATTGTATGGTAAGCAAAAGGTGATCTCCACAGTCACCAGACCTTACTGTGTGCGATTTTTATTTGTGAGGTGACCTGAAAGGTAGGGTTAATGAAACTAATGCCCAGACAGTGCCCGAACTAATACAGCAAATTGAAATTCATGTCTGGAAAATCAAACTTGTGGTTTAGCAAAAGGTGTTCACTAAACATGATAATACGGACACAACTTTCATAGCTGCTAGCAGAAACCACTTCCAGCACCTCCTGTAATGGGAAACCGAGTTATTTTTTTGCTGACCACTCTGTATAAACAGACAAACAACTTAAAAACTAATCCCTGATGCAGGTCTCTGGTTGACTTCTAGAAACCACTGCCAGACTGTGTGTCAAGGTCTGTAGCAGTTTAGGAGTCCAATGGCTGAAACAATCAAGCAGGAGTGTGCTCATAGCAAGAGTAGTCAAGTAACAGTCCAGGTTCCATACACAGAAAAGCAGTAACAGCTTATAGAAAGAGGCAGAGACGTGGTCGGAAAACAATCCAAGTTCAGTACAAAACGAGCAGCAAAATTTGTATAGAGACAGCAAGGAACTAGAATACAGGCAGAAAGGTCAATAGTCTGGCAATCAGGAAGTGTAAGGACAGACTATAGCAAGCCAAAAGGGTAAAAACAATTAAGGCACGCAATCCAGAGAGGCAGGGAATAAGAGAACCTGGCCTATGGATTTAGCAGGCTAGCTTTCCAATGTTTCAGATTGCTCAATGAGAACAGCCACTGCCTGACACAGTGGTCCTTCACACATATTCACGCTTTCCTGCCTTTTTGTCAGCTGTCACTCTTCTCTTATTCGCTCCTCTCTACTCTATCCAATAGGCTTTCAAGGTTTATCTACCACTACCTACTACAATGACTATGTAGTAGTCTAGCCTTTCCCAGGACTACAATTACAAGGCCATGCTTCCAACCTCTAGGGAAATTAGGCCCACTATAGCATCTTTCCTGGCCCACTTGCCCATAGATATCTCAGTACTTCCCTACTAGGACAACTACATACTCTGCCGGGTTTGAGCACAGTACCACTCATTCCCTCCAGGCTGATGATCTCTAGACTCCCCCAGAGCTACCACTCCAGCAAATCAAAATACTTTGCTACCGGCACTGCTTCAGTGATAGCCCACTTTTACTTGCCAGGCCACTCTCCTCCACAGCCTTCTGCTCTCAATACTAGACTGTATGTGTAGTCTTATAGCTCACTGCCTGCTCTTGCCTCCTAGTGCACTCCTCACCACAGTTTTGCACAGGCTTGTATTAGCCTCCAGCCTACCACTGCTCTCCCGCATTAGGCAAGCTAAGCCCTTCTCTTCTCCCTTCCTACTAGCGTTGTGGAGCAGCGTGTCAGCATCCAGTGCCTTCCAGTCTCTCTCTCCTCCACCTCCTCTGTGACTGCTTTATGCAACATCCCTTCACTGATGACAACAGTGCACAATCGGCAACACTGCAGAGTATTGTGGCCTGTCTCCTCCAGCGACCTGCAAAACAAAAGAAAAAATATACTGAGAAAAAAACAAGTGTGAACTTTTATTCATTTAATATATAAGGTGGTCATATTTAGCTATGTTTAGCTATGTTATTGTATTATTCAGTATGTTATGTGTATTTTTCAGCCATTGTGGCATTATTCAGTTCTCATAAAGTGGTATTATTTGGTCAGTATATAGCTATATATACACACGTGTGATGGCTTTTAAAACAACTGTATATGTCCGTGTGACGGCTTTTAAAACAACGGCCGTCACACAGACCAATGTATTTCAATGGGGCCTTTCACACGGCCATTGTTTCAACGGACCGTGTGAAGGGTCTGTTGAAAAATAGAACATGCCATTTTTTCTTCTGTTTTCATGGATCCCTCAATAGACTCAAATCTATGAGGGATCTGTGAAAACGGGACCCGCACGGGTAAAACTAAGACGTGAAAAATGGTTGTTTTTCATGTCCGAGTTTGCACCCGTTCATGTGAATCTGGCCTTAGAGCTATACTATACGTACTTATAATGGGGAAAAGCATGAAGAAAATATTTTGCAAGTGATGATATAGAACATCTCCCTAGGAAACAACTCCCCCAATTGACTAGTGCCTCTAACTGCTCCAGGTGTTTTTATTGTCTGGAAGTGCCAGGGGTGTAACCCTTGTGTTTGAATGTGTTTCCTTTAGGGTTTTCCAGTTTCCTCCTACACTTCGAAGACCTGGTTGGATTATTCGGCTTTCTATTAAATTGACCCCTATGTTTTATGTGTGAGAGATAGGGATTGTGAGTCCTCCTGAGGTTAAGGACTGATGACAAGGGATGTCAATCTGTACCTGGAATATGTAGGGGCTACATAAGTAACAGGAAATAAATATAGCTAGAGCTTTAATTTACAAGCATCACTTTATAAGTAAGAGATGTACAAATACCTTTTTCTGTATGTCTGCATGCACTCCATACATGAAACAGCATTTCCTTTCATTGTTAATCTTCTCTGTCAGTAAATGCTTTCCGATGAGTATTGTGTTATAATAGTTGTCTTTTGAATTTTCGAATATGCTCTTTCATGTACTAGAAGCCGGTATTGTTTTTTTTTTTTTGTTGTGTGTCATTATCGAAATAAATCCGTTCTTTCAAACTATTTACAAATATTTTCCATATCTGTATGACATTGAAATTCTACACTTTTATGCAGTTGCTGAAGAATTCTTCTTTGTTAGCGATCGTCTTTGTTCGTAAACTCTATTAAAAACCATAAGATTTGTTTTTTTCATCTCTAGTCTTCAAGGAACATCAGCAATGCAAATTGTAACAATAGTTATATGTTTATGTGGAAGTTATCAACCTTTCGTGAAAATTGAAAAAAAATTCCTAGGAATTATAAGTACAGGGTATATTTTACCTTAAATTATCGCTCTCCACAATACAAATACCGCCATTTTGCTCTTGTTTAGGTTAGATGTCTTCCGTACTGTTTATATATAGAAACAAAAAGAGAAGCTTGTGTAAGACAGACCTTTTACCTTTGTCCAAATGTAACCTCCCTTGTTCACACTGGCGTCATCGCTTCTATATTTATAGGTTCTGTGATGATATGATCATGTCATGGGCATGTCCATTTCCCCCCAACCCATTCTCTACTGTCCCCAGCACCACTTCTGCCCAGGCCGATGCCATGCCGCTCCTCCGGGCCACCTGGTATATGGTCGTCCCCGTCAGGTGCTAAAAAGGTATTCACATGGTCCAGTTTTGCCGTGTTTTTTCCCGCGTGGCCAAAAACTGCATCACAAAAAAGCATGTGTTTTACCACGATTTGCAGCATTTTTTCCTGCTAATTGCAAAACCGTGGTAAAAACGCATGCGTGAATACACCCGAACAGAAGCGTGTGTCATAGTGACACAGTGTAATGTATTAGCATACAAGAGTATGCTAATATGTTATATTTATGAAATAAAGTTGTTAAAAAGTTATCCCTTCATGAGATTAAAAAAAGTAACAAAAAAATAATAAAGAAATGACCAAAAAAGCCTTTATTGCCCATACATTGCATAAAAACAAAAAACCTACACATATTAGGTATCTACATGACCGTAATAACCAAAATAATTAATTTAACAAGTTATTTAGCATAAAACGTGAACAGGATACAAAAAATTATGAAAAAGAAATCAATGCCAAATATCACAAAACTTATTTACATGACTAGTACATTTATATACTCCCAAACCGCGAAGGAAAAAAATAACATTTTTCCTGCACAAAATAAGACCTGACATAGCCACATCAATGAAAAAATAAAAATAAAATAAAATATGGATACTTAAAAGCAGAGAGGCAAAACAAAAAATTGTTGTTGCTCATTAAATCCTTTTCAAGCCTGGCCATTATGGGGTTAAAAGGAATGCATTATTTTACCAAATAAAACCACATAGTGAAACATATTTCCAAATCTGTTTTTATTTTCAGATTGTAGATCTTTTTATTCTATTTTCTGTGCATGCTATGAGTAAGAACAGTCTTGTTCGAAACGCGTAAGCTGTAACACACCCAACCTGTGCCCTCCTTGTAATTTTTAAGATGAACAAATAAAGCTCTTTTTATATTTTATGGATGTGCTGAGGAACTACCTTCTTCCCTATTTTGCATGAATTTCTTGCCGGCCTGCAAGCCCCCTCCTTGCTGCACTCCATTGAGGAACTACAGATCCCAGAATGTACATATTGGGTGAGCACACTGTGGCTTTTCTTAATACTTTTCTTTCTTTTTTCATTATTTTAAATAATATAGATAATGACCAAAATCACCAAAAATTCTTAAAGATATGTTTAACATAAAAACTTGATATAAGCAGGTCATTTTCTGATGACACATTCCCCTTTGTTTGTGTAGCCCAGCCATAAGTGTGGCCGACTATTAGTAATGGTAAACTCCTGTAATGCACTCTGGTCTCTGGTGACACCCCTAAACCTCCAATAATTCACTAAGGCAAATTATATCAACAGAATATACTTCAAGAAGAGTAAACGTAACAAAGTTTTTCAGTAAAATATCAAAATCTTATTAAACCTATAAATATTATCTGATATATGTAACCTTACAGATAAATGCTGTATAGCATTATAAAAGGGCCCAGCAATGTATCACGTATTTGTAGCCTTTGCGTTGTTGCACAGATTTCCACGAGAATTGATGACGTTCCTTCACCTTAAATGGCCATTGACAGTTGGGGTACCCAAGATGGATGCTGCCATTAAAGCCCCATGCACACGGCTGGCGGTGGCAGCGGATAGCCACCCGCATTTGCGGGTCGTGCTCCCAAATAAAGTATGGGAGCACGACCTGTTAAAAGCAAAGGAATGGACATGTCCTAGCTTTTGCAGTACACTTCTACGACACCTTCCCGTGAATATACCAGCATGGGCCCTCTACCTTGCTACGCCCCACAGACTCAAATCTACGGCATCTAGGAACTGGCACAGATTTCTTCTATTATTTACATCAGTTTACTGGCGCAAATTATAAAAAAATTGTCATGCGGGCAGAGGCTAATCCCTGCCCCCTTACATTGCTATGTTCGTTAAATGTCAAGAAAAATAAAAGTCAAAAATGTAAGCCCAGCTTTTTTACATCAGAAACCTGGTGTAAAATTCTTGATATATTCCCCCCCCCCATTATTCTTTTTTTTTTATACCAGCATGTGAGGTACCCACAGATTGCAGCTGGTAGAGGGCTACATTTGCTAAAGTGAAACTCAGCTAGAAAATGTGATGTCCAATTAAAAATGTAATGTAATATAGATGGGTCTTTCATCTTACAGCTGCCTTTTTCCACATTTGCCAGGTAATCTCCAGGGAGACATTGCTACCGGGTAGATGTATGTGAATATCTGATGTTCTGGGAGGTCTGGGAGGATACGCTACATTGTATGATACGCCACAATTACAAACGTCATTAAATCCATGTTCCTTGACTATGATTTATTTCCCTCTTAATAATATATTAGTTTTCTTAGTCACTATATAAAAAATAAGACAATAAAGGATCATAAAAATTCAGTCTTACACCATGAATAATAAATGTTGGAAAGAAATGTGAAGAATATGTAAATGTTCTGATAGTTACACACACACAACATTCTCAGTTTATATTCTAAATTTTCTTAATACATATATTGAAAAACTTATTTTTTTGCCTAGGTTAAGATTAATTTCCAATTCTCCCAAGTCATAAGATCTATGTAGGGAATAGAAGCAGGTTATGAGAACCACCAAGATCTCTGAATCATGGATAAGTAAGAATTTTAGCATTGGAAATTAAGGCAAAAATTGAATATTTAGTATTTGCCTGGAGCATTTGTTACCGTTTTTTTTTTTGTTTTTTTAAAGTTTCAGTCAATGTTAAATTATAAACTTCTTTCTTTCCAGTATTTAGTTAAATTATCTCTCTAACTTTTTAGTCTCCTAAAATAAAATCTGTGACCATATAATCCCCTTTAATAACGAGCATCTATAAGATGATCAGGGTATTATATCTCGGTATGTGCTATTGTACCCTCTGAATGTCCCTTTAAGGGGAAAAATACTGCGTGGCTATTGAGTTGGTTCTCTCTTTGCTTTATTACAATCGTTGTAGTCACTGTGGAAGAGGATGTTGAAAGGATTCACATTGCCCATCAGTACAGGAGATGGTGCTAAGCCAAGCAAAATACCCTGTCTATGGCTCCATAGCAGCCACAGGGCTGCCTATATAATATGTATGCACTTAGTTTTATTAATAGGGTCATTGCAGATGCAGACCTTTAATGCCAGGTTCACACGGGGCGGATACGCTGCATAAAAGCACGCAGCGCAAACGTACCAAACTGTGGTAACGTTTTTACCCTGGAATGTCTGCTGCGGAAAACTGCTGCATTAACCGGCCTGTTAGTAGGCCGGCCTCTTGGGATGACGGATCGTCCCAGGGGACTGCTGCAGCCTGTGATTGGCTGCAGCGGCGGTCACATGGGATGAAGTGCCATCCCAGTAGGCCAGCCTGGAGGAAGAAACACAGACTCCTAGGTAAGTATTAGTCCTTCTCAATGAATAAGAATATCATCAAAAAGTTAATTTATACCAGTAATTCAATTCAAAAAGTAAAACTCATATAGCATGATCTACTTCCAGCATGTTTTTCTTTTAATTTTGAAGATTATGGCTACCAGTTCATGAAAACCCAAAATTTAGTCTCTCAAATTTGAATACTGGGTAAAAGTTGTAGACTCATGGTGTCACACTCTTACCAGCGAATCAACACAAAACACCTGCAAAGGTTTCCTAAGCCTTTAAAAGGACTGGTCAGTTGCTCAATTGTTCAAAGTCCTGTTTTCAGATGAAAGTAAATTTTGCATTTAATTTGGAAATCTCGGTCCCAGAGTCTGGAGGAAGTTGCTTGCGGTCCAGTGTGAAGTTTCCACAGTCAGTGATGGCTTGGGGGCCTTGTCATCTGCTGGTGTTGGTCCACTGTGTTATATCAAGTCCAGAGTCAGCGCAGCGTCTACCAGGACATTTTCATGCTTCCCTCTGCTGACAAGCTTTATGGAGATGCTGATTTAATTTTCCAGCAGGACTTGGCACCTGTCCACACTGCCAAAAGTACCAATACCTGGTTTAATAACCACAGTATCACTGAGCTTGATTGGCCAGCAAACTTGCCTGACCTAAACCCCATAGAGAATCTATGGGGTATTGTCAAGAGGAATATGAGACACCAGACCCAGCAATGCAGACAAGCTGAAGGCCGCTATCAAAGCAACCTGGGCTTCCATAACACCTCAGCAGTGCCACAGGCTGATCACCTCCATGCCACAACGCATTGATAACACCTCAGCAGTGCCACAGGCTGATCACCTCCATGCCACGCCGCATTGATAACACCTCAGCAGTGCCACAGGCTGATCGCCTCCATGCTACTCCGCATTGATAACACCTCAGCAGTGCCACAGGCTGATCGCCTCCATGCCACGCCGCATTGATAACACCTCAGCAGTGTCACAGGCTGATCGCCTCCATGCCACGCCGCATTGATAACACCTCAGCAGTGCCAAAGGCTGATCGCCTCCATGCCACGCCGCATTGATAACACCTCAGCAGTGCGACAGGCTGATCGCCTCCATGCAGGGGCGTAGCTAAAGGCTCATGGGCCCGGGTGCAAGAATTCAGCTTGGGCCCCCCTACCCCTCCCCAGCACCACCATCATCATCAGACCCCTGCGCACTCCTATACCCAGACGCCTTGCCCAACAGCCCCCATAGTATAATGCCCCCACACAGTTAATGCTCCCATAGCTGCCCCCCCACACAGTATAATGCCCCATAACGTATACTGCCCCCCCATAATAGCCCCATACCGTATAATGCTCCCCATATCAGCCCCCCATACAGTATAATGCCCCCCCCCCCGCAATATCAGCCCCCCCCATACAGTATAATGCCCCCATATGTGCATAATTACTTACCTATCCCCGTTCCCACATCGAGTGGAGGATCCTTCGCCTCCTCCGGTGTGTACTATGAGTGACTCGGCGCAGGAAGGCGCGATGATGTCGCTACATCCCGCCTGCCTGCGCCGAGCCGCTCACGGCACAGGGAATGCTGCATCAAGGAGATGTCAGCTCCTTGCTCCAGCATTGATTGGAACCGGGACCTCGGTGAGTGACTCACGAACCCCCAGGGGGACGCGACCCACAGTGTAGGGATGTCACGATACCAAAATTTGGACTTCGATACCGATACTTCGTTTACTTTGCCAACAGTAATAAAAATTTTAAAAAAAGTTCTTCCATTTTATGATGTGAGGCACGAGGTGTGATGATGAATTTTGAATGTGCCTCACATTAAGGCCTCATTTACACGAGCGTAATATACGCGCGTGCGATGCGCGTGCTTTTCACACGTGTCGTACGCACCTATATTACTCTATGGGGCAGTGCAGACGATGCGTGAATTTTGCGCAGCGCGAGTGCGTTGCGTAAAACTCACAACATGTTCTATAATCGTGCGTTTTTCGCGCATCACGCACCCATTGAAGTCAATGGGTGCGTGAAAACCACGCATGCCGCACGGAAGCACTTCCGTGCGAACTGCGTGATTCGCGCAAGAGCTGTCAAAAGGATGAATGTAAACAGAAAAGCACCACGTGCTTTTCTGTTTACAAACATCCAAACGGAGTGTCAAATTAGAGATGAGCGCACCGAACTTCACCGGGTTCGGCCGAACTCGTTTTGACCGAACCCGTCAAAAAAATTTCCGGTACGCGACGTCGGGAGACAGTCACTGTCCACGGTGCTGAAAGAGTTAAACTGGTTCAGCACCATGGACAGTGACTTCCGATCACAATATACATGTGTGTGTAAAAAAAAACAGAAGTTCTGACTTACCGATAACTCCCGGGTTCTTCCTCCAGTCTGACCTCCCGGGATGACAATTCAGTCCAAGTGACAGCTGCAGCCAATCACAGGCCAAGCACAGGCTGCAGCCAATCACA
Source organism: Rhinoderma darwinii (assembly GCF_050947455.1). NCBI lineage: Eukaryota > Metazoa > Chordata > Amphibia > Anura > Rhinodermatidae > Rhinoderma > Rhinoderma darwinii. The sequence continues at coordinate 390,532,680 of NC_134689.1, forward strand.
GGCTGCAGCGGTCACTTGGACTGCCGCGTCATCCTGGGAGGTGGGGCCGGATGACAAGAGAGGGACGCGTCACCAAGGCAACGGCCGGGAGACCGGACTGGAGGAAGCAGGAAGTTCATGGTAAGTATGAACGTCTTTTTTTTATTCACAGATTGGTGTATATTTTGATCGGAATTCACTGTCGAGGGTGCTGAAAGAGTTACTGCCGATCAGTTAGCTCTTTCAGGGTGGACAGTGACGGACGTCGACTGGCCTCATCTCTATAATGGCGGCTGCGCGAAAATCACGCAGCCGCGCATCATACACGGATGACACACGGAGCTGTCAAGTGCCTTTTGCGCGCGCAAAACGCACACGCTCGTGTAAATCAGGCCTAATAGTAATTAACCTCATCATGTTTCTCAGTCATAATGGGTTAATGTGTAAGGTACATGATGGGGTTAATTACTATTAATGTGAGGCACATGGAGGTTAAATTCATCATCGCACCTTGTGCCTCACAATTAGGCCCCATGCACACGACCGTAAATAACCTCCATTCACTTTCATTGAGCGCGGACACATTTCCGTAGCGCTACGGATGGGTGTCCGTGCCGTAGAAATGTTCAGAAAATTATGGAAAATGTCCGTCCTTTTGCATTTTGCGGGCCGTTCTCCCATACTTTGTATGGGAGCACAGCCCGAAAATGCGGGTGGCAGTCGGCGGCCGGCCGTGCCCGCAATCAAGGGCCGTGATTGCGGGCACGGTCGTGTGAATGGGGCCTAAGTGATAGAAAGCAATTTTTATTTTTTTACAGAGTACACATCATAAATGATGCAAAAAAATTGTTGTGCAGGTTATTACGGCCGCACCAATACCGATTATGTGTATGTTTTATGTATTGAGACTTATTTTAATGTTTATTATAAAAAAGGTGTATGTGTATTTTTTTATTTAACATTACTTTGTTTTTATTTTATTTTTAAACTTCAATGTACTGGCCTATAGCTATATGCCAGTACATTAGCCTGTGTACGGATAGTACACAGGCAGTTGTTAAGACATACCTCAGTATGCCCTAACAGGAAATATGGTAGGACAGCCCTGGGGTCCTTCAACAGACCCTGGGCTGTCTGCCCATATATGGTATGTCCCTTAATCGCGTCACAGGAATTCCCCGTGACGCGATCCAGGGGCATCCCCCCTTCTCATTTTCCCCTGAATGCTGCAGTCAGCTTTGATCACAGCATTCAGGAGAATAGCGGCGGAGATGAGAGGTTTCTCTGATCTCCGCCGTTATAGAGCGGGGCTGCAGCAGTGTAATACAGCCATTGCCCCGCTCCTGATATAAGTGCGCGCGCGGTCAGCATGAGGTGATGCGGCCGGCGCTGCACTAATGAGCGGCGGTTCAGGCCCTGGGGACAGAACATGCGGGTGTTTTGTAGCGCGCCCACCATGTTCTGTCTTCAGTGCCGACGCTCATTAGTGCAGCGCCGGCCGCATCACATCATCCTGACGGCGCGCACATGTCAGGACTCAGGAGCGGGGCAGTGACTGTATTACACAGCCGCAGCCGTGCTCTCATACATTCATGTGTACTATACTGTATTGTGCAGTTTGCGGTGGAGGAGGGGGGGGCTGTGATTTAACGCTCCCCCCCCTCTCCACCGCATACAACACAATACATTACAAGGCATCACACTCATTACATTACAATACATAACGTTACAACACAATACATTACATTACACTGCAGCTTACCTGGAGTCCTCCGCACCGACTCTTCTGCTCTGTCTGGAAGCCGTGTCACGTGACAACACGGTCACGTGGTACACTAAGTGTACCATGTGACCGTAACCCGGAAGTGCCGGCTTCACGGCACAGAAGATTTAGTTAGAAAACATGCTGTATGGCAACGGGGGCCCGTGGGCCCCCCAGGCTTATGGGCCCAGTCGCAACTGCGACCAATGCGACCCCTATAGCTACGCCACTGCCTCCATGCCACGCCGCATTGATAACACCTCTGCAGTGCCACAGGCTGATCTCCTCCATGCCACGCCGCATTGATAACACCTCAGCAGTGCCACAGGCTGATTGCCTCCATGCCACGCCGCATTGATGCAGTAATTCATGCAAAAGGAGCCCCGACCAAGTATTGAGTGCATATACTGTACATACTTTTCAGTAGGCCAACATTTCGGTATTAAAAATCATTTTTGAAATTGGGCTTATATGATATTCTAATTTTCTGAGACAATAAATTTTGGGTTTTCAATAACTGTTAGGCATGATGATCAACATTAACCCCTTCCCGACATTTGCCATATGGGTACGTCATGGAAAGCCATGACTTCCCGCATTTTGCCGTACACATACGCCAAATGTTTGGCACCGGCTCAGAAGCTGAGCCGGTGCCATCATCGTCGGATCTCAACTGTATCTTACAGCTGACATTCTACTGTAACGGCGGGGACCGAAATTAGCTTCGATCCCCGCCGTTAACCCCTTAAGTGCAGTTCTCAAACGCGAGTGCTGCACTTAAGGTGTTTGCAGCTCATCGGAACCCCAGCAATGACATTGCCGGGGTTCCGGTGGTTGCAATGGCAACCGGAGGCCTAATACTGGCCTCCCGGTCTGCCTAGCACGGAAACCGGTCAAGATTCGCCCGGCGGCTGAGCCTGATCGGCTTACGCAGCTGCCGGCAAGATGGCGCCGGGTCAGGAGCTGATCCGGCGTCATCAGCGGTGGAAGTCAGCTGTATGTTACAGCTGACATCCACCTGTAACGGCAGGAACCGGAGCTAGCTCCGATCCCTGCCATTAACCCCTTCGATGCAGCAATCGAAAGCGATTGCTGCATCGTAGCGGTTACTAGCAGATCGTCAGCCCTGACAGGCAATCAGGACTGGCGACTGCTGCTATGGCAACAGGAGACACAATGGCCTCCTGCTGTGCCATTACGGAAGCCGATTAGGCCCCGCCGGGAGGCGAAGCCTAATCGGCTTGCTGTCAGTGAATAACTGACAGATCTAATACATTGCACTACGTAGGTAGTGCAATGTATTAGAAAAAAATAAATATGACATCTGGACCTTCAAGTCCCCTAGGGGGACTTGAGAAAAAGTGTAAAAAAAGTATAAAAAAGTGTATAAAAAAGTGAAAACAATAAAAGTTTGAAAACAATAAAAGTTTCAAGTAATAAAATAAAACACAATCCCCCTTTTACTCTTATCAAGTCCTTTATTATTGAAAAAAAATAAAAAAATAAATAAACCATACGTATTTGGTATCGCCGTGACCGTAACGACCTGAGGTATCAAGATATTATATTATTTATTGCACGCGGTGAACAGCGGAAAAAAAAAGCGGAACAAACTATACCAGAGTTTCTGTTTTTTGGTCACTTTGCCCTATGAATATAGGAATAAAAAGTGATCAAAAAGTCGCACATATTCCAAAAATGGTACCTATAAAAGCTATAGCTCGTCTCGCAAAAAACAAGCCCTCATATAGCTCCGTCGACAAAAAAATGAAAAAGTTATGGTTCTTACAACTTGGCGACTGAAAAAATACATTATTTTTACAAAAGTAGTTTTATTGTGCAAAAAGCTGTAAAACATAAAAAAGTCCTATAAAATAGGTATCGCCGGAATCGTACTGACCTGCAGAATAAAGGTAACATATAATTTATAACGCATGGTGAACGCTGTATAAAAAAACCTAAATAAAACTATGCCAGAATTGCGTTTTTTTGTTTACCTGGCCTCCCAAAAAATAGGATAAAAGGTGATCAAAAAGTCGCATGTACCCCAAAACGGTACCAATAATAACTACAGCTCGTCCCACAAAAAACAGCCCTCATACCACTACTTCTATGAAAAAATTAAATTAGTTAAGGCGCCAATAAGTCAGAAAATAAAAAATATGCAGTTGTGCTGCCCGAGGGGAACATTTCTTCTGTTTGAAGAGGCGATATATCAAGGACCTAAAATTAGGGAACCAGGAAAGGGAGGGCCCAAACATGTCCGCTGGAAGCGACGGTGCCCGTATTATACCAGGACAACACTTTCCCAGCAAAATTCCCCAAACTGCAAAGGTGCGGAGTATGGACCAAAAGGGGCATAAGAAAGGACGCCATATATCAGTGCGACACCGGCCTGTGCAGAAAGGATTGAGCACAGCGTAACACACATCTATGGATCATTTTATTTGTTTTTTACCCCATTATCATCCCACCTGACTATGCCCCTCAGGTACTCTGCCCAGCTTACATGTACCCCCACATTATAAACGGAAACACCAGCAATACTCAAACAAAACTACTACCAAGCAAAATCCGCTCTCCAAAAGCCAAATGGCGTTCCCTCCCATCTGAACCCTACAGCGTGCCCAAACAGCAGTTTCCTTCCACATATATGGCACCACCATACCCGGGAGAACCCTTTTACCAATTTTTGGGGTGTGTGTCTCCAGCGTCATAAGCTGGGCATGACATATTTGCCACTGAAATGGCATATCTAGGGAAAAATATAAATTTTTAATTTGCACCATCCGCAGTGCATTCATTTATGGAAAAGAACTGTGGGGTGAAATACTCACTACACCCCTTAACAAATGCCTTGAGGGGTGTAGCTTCGAAATGGGGTCACTTCTCAGGGGTTTCTTTTTATTATTTCACATCTGAGCCTCTGCAGTTGTGAACCAATACTTTGTAAATCGCCAAATTAGGCCTCAATTTTACATGGTACGCTTTCACTCCTGAGCCTGGTCGACTGTCCAGGCAAGAGATTAGGGCCACATGTAGGGTGTTTCTAAAACCAGGAAACACAGCATAATAATTGGAGAGCTGTCTTGTTATGGTGGCACAAGCCGGGCACCCAGTGGCAGCTTCCTAAATAAATCTTCTGTGCCAAGCCGGCAATTCCTGGTTACTACGGTCACATGGTACACTTAGTGTACCATGTGACCGTGTTCTCACGTGACACGTCTTCCAGACAGTGGAGTGGAAGAGTCGGTTCGGAGGACTCCAGGTAAGCTGCAGTCTGTAATGTAATGTATTGTGTGGTGTTGTAATGTAATGTATTGTGTGGTGTTGTAATGTAATGTAATGTAAAGTATTGTGTTGTATTGTGCTGTTTGCGGTGGAGAGGGGGGGCGTTAAATCACAGCCCCCCCCTACTCTCTCCACCGCAAACTGCACAATCCAACACAATACAGTAGAGTAACACATGACTATGAGAGCGGGGCTGCGGCTGTGTAATACAGTCACTGCCCCACTCCTGAGTCCTGACATGTGCGCGCAGTCAGGATGATGTGATTCGGCCGGCGCTGCACTAATGAGCGGCGGCACTGAAGACAGAACATGGCGGGTGCACTACAAAACACCCCCATGTTCTGTCCTCAATGCCTGTACCGCCGCTCATTAGTGCAGTGCCAGCCGCATCTCCTCATGCTGACCGCGTGCGCACTTACTGTAAGGAGCGGGGCACTGGCTGTATTACACAGCCGCAGCCCCGCTCTATAACGGCGGAGATCAGAGAAACCTCTCCTCTCCGCCGCTGTTCTCCTGAATGCTGCGATCACAGCGGACTGCAGCATTCAGGGGAGAATGAGAAGGGGGATGCCCCTGGATCGCGTCACAGGGAATTCCTGTGACGCGATTGAGGGACATACCATATATGGGCAGACAGACCAGGGTCCATTGAAGGACCCCAGTGCTGTCTGACCATATTTCCTGTTGTTGGGGCATACTTAGGTATGTCCTAACAACAGCCTATGTACTATCTGTACACAGGCTAATGTAATGTAATATAGATATATGCCAGTACATTAAAGTTTAAAAAATAAAGTAAAAACAAAGTAATGTTAAATAAAAAAAATACACATACACATTTTTTACAATAAGCATTAAAATAAGTCTCAATACATAAAATATACATCTAATCGGTAAACTGCTTTCTATCACTTATTGTGGGGTACGAGGTGCGATGATGAATTTAACCTCCATGTGCCTCATATTAAGGGCTCATTTACACGAGCGTGTGCGTTTTGCGCACGCAAAAGCAGCGGCGTTTTGCGTGCGCAAAAGGCACCTAACAGCTCCGTGTGTCAGCCCTGTATGATGCGTGGCTGCGTGCTTTTCGCGCAGCCGCCATCATGATGATACTCCGCTTGAATGTTTGTCAACAGAAAAGCACGTGGTGCTTTTCTGTTTGCAAACATACTTTTGACTGCTGTTGCGCGAATCACGCGCGTCCCACGGAAGTACTTCCGTGTGGTGCACGTGATTTTCACACAGCCATTGTCTTCAATGGGTGCGTGATGCGCGTACAGCGCACAAAGATAGGACATGTCGTGAGTTTTTTTCAGCGGACTCCCGCTGAACAAAGCTCACGGACTGTCTGCATGCCCCCATAGACTAATATAGGTGCGTACAACACGCGTGAAAAGCACGCACGTCCCAGGCACGTATATCACGCTCGTGTAAACGAGCCCTAACAGTAATTAACCCCATGATGTACCTTACACATTAACCCATTATGACTGAGAAACATGATGGGGTTAATTACTATTAATGTGAGGCACATTCAAAATTCATCATCACACCTCGTGCCTCACATCAGAAAACGAAAGAACTTTTTTTATTACTGTTGGCAAAGTAAACGAAGTATCGGTATCGTAGTGCAAATTTTGGTATTGTGACATCCTTACACTGTGGGTCGCGTCCCCCTGGGTGTTCGTGTGAAGACCTCCGGGGGGTTGCGAGTCACTCACCAAGGTCCCGGTTCCATTCAATGCTGGAGCAAGGAGCTGACATCTCCTTGATCCAGCATTCACTGTGCCCTGAGTGGCTCGACACAGGCAGGCGGGATGTAGCGACATCATCACGCCTGCCTGCGCTGAGTCCCTCATAGCACACACCGGAAGAGGCGAAGGATCCTCCACCCGACGTGGGAACGGGGATAGGTAAGTAATTATGTTATTTTTTTATTATGCACATATGGGGGCATTATACTGTATGGGGGCTGATATTGTGGGGGGGGTGTATTATACTGTATGGGGGCTGATATTGCGGGGGGGCATTATACTGCATTGGGGCTGATAAGATAGGGGGCATTATACTCTATGGGGGCTGATATGGGGGAATCATACTGTATGGGGAACATTATATGGTATGGGGCTGTTATGGGGGGGCATTATAGTGTATGGGGGCTGATATTGCGGGGGGGCATTATACTGCATGGGGGCTGATAAGATGGGGGGCATTATACTGCATGGGGGCTGATATGGGGGAATCATACTGTATGGGGGGCTGATATGGGGAGCATTATACGGTATGGGGCTGTTATGGGGGGGCATTATACTGTGTGGGGGCAGCTATGGGAGCATTATACTGTGTGGGGGCATTATACTATGGGGGCTCTTGGGCAAGGCGTCTGGGCATAGGCGCGCGCAGGGGTCTGATGATGATGATGGTGGTGTTGGGGAGTGGTAGGGGGGCCCAACCTGAATTCTTGCACCCGGGCCCATGAGCCTTTAGCTATGCCCCTGCGGGCACCACATATTGGCATATCTATGGAAAATATCCCATTTTCACTCTGCAATATCGAGTTCACACTAATTTCTACAAAACACCTGCAGGGTTAAAATGCTTACTACACCCCTAGGTAAATGCATTGAGGGGTGTAGTTTCCAAAATGGGCTCACTTCTGGGGGGTTTCCACTGTTTTGGGCCCACAGGCTCCCAGAAACCAGTCCAGCAACATCTGCACTCCAAATGGCGGTCCTTCCCTTCTGAGCCCTGCCGTTTGCCCAAACAGCAGTTTATGACCACATATGGGTTATTGCCGTACTCGGGAGAAATTGCTTTACAAATGTTGGGTTCTTTTTTTCCTTTATTTGTTGAGAAAATGAAAAAAATTGCGCTAAAGCTACGTCTTATTGAAGAAAAAGGACTGTTTTTATTTTCACTGCCCAATTCTAATAAATTCTATGAAACATCTGTGGGGTCAAAATGCTTACTACACCCCTAGATGAATTCCTCAATACGTGTAGTTTCCTAAATGGAGTCCCTTTTTGGGCGTTTTCATTGTTTTATCCCCTCAGGGGCTGTGCAAATGTGACATGGCCTCCGCAAACCAGTCCTGCTAAATGTGATCTCAAAAAGCCAAATAGTGCTCTTCCCCTTCTAAGCCCTGCCGTGTGTCCAAGCATCCGTTTATTACCAAATGTGTGGTATTGTTTTACTCGGGAGAAATTGCTTTACAAATTTTGTGGTGCGTTTTCTCCTTTAGTCCTTGTGGAAATGAGGAAAAAAAATCGCTAAACCTACATTTTCTTTGAAAAAATTTCGATTTTAATTTTCACGGCCTACTTCCAATAATTTCTGTAATAAACCTGTGGGGTCAAAATGCTCACTACACCCCTAGATAATTTCCTTGAGGTGTGTAGTTTCCCAGATGGGGTCACTTTTGGGGGATTTTTACTGTTTTGGCACTGTAAGAGCCCTTCAAACCTGACATGGTGCCTAAAATATATTCTAACAAAAATAAAGCCCCAAAATCCCCTAGGTGTTCCTTTGCTTCTGAGGCCGGTGCTTCATTCCAGTAGCACGCTATGGCCACATGCGGGATATTTCCTAAAACTGCAGAAACTGGGCAACAAATATTGAGTTGCATTTCTTTGGTAAAAACTTCTGTGTTATAAAAAAAATTGTATTCAAAATTTATTTCTGCAAAAAAATATGAAATTTGGAAATTTCACCTCTACTTTGCTTTAATTCCTGTGAAATGTGTAAACGGTTAAGACATTTTCTAAATGCTGTTTTGAATACTTTGAGGGGTGAAGTTTTTAAAATGGGGTGACTTTTTGGGAGTTTCTAATATATAAGGCCCTCAAAGCCACTTCACAACTGAACTGGCCCCTGTAAAAATAGCCTTTTGAAATTTTCTTGAAAATATGAGAAATTGCTGCTAAAGTTCTAAGCCTTGTGAGGTCATAGAAAAATAAAAGGATGTTCAAAAAATGATGCCAATCTAAAGTAGACTTATGGGGGATGTTAATTATCAACAATTTTGTGTGGTATAACTGCCTGTCTTACAAGCAGATACATTTAAATTGAGAAAAATGCTAATTTTTGCAATTTTTCGCAAATTTTTGGTGTTTTTCACAATTAAATACTGAACATATCGAGAAAATTTTGCCAGTAACTTAAAGTGCAATGTGTCACGAGAAAACAGTCTCAGAATCGCTTGGATAGGTGAAAGCATTCCGGAGTTATTACCACATAAAGTAACACTTGTCAGATTTGAAAAATGAGGCTCTGTCAGGAAGGTCAAAAGTGGCTAAAGAGGGAAGGGGTTAAAAGAAAAAATGCTGGAAATAGATCACTCTGTGTGTAATGAATATATAGAATACATGAGTTTCACTTTTTGAATTGAATTACTGAAATAAATTAACTTTTTGATGATATTCTAATTCATTGAGAAGGACTAGCATATGATTATATCAGGGTGTAAATATTCTACTGTATATGCCATGTAAAAGAAAAAAGCAACCACTGGTCATAAAAAGGGCTTCGCTGTGCACTTGATGCCCAAACCAATTGAAAGGCAACTACATTCTTTACTTAAGGAGTATCTGTCTCCTCTCCTGACATGTCTTTTTTTAGTAAATACTTGTACTCCCCATGAAAGAACAATTATAGAGCATCTTTTCTTAGAACTCTATGTTCTACCATTCCCATGTTAGTCCTCCTAGAAATTTATAAAGAAATTGACAACTGGGTATTAACAGTTGGAGGTGTGTCCATACACAGACTGACAACATCCAATCAGTGCTGACAGATTAAGACTATATAGGGACACGCCCCTTTGACAAGGGGTATGGTAATACCCAGTTGTTAATTTATTCATAAATTTCTAGAAGGAATAACATAGGAACGGCACAACATAGAGTTCTAAGAAAATATGTTCCTAAATTTTTATTTCACAGGAAACACAAGTATTTAGTAAAATAGACATGTCAGGAGAGGTGACACTTTCTCTTTAATTGTTTGGGCACTAAGGCTCTGCTCACATCTGCATCCTGGTTTCTGCTTATAACTGAAGCCAGGATGCAGTGCTCAGATATTTTGTACAAAGGATACCACTGGCTCCCAATGGACTTCATTGACTTATAATTGGGGTCCAACGGAGGCCTTATTTGGGTATTATATTACAATATTTCAAAGGGGGGCAATAAATGCTACTGCACAGGGCACCATACAGCCCTGCCATCACTCATTATTATATTTTATGCATGTATTCGATCGGGTCATAATGTTTTTTAAAACATGATGTTTTATCTTAAAATATTTACTGTTCCATAATAATGAATTTGTTTTCAATTTTATTTTCTTACAATTTGTTTCTTTGTATCTCCTTTCTTCTCAAATCAAAATAGAACGTGGGAGGAATTTTTCTACCTTATTTCTTCAAGGTTTTGCTAGTTTCAACAGCAGGGATCTCACCAGCTCATGAATCTGAGTATATGTAGATGTCATTTTATTTGTAATTTATTACTCCCCGAGTGCATAACTGCGCTGGGTAATCATTAAAATAAATTGTGAATCATTATATTACATTTTAAGCACCTTTAATAACAGACAACTTTATTTTGTCTTTGTCAGTTAGTCAGCTTGATGGGGTTTATATGGTGACTGTTCATTTTCTGACTGTTCAATCTTTGATCGCCAAATATGTTAAAACCACCTGCCAATATTTAACAAAAAATTATACCCTGAAATACAAGGATTTCGAGTACAAAAAGTTGGGCAATCTTATACAAATTCCACCTGCTCAAGATAAAGGCTGTCATATAACAATTATATTTTGAGAATGCAAATGATCTGATCCTCATTGTTCGACAGTTTCGTACCCCACAATCACTACATCTACTAAGTGACCATGGAGTCTGGTTAAGATCAAGAGTAGAATTACTGGTGTAGCAGCTCTAATAGGGTCTGGACGCTACAGGACACCATGGGCACCACTTCACTCTTCAAACACATTGGTCCAATGATGGATGCACCACTTGAAGCTGAGTGTAGGAGATCACTCCCATGGGCCACTTATTAACCCAAACAGATTTCCCAGTGGACAGATCGTAACACAGAAAGGGACATTATTCTACCTGAGTAGGGATTTCATTCAGAAGACCACCAGGCTTATTGGAAAAGATCCCATAGAGACGGATCGAAACGTTGCCTGCCTGGGGTGAATAAACACATCACTTTTTTTCACCAATTTCCTTGGAGTGCTGCCTCTTTATTTTTTGGGATTTCATTAACAAGGGTTCCTAGCCTAGCCTTTTAATTTCCTAAAAAATATAATATACCTTTATGGCTTGTCAGTCATTTGTACAAGAACGGTGCAGAGATAGGACATTCGCTACTTTAGAAGATGGTTGATGGTTTTGTTGCTTTTGAAGTTATAGATTTCCACTGGGCATATGTGTTAGGAAACGCCTGGTACCTTAAGATTACCATGACTATGGTTCTGGCTTCTGTGCGTGTCTGTTTTACCTTGAGCCTATCTCTTTTGTCTGTTATTCTGCCTGTGTGGATTAGTATTCAATCCCACATTCTTCCACCTCTCCCTTGCTTATGACTCTCCTTTCTTCTGGTGTTCTGATCAAGCTCCTGACATTTCCTGCACTTCTGAATTCTGGACCTCGTGAATACTCACCTCGGCTTGTCTCTCGTTTACTCTCTCCTTAACGATTCCTATTATGTGCTTCTGGCTGGTTTTGACCTCTGCTTTGCCTGCTTACCCCTTGCTCTAGTTTTGGACTTTCAGTTAACCCTCTGGCTGTCTGGTTTCTATCTCAGGTTTGCCTGCACTGCACCTCTAATCCAACACAGTACTCTGCTAAGACCATCCCACCTTGTGGTCGGCTCTGGAGAACACGTTAGAGTAGCCTTAGACTCTGACGATCAGAGTGATTATGGATTTAAGGTTACGGTTTTACGTGCACGTGCTCTCCTGGCAGACTCCAGCAGCCTTTGGAAAATCGCTCAAACTTGCATTTTCATATGAAGATAGAGAAGGGTCTACAATTTCTGGTTGTATTGTGTAAAGAATTAACAATTAGGAGTGAAACTACATGGGTGACTATCATACTTCAACCTCAACACCAGGCAATAGGTTTGAGGTACCACAGACCATCAAGCAACAGTGTCTGACTACCGATGACCACTGGAAAGATCCCTAAATATTGCTCCTGCTGGGTAGATATTGTGCGGAGGTAGGTTGTTGGAGAAGTCATATGATTACTAGTAGTTTGGAAACTACTTTAACAAGTGTTCTGCTATGCTGAGTTTTGCCATTACTATGTGGGGACATTAGGTAGGCACTAATATCTGAGAAATATGTCTGTATGGCATAAGTATCTATTCCTTGTCTGCTAGTCAAATGAAATTGAATTCTAGTTACGTTTCCGGCATATCTCAATTCAATATACCATCGACTTGAGGCCCAGTGATTGCTAGGTCTGCCACTACCTACTTTTTTTTTTCATTTTGTATTTTTTTGCTTTATTCATTTGACACAGTCAATTTTATGGGGTTTGATAAGCACATTTTCACAATTGGATTCAAAGCTAATTCTGGATGACTGAGCGCATTATTAAAGGTCACAAGGAGATAGCACAAGGATTTGAAAAATATAAAATACAGTTTTCGTTACTCATTTGTCATCATTAGTCAGTGTGTGCAACCATTTACAACAAAAGACACAGCAACACCTATTTATTGTCTGTTAGAAGTTTTTATTCCAAGCCATATGAATTTTACATGTTTTATTTTTACTCTACAGTTTCTTGGGTAACTGTTTAATTTTTACTATATTAGACTTGGATTTAAAGAGGCTCTGTCACCAGATTTTGCAACCCCTATCTGCTATTGCAGCAGATAGGCGCTGCAATGTAGATTACAGTAACGTTTTTATTTTTAAAAAACGAGCATTTTTGGCCAAGTTATGACCATTTTCGTATTTATGCAAATGAGGCTTGCAAAAGTACAACTGGGCGTGTTTAAAAGTAAAAGTACAACTGGGCGTGTATTATGTGCGTACATCGGGGCGTGTTTACTACTTTTACTAGCTGGGCGTTGTGTATAGAAGTATCATCCACTTCTCTTCAGAACGCCCAGCTTCTGGCAGTGCAGACACAGCCGTGTTCTCGAGAGATCACGCTGTGTCGTCACTCACAGGTCCTGCATCGTGTCAGACGAGCGAGGACACATCGGCACCAGAGGCTACAGATGATTCTGCAGCAGCATCGGCGTTTGCAGGTAAGTCGATGTAGCTACTTACCTGCAAATGCTGATGCTGCTGCAGAATCAACTGTAGCCTCTGGTGCCGACACGATGCAGGACCTGTGAGTGACGTCACAGATCTGCACTGCCAGAAGCTGGGCGTTCTGAAGAGAAGTGGATGATACTTCTCGTCAGAAGTCCAGCTAGTAAAAGAAGTAAAAACGCCTCGATGTACGCACATAATACACGCCCAGTTGTACTTTTACTTTTCAACACGCCCACTTGGACTTTTGCAAGCCTCATTTGCATAAATACGAAAATGGTCATAACTTGGCCAAAAATGCTCGTTTTAAAAAAATAAAAACGTTACTGTAATCTACATTGCAGCGCCTATCTGCTGCAATAGCAGATAGGGGGTGCAAAATCTGGTGACAGAGCCTCTTTAAGAAGATTTTTTTATTTTTTTTTAAACTCGTTTTATTGAAAATTTTTCAAAGTTTAACAAAAGTCAAATTCAAAATAGTGAATGGACCACAATGTCCTATAACTTTGTAACAAAGCACTCGCAGGTGCTAAAAACATAAGTGCCATAATTTCACGCAATGCCAGCATTATCTTGCGAACAGTTACACCATATTTGTAAAACGTAACCATCTGAGCGTTCATTAATAATAACAGTACAAGTGTTTGATTGTATGCGAGAGGCCCGGGACATCCACTGTCACCCCTTCCAACTGTGATTATCTCCCCCCCCCCCCCCCCAACGCACTCCTTGCCTGCCCCAGTTCTCTGGAGGAGTAATTAGTATCTGGTGCTTCACACCACTGGTCCCAAATTTTGTGGAATTTGTCAGGTAAGTTTCTGTGTTTGTAGATGATGCGTTCGTACGACACTGTCGAATTTACCGTGTTTTTCCACACCGTAACTTTCGGGGGTCGTCTATCCATCCACCTCATTGATATACCTTTGCGAGCTAGAAATAGTGTCTCCTGTATAAAAATTCTGCTGTAATGTGGCCATTGGTCTTCCTCCATTATGCCAAACAAACATATTTCTGGTGAGCTGTTGATCGGGAATGGCAATATCCGATTTAGGACTTCAACCAATTCCGCCCAGTATTTCTTGATATGAGGACACGTCCACACCATATGCCAAAAATCCGCAGGAGCATGTGAGCATTTAGGACAGGCAGGTTCCGCTATACAATGCATTTTAAACAGTCGAATAGGCGTTAGATAGGCTTGATGTATGTAGTATAACTGAATGAGCTTGTTATTAGCCGCCGGCGACACATGTAAGTGAGATTGCAGTAAATCATCAATTTTCTCTTCAGTTAGCGATGGTATCAATTGGACCCATTTAGAGATAGCTGGTAGGGGTGACATTGAAGCCTTTTTATCCAAGAGGTGAGCGTATATGGTGGAGATCAGTCCTTTAGGACCCTGAGATCTGATCACCCCGATGAGGGGATATGAGGAGATGGGCTGACGATGTGCCGGGAACTGTGTGGAAAGGAGATGGCGCAGTTGTAGGTATTTGAAGAAGTGCTGCCTTGGAATGCGAAATCTTTCCTGCGCCTGTTCAAAGGATATAAAGGTGTCATTTTCATAGATATCATTGAGCACCTGTACGCCCGCAGCTGATCCAGTATGCTGCGTCCGGGAAGGTGTGCAAGGCTTTCAAGTCCATATTGTGCCATAATGGAGTCTCCTCCGGTATTGTGGGGGCACCTGAAATTTCCGCCGCCGCTTTCCACACTCCTCGGGCTAGTCGACAAATGGGCAGTAGAGGTGTCCCTAGGTTCCCACGATGGAACAATATAGGTCATAGCATTTCATGCGCGGAGTATTCCAGTAAAACTCTTTCAGTTCCAGCCGGTCGGTTTGCTTGTGTCCAGGGGCCCAAATATTTGAGTTGGCCAGCCAAGTAGTATAGGTAGATATCTGGAAGAGCAATTCCAGCCATCTCTTTTGGGCGTTGAAATTTTTGTAAGGCCAATTTAGATCTAGAATGGCCCCATATGAAGGATATGATTAATGAGTCCAGTTGTTTGAAAAAGGATTTTGGTATAGGAGTACATACATGTTGTAGGACATACAGGCTCTTTGGTAGTACCACCATTTTAATCAAATTAATACGGCCCATGACTGATAAGGGAAGGGCCGCCCACACCTTTAATTTTTCTCTAAAGATAGCCAGAAGCGGATGGACATTCAGTGGAAGTGAGCGCGATGCGTTCCTGGCAATATGCAGTCCCAGATATTTGAAGTGATCCACTACTGCCAGACCTTCCATCGTGGAGCCCACCAGTTGAGATTCGTTTTGATAAAGAAACATTATTGACGACTTTGACCAATTTATGCGCAATCCAGAATAGTCTCCAAATGTGTTAATTAGGCTCATTGCCCTAGGAAGGGAAGACTGCACCCTTGAAATGAAGAGCATGATGTCGTCTGCGTATAAGGCAATTCGATCCTCTTTTGCCGCGTGCTGGATACCTTGTAGCTCTGTGTCTGATCTTAGAAGTATCGCCAACGGTTCCATTGCCATGGCAATGAGTAGTGGCGATAGAGGGCATCCCTGCCTTGTTCCACGGCCGAGCTCAAATGAAGTCGATGTCAGGCCATTCAGTGCCACGGTAGCTTTCGGATGAGTATATATGAGTTGTATCCAAGACACAAAGGCCGGTCCGAAGCCAAAGCATGTGAGAACGCTGGAGAGATAGGGCCACTCCACTGAGTCGAAGGCCTTAGCGGCATCTAGGGAAGCCAGAGCCCAATCATTGCTGTTCCGTTCCGCTATTTGTGCCACCGCGTGTACTCTCCTCAGGTTGTCCGAGGTGCTCCTTCTCGGTATGAATCCCGATTGGTCAGGATGGACGAGCTCTGCTATGATCAGGTTCAGCCTGTTCGCGAACACTTTGGTCAATAATTTATAGTCGGTGTTGAGCAAGGATATAGGCCTGTATGACCCGCAGTCTAATGGTGACTTGTCCGGTTTCAGAAGTACAATTATAGTAGCGTCATAGAATGAAGCCGGTAACATTTCCTTTCCAAATGACGTATTCAAGACTTCCAGTAGCTGAGGTAAGAGTTGTTCCTGGTATTTGACGTATACTTCAAGCGGTATGCCATCCGGGCCAGATGCTTTGCCCTTCGCCATTGAGGATAATGCTTCTGTCAATTCCTGAAGTGTTAGAGGGGCATCCATAGACTCCCTTTGCATGTCCGTCATTTTGGGTATATTTATTTCCGACAAATAATCCTTGATGTTCTGAGGAGACAGCTGCAATGTCGGGCTATAGAGGTCCTTGTAGAAGTCTGTAAAGCAATTGAGGATTTGCACATTATCATGAAGCATGTTCCCTTCAGAAGTTTTAATACGTAATATGGCAGGAGAGGCAGAGTTGCAGTGTATGAGATGTGCCAATAGACTACTGGATTGATTGTCAAAATATCTCTGCTTAGAAAAGAAGATGCGACGTTTAGTCTTTTCGTGGAGAAGATTTACGTATTCTCTGCCCTTCTGTAGCCAGTTGTGTTGAGAGCTTGGGGAGGGATCTGCAATGAATGCGGCCTCCAAGTTGGTGCATTCGTTCTCAAGCAGCTGTTCCATCTTGGAAGATTGTCGTTTATGATAGGAAATTGATGACTGCAAACATCCGCGAAGGTATGCCTTCAGGGCATCCCAGAGGGCCGAATGATTATCAAAGGGAAGGTTATCCGCAAAGAACATTTCAAGTTGGTCAGGTATTCGATCTTGAGCGCCGAGAACTGTAAGCCAGAATGGGTGTATCTTCCTGGGACCTCTGTTCACGTGTGGGCGGAGGGTAAGCTTAACCAGCATAGGGGAGTGATCTGACATTGCACGGGTTAAGTGTGAAATAATTTCCATCATACTATATACTTTGGGATTACCGCACATATGATCAATCCGAGACAGAGTGTTTCTCCCAGGTGTAAAGCAGGTAAACTCTCGTTTATCAGGGTATCTCTGTCTCCACATATCCAGCCAGCCCATCTCTCTCAAAAACCCAGCCAAGGAAGTGATTACAGGTGGATTCCCCAGTACCGCTCCAGAATTAAACTTATCAATAGACGAGTCCAGCAGCAGATTGAAATCTCCCATGCACAACACTCCGGCCATAGGAAACTGTGAGGCAAACTTTGCCGCTTCATAAAGTACCGACATGGGGGCCGGTGGTGGAAGATAGAGTTCAATCAGCACAAAGGGATGACCTTCTATCCATGCATGTATGAATATCCATCTGCCGTCTGTATCCTTTAGTACTACGTCCAGTTCCCATCTAAGTGACTTATGGACTAAAATGGAAACCCCTCTGGAATAGGAGCTATAAGTGGAGTGGGCCGACCATTGTATCCACGAGCGATTCAAGCAATGAACAGTGGGAGGATTTAGATGCGTTTCCAGGAGACATATTAATTGTGGCCCTTGGTTGCGGATAAAGGAAAACGTTAGATTTCTTTTATGGGAGTCTCCCAGGCCTCTCACATTTACAGACAAAACATTCAAAGTCATGGCACTTATTACCTTACATATCAATAAAATGCAATTTTCTGGGTAAACAGCTGGTGCAAAGAACAAGACACCAGTACCAACAGTTTGTAACCGAATCTTTCAAGGCTATTAAGTTACTTTATATCACAGGTGTGATATTGTGGGTAAACGGGGGATCACCTATATACCTTATATCTGATATAGGTGAACAAGTTATAAAATAACAGAAGAAAAACCAGCACTATGTTTCCTCATACGTGAATCATTTTAACCGCTATTACATGTATCCAAGCATGCCATGAGCCACGCACTGCCTCTCAATATCTATCCCTGCCAGGGGCCCGCAACAGGTTCTATTGATTCTATACAAGGCAGTTATCCCGTTATTTCCTTCTAATCATATACCTGAGAAAAGCACGATATAGCATAAATGTAAGAAATAACCCTATTACTAAAAGGATGAACCACAGGTTTCTCTCTCCATTCCGCCCTGCCAAGCAAAATCTGCGTCCACAGTATAAGTTGAATATATGGTAAGGCCACTAGCAGCAGGATGCATATTATGTCAAAAAACATCTTATCTATACATTGCATACTCATCTGAGAGTCCCATACGATATTCCGAAAGTGCAGGCAATGTCGACATGGTATACATATAGAACAGTCCCGATGATTCAAATGTTAGCGACGGGGCGAGCGACCAACTGAACTCAGCCATTCATCTGCCTCAGCCGGATCAGTGAAGAAGATAGTTTTCTCTTGATGGATGACTCTCAATCTTGCTGGGAACGCCATTGAGTAAGATATTTGTAGGTCCCGGAGTCTCCTCTTGACTTGCACGAAGGAGGCCCTCATTTTCTGTAATGCAGCTGAAAAATCTGGAAAAAGCAGTTACATAGTTACATAGTTACATAGTTACATAGTTAGTACGGCTGAAAAAAGACACATGTCCATCAAGTTCAACCAAGGGAAGGGAAAAGGGAAGGAAAAATTTCTACACATAGGAGCTAATATTTTTTTGTTCTAGGAAATTATCTAACCCTTTTTTAAAGCCATCTACTGTCCCTGCTGTGACCAGCTCCTGTGGTAGGCTATTCCATAGATTCACAGTTCTCACAGTAAAGAAGGCTTGTCGCCTCTGCAGCTTGAACCTTTTTTTCTCCAGACGGAGGGAGTGCCCCCTTGTTTTTTGAGGGGGTTTTACAAGGAACAGGATTTCACCATATTTTTTGTATGTGCCATTAATATATTTATATAAGTTAATCATGTCCCCCCTTAGTCGTCTTTTTTCAAGGCTAAATAGGTTTAATTCTTTCAATCTTTCCTGGGGCTTTCCCCAGTATAGTGGCATTCTGAAAACGAATCTCTCCGTGCTTGCGCGCAGCCTGTAAAATGGCATCTCGATCTCTGCTGCTGAGTAGACGAGCTATCATGGGTCTCGGTGGAGCTCCAGGGGGTGGTGGTCTGCCCGGCACGCGGTGCGCTCTTTCGATAGTGTAGGAAGAAGACAAAATGGCGTTCGGTAATATTTCCTTAAACCAGGCCTCCATGAATGTGCAGGGGTCACGTCCCTCACTACGCTCGGGTAGCCCCAGGATTCTTATATTATTGCGACGAAGGCGGTTTTCCAAGTCGTCTGCTCGTTGCGCCCATTGGCCAGCCACCCTATCCAGCTTAATCAATTTAGTGGTCTGCGGCGCCACTCTGTCTTCAAGTCCTGAGATTCTATCTTCTGTCTCTCTCACTCTTTCCCTTAAATTCTGCAAATCTTGTCTCAGAAGACCCACATCCGACTTTACCTCTGCAATCCTGCCAGTCAAGGAAGATGTGGATAATTGAATCGCATCCAGCAATCTGGAAGACACTTGTGCCAAAGTAAGCTCTATTTCAGGAGCTGGGGGAGGTTCAGGCTGTTCCTGCTCTGAGGAGGGAGACAGTGAAGATGCAGATGCGCCGGCGCCATCTTGTGGAACGGCCCTAGCATATTCCTTCAGCCGTTCAGCCGCCAAGGATTGCCTGGTTCGGTCCTCTTCGGTAAGTATGCAGGTCGGTTTTGGTAGAAGTTATAGCGGTATTTCAGCAGGATAAATAGAGGAAAACCTTAGCTGGGTACGGAGCACTTAAAGCATGCGACCGCTCATGTCCGTCGTTGGCCACGCCCCCCCCCCCCCCGGATTTAAGAAGATTAAAGGGGTCATCCTATAAGTACAACACCTGTTAATATGGCAGGACTTGAAAAACTTGGATTCTTTCTTCCAAAAACAGTGCCACACCTGTCCACAGGTTGTTTCCGGTATTGCAGCTCTATTGCGGTGAATAGGGCTGAGGTGAAACACCACACACAACCTGTAGACAGGAGAGACACTGTTTTTGGAAGAAAGCAGACATGTTTTTCTAATCCTGTATGACCCCTTTAACCTCCTTTAATGGCAGAACGCTACACAGCTAAATCTTCCATTAAAAGGAGCCACATATATTTATATTCAAGCTGTATGGGGCTTCGGCAGCTAGAATGTAATATACGTATTATGATCATCTAGGCGTTAGGGTATGTTCACATGCAAACTCAATAACGTCATAACATACGGAGCTGTTTTCAAAGGAAAACAGCTCCTGATTTTCAGACGTTCTTCAAGCCACTCGCGATTTTCGCTGCGTCTTTCGCTGCATTTTTTGCGGCCGTTTTTTACAGCCATTTTTGGAGCTGTTTTCTATAGAGTCAATGAAAAACAGCTCCAAAAATGTCCCAAGAAGTGTCCTGCATTTCTTTTTCGCGGCCGTTTTTTTACGCGGCCATTTTTCAAAACGGCCGCGTAAAAACACGGCCCATCGAAACAGAAAGCCATTTTTCCCATTGAAATCAATGGCCAGATGTTTGGAGGAATTCTGGTTCCGATTTTTCGACCGTTTTTCGGGCGTTTACGGCCCGAAAAACGTACGAAAACACTCTGTGTGAACATATCCTTAAAGGGGAGCACCACTTTTGTCCATGGGCTCTGTCTGGTATTCCATTCACTTGGCCTTGCGCTGCAATATTAGATACAGCCCATGGACAAGAGTGACACTGTTTCTAGGGGAAGAAAAAAACTTTTTTCTAGTCTTACACAACCCCTTTAATAAATACATTTAAAGAAGATCTGCCTTGGTTACAATTTGTTTTACTAGTCCTAGAGATAAGCTGGTTGATGGTTCACCAATTTGCCTATTACCAAAATGAGCTTATTTCATGTTAAAGAACTGTATTTCTGACATTCAGGATAATGGAGTCTAAACAAGAGAAATGGGAAAAAAAAACAGTTCCAATTCTCCGATCCGTGAACTTGCACATTTTCAGGGTTTTCAGTATGTGGGAGTGACCCCTATCCATAATTTTTCACCAACATTCATTTTTCATTGTATAATGTATGTAGAAGTTCTATGTAAATAATACTTTGCTGCTAATAGTTCTTCTCTCCTCAGAGTTGCAGAGAGAGACATGTTCCTGTTGTGTATTGCATATACTGTAATGTCATTAGTTTTGTACGTTTCGGTGACAAGAGAGAAACGGCTAGGATGCCATGTAAGTTAGGTATGTCACCTATAAAAATGGGGAGAAAAAGGCCAGCGTGTCTACGCTGAGCCCTCACACTGGGGGTGGTACTTGGTACATAAAAGGTGGCTGTTCCCGCCTAACGGGGTTCTGTGCACGGGCTACTGCCCATACGGAGAGAAGTGCTGCCGGATTGCCTATGAGGCCCCAGTGCAACGAATGGGCTCTGTAGTGCAGTCCAGAACATAGGTGGGTGACAGGCAGGAGCGATCCCACGTGTTGTATTATGTTGTCAGTTAGGAGCCTTCCCGTGAGTGACAGTGTATATTGGCGTGTGGACGGGCAGGAGTTTCCCCGCACAGCTAGTAAGCACATTTAGAGGCCTAGTGAAAGGCCTGAAATTTGCCTAGAGGATTTTCCCTGTATCAGGGAGGAGTGCCTTTGACTCTGTCCTGTAAATGGTGAGCCAGCCAGCAATTATCGCCTACCTGAACCAACCGGAACGTGTTTAAGAGCCTGTGCCACCCAAGTGTTAATGCTAAGAAGTGTTCCATTTTATTGTTATAGACGGTTGTGTAGTAATACGTTAAGTACTGAGTTCCTTACATAAGGGTGTTGGTGAAGTTACCTGGGGCAATGGCGAAGGGGGAGGATGCAGAATATGGTGATCGCTGGTGCCAAAAGACCCAAGGCACGTGCCCTTGGTGCCTCGTGTTAGCAACACCACAGGTCTCATGGCTGATTGGCTAAAAGGGATCACATGGCAGCATTCACTCTACCTTGATAAGAATGGTGCCTTGGATGTTTTCCCGCTTAGATCTATAAAGGAATTAAGTAGGTTTTTAAGACTGTCTATAAAAGTAATGCTATGATATAGCATCTCATTGAATTTAGTATTACTAGGTTAAATCCTGATGAACACATTTCCTGAGTCGAGGAGAACATTGTTATTTAGGTGATTTACATACTATTTAATTGATGTGCTTTACCTAGAGAAATGAAAGTTATGCTTCTGGACCTGTCAAAATTAGTTGTTATGGAAGCAACACTAGAAGTCTATAGGCAATAACTCATTGTCATGGTCTTGGCTTTTTTTTAATCTCCAGGTAACTAATGGTCTTCACTGCTGTTAAAATCCTATTTTTCTGACGATTACATATAGGAAGAATGTGGATAGCTGGCATTTCAGAGCTAGACAATCCTAGTTAAACTGACGGATGGGAAAATTCAGCTCTCAAATACCAGACACGATCCAGTGAATACCAATGAGGGGCATTTGAGCCAACTGAAGATGAAAGACGTAAAGGTGGAAATGTGTTCTAAAATCAGTCATTTTCAGCCCAAAGTTCAGTCTTCATTATGTGAGTTGAGTTGAAATGTATTCGTGCCTGTAATGTAACAATGATTATAAATATCTATTCTTTTGAATTGTATTATTTCTAAAATTATTAATTTGGATTTTGGTTATTATTATTACATTTCCTTAATCGGGTTTTCTGCCGCTGGGATCCCTAGCAATCACCTGTAAACTATCGGGGAACATGGCAGTCAGTATTCAATTTCTCTGCAGTGCCACCACTGGGGAAACGAAGCATTACACCAGCAAAAATAAATAAATATATATATATATATTATGAATCAATGGACTGAGGATAAGGGATACATGTGTTTGTCGAAAACCCCCTTTAAGATTTCCATAACTTGGAATCTACAACATTTTTTTATAAAGCAGATCCCACTGTTGGACATTACAGTTAATGAGACAACCAACTAGCACCTAACAGTGCCTGCCCATGGACATTAGATGAAAGTTGTCCAATCCCACTGATTTCGGCAGGGTTGGCTGACTATCTAATGTGTGACAGGGTTGTCCCGGCTACCCAGACAGCAGATGTTGGTGAAAAGAAGGATTGGGCATGTTGGATTTCAGGTGTCTGGCAGTGGCTCCCTCCCCCCTTCCCATTTAAAAAAAAAAAAAAAACATGTATAGGGGAGTCGGGAGGAACAAATGTTTTGCTGATAGCTATTGTAAGTTTATGGACAGCCTATCCCTTTGTTTTGGAAACCGTTGATGGTTCCAGCTTATGGAGACCCACCACCATCATCAAGATCATCTGACATGTCTCAATGACATCAAAACGAAAAGTTGAATTACTCTTTAAAGTGTATGTCTGCCATTGTTGGGATGAAACTAAATTACATTAGTAGCATCTGCGCTATAAACTCAGGGAAATGGCAGAATAATAAGATTGCAGAAAATTTAACAAGTACTGAATTTTATAAATAACCACAATTCTGACAGGCAGGAGTGAACTTTGACTCCAACAGCTGCACAATGGTGCCCAAATCTGTCCATTTCAGCACCTTGTCTGAATCCTTCCTTCATTATATAAATCCCTCAGCCCCGTTCTCCTTCTGTTTCTCTGTTCTGCAGCCCTGACAGGGCAGAAAGCTCGGCACTTTCTGCTGTCTGTCTGCTGGTACTTTTCCACTTCCTCAGATGCTACAGCTGCACGGATTCACATATGGAAAGGGAATATATGAAATCCCAATGAGGGATACTACAAGCTTGCTTTGTAAGATCAAAGACAGAGAAGTTGATGTGGCCTTGTAGCATATGCTTGCAGCACCATGGGAGCAGGTAACTAAATTGAAGAGCTTGCAATCTTAAGGCCACAAACAAAGTTATTTGGGGGAATTTATCAGCCTTTCTGTGCCAATTTGCTGGTGAAGAAAAGTCGCAAAAGGGCCCGAGTCGCAATTTGCATTGAAAATTGTGACTTTTGGGCACCAGGCCCATCTTTCCTGGGGCCCATTTCTAACATTGCTATGGGGAGCCCTATATTCTACGTGCGCTGCTGATCGTCAATAAACTCATATGGGAGAAATATGGCTACATAATAGGAAATTCGGCCAATAGCAAAATGATTGCAACTTTTTATAAATTTGTTAATCTCTAAGTTTAAACCACTCAATTAATTGAAAAATATGTAAATTTAATTGTAACCAGCCCTCCTAATCTCCTTGTCATGCTGCTAATAATGGTGCCTACCACCTTTATTTATTCTCTACCACCTACTACTTACTTAAGGTGTATGTTCCCTTTTGCACATTATTTTACAGATTACATATAAAAGTTGAGTAACTTTGTGAATACATTTCATTACTTTTCTTGTACTAATCCTAAATTACAGCCTGTAATAACAATTCTGCAGGCTTCAGAGCTGAAATCTTTAAGAATTCTTCCAATTGTCCCAATGTCTACACCAGGTACAGAGAAATCTGATGTAGGAACAACTAACTGTACCACTGTTTTATAGGAATTTAGCTGTTAGAAGTGTCTGCCAACAATCTTGCTGACTGTTCCTGGTGAGAACCATCAGAATTGTAAATGTAGCTCTGGATTATGATACAGGCAATAACTCAGGATCAGTCCAAAAAATACAACGTATTAACAAAGTTACATCTATAGTAACCCGTGGCGGATTAAGTAGACGATGGGCCCTGGGCTGTTACCCAAACTTGGGCCCCTTTCCGCACCGCCGCCCTGCTGCGCCGTAACTATCACTACCTTTTTGGGCAAGCATTAACAAATGGGTGTTACGGATTTCCCTTGTCACAGGGCTGTGTCCCTACATACTGACAGTATCACACTGTGCAGGGACACATCCTCCTGACAAGGGGAATTGTCTATCAGTCCTGGACTGCAGAAAGACTTTTTGTGAAATACAAGGATTTCCTATAATAAAAATGTCAGGAGAAGTGACAGATTCTCTATAAATCTAGTGACTCACATGTGAAGACGTCTCAGATTCTAGTCGTTTTTTTCCTCTTTTCTTCTCCATCCGGTCCAGAGCACATGACGACTTCTCCCGGCCATGACTGATTTCTGCAGAATTTGCCACTCAGATGTCTTCGACTCCTCACTTTTCTAACATTTCTCCACCTATAAATCAAAATAAAGGTGCCACATACTGTACCCCTAAATATAATAGCACCAAACACTTCGCACCTGAATATAATAATACCACACACTGTAAAACACTGCATACACACAGCCCCCTGTACATAGTGCCACACACAGCCCACTGTACACAGTGCCACACACAGCCCCCTGTAGATATTACACCCCCCCATAGATAGCGCCACACACAGCCCCCTGTACATAGTGCCACACACAGCCCCCTGTACATAGTGCCACACACAGCCCCTGTGGATATTACACTCCCCCCATACATAGCGCCACACACAGCCCCCTGTAGATATCACACATCCATCCCCCCGTAGAGAGAATTACACACAGCCCCCTATAGATACAAATGAATATCCCCCCAAACGGAAATCTTTACCAAAGTTTCCATTACCATTGAGATCAATGGTGATGCAAACAGAAGCTAAGGTTTACATTTGCCTTTCCGTTGAGGGGTTAACCAGACAGAACCCCTCAACGGAAGGGCAGCGGTGATGTGAACAGGGCCTTAGATACAGGGCCCTAGATACAGGGCCCATGTGCATGTGTGATACTGTTTGTTGGACCCTGTATCTAAGCCTAATGTAGGCTTATATACAGGGTCCAGCAGACAGTATTCATATGCAGTATAAGCTGGGGCCCTGTATCTAAGCCTAACACATGGTAGGCATTAAAGATTACACATTGATGGCCTATCTTCAGTATAGGCCATCAATAGCTGATGGGTTGGGGTCAGACACCCAGGACCCCCGCTAATCAGCTGTTTTGAAGGGGTTGCAGCCGCTCGTACGAGCGCTGCTTCCCCTTCAGTTCCCTCAAGTTGCTCACACTGTGAATCGCTGACACGTCCGTGTCAGCGATTCAGTGTGCGAAAGTGACCGGAATGAAGGAGAAGTAGCGCTCGTACGAGCGGCTGCAACCCCTTCAAAACAGCTGATTAGCGGGGGTCCCGGGTGTCTGACTCCCAACCCATCAGCAAGCCAATAAAATTAACTTACCTCCTCTTCGGCCGCTGGTCCTCACTCCATCAACTGTCGGGACGCTGTGCGCGGCGCATAGCATCGTGACGTTATGCGCTGCGTAAAGCGCTGTGACATCAGAACCTCTGATGCGCTCCAGGAAGCAGGAGGGGTAAGTACTGTCAGTTACTATAGTAACAGGGGCCTGTGTAGTTTATTACATAGGCCCCAGTTACTATAGTAACTTTTCATTGATGTTTGAATGTGGCTGCCGCTAGCATCGGGGCCCCCTCCGGTGCTAGCGACGCCACACCGGGCATGAGGGGGGCCATGCGATCATGTGTGGTTCGGTCGGCCATGGACCCCTGGGGGCCTTGAGCCCCGGGCGGCCGCCCGAACCGCCCTAATGATAATCCGCCACTGATAGTAACATAACACCACAACGCAGCACCGTCCGAGTGCTACCACTTGACAATGCTTGACTATGGACGCTATGTCACAGAGACTTAGTCCACACAAACCCTAAGGAGAGCACTGATTGGACTAGAACAGAATTTTAGCCGTACGTTTTCATAACAAACGCTTTTTTTCATGGTACGACTTTCGGACACCCCACTTCCCTTAGTGGTTCAGATTATATTTACACAGTGCCCCCTGTTGGTAATCTATTTTTAAAATAACATTTTGCAAATATTAGCATGGGTCATCCGTGTGGTGGATTTTCACGAATGTTGTGGCCCATACAATGGAGGTATGCAAGTGTTAAGAGTGCCTCACGACTGTCAAGGAAGGTAATTACAATCCAGAACTCATAGAAGTAATATTAGGTTAGGCTACATTCACATGAGCGTGACAGATTTACACGCAAAATAAACGCGCGTAAATCTGTCTGCGTGTGTTGCGTTGTTGCATCAGTGTGCTTTGCGTGTGGCATGTGTTTTTCACGCACTCGCAAGCACTTTTTTTTTATCTCCAATGTAATTGATGCGTGAAACACGGAAAGCACACAGATGTGCGTCCGTATGCTGTCCGTGGTTTTCACGCATCCATTGAATTCAATGGGCGACTAGTTGCGTGAAAACGCACCAATATAGAACATGCAGTGAGTTTCAAGCAGCGGACTCTCGAAACTCACACATGTGTGAATAGCTCCATGGAAATCAATGGGTCCGTGTGCTGTGCATTGGTTCAAAGCACAGCACGCGGATGAGATTCACGCTCGTCTGAATGAGCCCTATAGGCTGATATGAGTTCCTACAATACAATAATATAACATGTGTATAATATCATTGCGACATTTCAGAGCCCGCGGTCACAACTACTGGTGACGGGATTCATTTTTTCACCTGAACGGTAAACACGATTACGAGACGACTTCCGTGTGATTGATGAGACTGTTTACTGACAATAAAGAAGGAAGCCTAACATGGTTTGAACCTTTTCCTTGCCTTCGGGTCAGAAGATTCTTGGATATCAATAAACTACAGAGGCTTTTTGCTGCAGTGCATTGAATATTCCTGTCTTATTCCTTCTCGCCTTCCTGTTTTATCTCCTTGAGGAAGCAGCTGCCACCAACAGCTTTGTTTTCAAAGTTAGATCCCAGCCATGCCATTTAAATCAAATTAACAAACATGTTTATTTATTATGGTCGGCAGCAGAGTGCCTACGTGGCAGGCAGCGCATATTTACTGTGGTCTATTCATTCCCTGGTCCCTTTGTAGACAAAGCAGCAAAGATATCATAAAAACAAGCCGCACAATGGGAATCTGAAATGAAAATCAGATTTATTTATAACTATGGTTTATTCTCACATTATTTTCCAGTAGATAATCTAAGAGCCTGTTGTTCTTCTGTGCACTCCGGCAATAAGTGGAGTAGTATCCTATTGTAATTGTACATTAGGGAGGACTATAAACTCCGTCTCGAATCATTTCTGCAATTGTCCTGCATGTAGAACGGCTTCAGAATAAGCAGTTGCCTAGCAATAGGTGCAGATACCAGGGGGTGACATTGCCCGATCTCCATGCCCCTCACTATAGAGCAGAACGGGTAATAAATATTGCTATGCACATCTATCTATCTATCTATCTCATATCTATCTATCTATCTATCTATCTATCTATCTATCTATCTATCTATCTATCTATCTATCTATCTATCTATCTATCTATCTATCTATCATCTATCTATCTATCTCATATCTATCTATCTATCTATCTATCTATCTATCTATCTATCTATCTATCTATCTATCTATCTATCTATCTATCTATCTATCTATCTATCTGTCTGTCTGTCTGTCTGTCTGTCTGTCTGTCTGTCTGTCTGTCTGTCTGTCTGTCTATCTGTCTGTCTGTCTGTCTGTCTGTCTGTCTATCCTGTTTATCTCATATCTGCGATCTATCTAATCCATTTATCTAAAGACAGAAACAGCACTGCACAACGACATGTGAAAGGATGCATGCCTCAGGACTTCGACCTCTAGTCCTTCCAAATATACAAATCCCAAAAGAACAGCTAGCACTCCAGTAGGCCCCATGCACACGACCATAGAATTTGTCCGTAATTGCAAACCGTAACTACAAACCAATTCACTTCTATTGACAACGGACACCTTCTCATATATTTTCTGGAAGGTGTCAGGGCCGTACAAAGCTACTGCAAAAGATAGGATATGTCCTATCTTTTGCTTTTTACAGACCATGCTCCCATACTTTGTACTCGCGGACCGTGATGGGCACGGCTGTGTGCAAGAGGCCTTAGATGAAGATGTGAACAAGTTGTACTTTATTCACCCATTAAAGTGCACCGTTACAGCCCAGATACTGTAATGCAATGCAATGGTGTACTCAGTGAAGATTAAATAGGGTACTGAGTGCAATTAGTTTGCCTCGTACAATTCGTGAATAACGTAATACAATTCTCATAAATGCATTATCATCAGTATTACAAAATGTGTCTCATAATAAGTATTAAAGTGCCATGTGCAAAAAATACAAACACAATTAAAAAGCGTAACAAACACCTTCTGTAAATAATGTATTCATTTACCATGATAAGCTTATTAGCTCACAGTGATTACATCGGTGTTGCATCAATATTCTAGGATCTATATAAGGTTACATTTTTGAAAGCCGCGCCACATCTTGGCGTCTAGTAAGTGTAACTGCGCATGTGTAAAGAACGTGACCCATCCAGCAATCACAATAGCGCACCCACACGCAAGTTCAGTAGAGCAGCGTATACTTAGTGCGGCTTAAGAGGATCCACTCTACGTTGCTACAAATACAGGTTAAACTACACATGCCCTAAAAAAAACGTGCCTGCGCACTAAGTGATTGGCAAAATTAAGTGAGAGCAAAAATGCCCAATCTCCGTATTTCAATATATCTTATAATAGCACATATAACGCTATGGACACTAAGTGCTACAGTGTATATGGGAGACACATACCCTTCGTCACCTATCTAATCCTCAGAGTGGTGACCATGGCAAAGTAGGCTAAATGTTTCTCTCCAGTGTGTAGATAGAATCCTGTGTCGAGAGAACTGATCCCCCAATCGAAGAACCTGGTCTTTTTGGCAACCCCATCCATCACCTCACTTGCAAATAGTCCACCATGTCAGTGAGTCTGCAGGTAAAATTAACATGGGGTGCTGGCCACTTTGCCACACTGGGATATAATACAGCCCTTTAATACTGTCTTCTCCAAAGTGTGTTATTTAGAAAACCTTATTTCAACTATAAGTGAAACCTCTAATAGGCATGACTACTGGGTATATCAAACATCTATATTATAATTCAAGCAGCGTATACAAAAGCTATTGAAAAATACAAATATTAGTCGTAAAAAAACAGTAAAAGTACTGTATCATATACTAATTCATGGATGATGTTTTCATGTCTATCGTAAAAGGGAAAAAAAGGCCATATGAGTATCAAAATTACCAATCATCGTTGAAAATACTTAACAATACTTATCAGAGATTCTGTCAAAATTTCTCACCTAGCTTTACGGAGGATAAGAAATTACCTGGAAAATTCCAGAGTACAAGGGGGCAAGCTATTTCCCTTATACCACTCCACCCATCTTAATATCTACATTAACACTAAATTAAGCGAATTTAATCAATAAATGTATTCTAGTTCCCTTCACTTAACTAGATGTGTTCTATCACCTTCACGTCTTAAGTGGGGATCATGTCAATAATGTGGAACCGTAGGTGCCAATCTGTATGTCTAGCATCTGTATAGTGTTTGGAGACTGGCAAGTGTAAACATTTATTACTTTCTGTATAGCGATGATGAATCAAAACTGTTTTCAAGTCTAGAGTGGTTTTACCCACATACCACAATTTACAGGGACATTGCAGTAAATATATAACGTGATCCGAGTTATAAGTCACATAATATCTAATGTTATATATTCTCTGTGTTTTCAGGTGCACAAAAACGCCTCCCTTAAACGCCCCCTAAATCATTAGGGAGCAATCAACGCACCCCAAAAATGAAAAACACCCCATCTGTCGAAGAATAATACAGGACTGAGAAGTACTCCTACATGAGCCCATATCAGACTTTACCAATTTATCTTTCAAGTTGTATGAATGACGATAAGAAAATAGAGGAAGAACTTTTATTTTTGGAATGTTTTTGCAAGCATCCCCTCAAAATGGACCAATGATTGTGAATAATCCCAGAAATAGACTGGCTAAAGTCTATATGTAGACACAAATGGTATTCTATTAACTCCAAAGAACTGACTGTAGGAAAGGGACATTAGCATCTGTCGTGGGTAACAACTATCAAATCTAAGCAAATTGTTCTTACTCGTAGGTTTCACAATTAAATTAGTCACAAGTATTTGGTTGTTGAGATGTACCTCAACATAGAGATTGTATCACATATCAGAGTTTCACATCTGGATCAATGCCATTAAGGAAGAGGTGGAGTTCCTCAAATTCCTGCAGATTCCCTTTCCATATCAAGAATATGTCATCTGTGTATCACCAACATCTCAAAACTTGTCTGAAGTGGTGGGATAGACGTGTTCCTCCTCCAATACACTCATAGACATATTGGCGTAAGTAGGCGCCACATTTGAGCTCATAGTGTTATCGCGTAATTGCGTATAAAATTGATTTTCAAAAAGAAAATAATTACAGGTAAGTATAATCTCAATGATGCCACCAAAAACTCACGACCACCTGGAGAAAAATCGGACATCATTAATTTCTTATACGCTGCTGCCAACCCTCGTTCATGATTAATTGAGGTGTATAGACTTACCACATCAAATGACGCGAGATATACTTCTCCATTAGGGTATGTGCACACGACATGTTTTCATAAGTTTTAGGGGCCGTAAACATCCCGAAAAACGGCAAAAAAATCGGAAGCAGAACGCCTCCAAACATCTGCCCATTGATTTCAATAGGAAATACGGCGTTGTGTTCCAACGGGGCGTTTTTTTACGCCTCATTTTCGAAAAATGGCGCATAAGAAGACGCCCATGACAAAGAAGTGCGTGTCACTTCTTGAGCCGAAAAAACAGCTCCAAAAAAGGCCGTAAAAAAACCCAGCGAAAAACGCGAGTTGCTAAAAAAACTTCTTCAAATCAGGAGCTATTTTCCCTTCAAAACAGCTCCATATTTTCAGACATTTTTAGCTAAGCGTGTGCACATACCCTTACTTCTCACATCCACATCCTGTCATTTCCATTGAAAATTTGCTGTTTCTCATATAAACTAGGTGGGGTTCACTGCAAAAGATCTTAAAGCTTTACTAAAAAGATGGATATATTTCTAAGGATCGATCCTGACCCAGACACTATTGGATTTCAGGGAGGGTTACTTAAAGATTTATGCACTTTAGGGAGTGTATATATATATATATATATATATATATATATGTCACGATCTAGGGGTATGTGGACCCACTAGGCCGTTCCGCCATAGCAGAGAAGCAGCTGGCCAACTCACAGTAACTATGCAAAAGTCTATGGAAGGAGTAAGCAAAAGGGTACCTGGGATAGTCCAGACGGCGGCAAGGGCTCTGGCACAGATGGGGCTAGACGTTGTGGATGGTGTCCGGGATGGCAGATGACACCAGACGTGGTGTATTCCGGCAGGCAAGGCACGGCTCAGATACTAAACAGGCTAGGAAGCAGGACACAGCATGGGATACAGGAGATCGAAGGCAGGGCATGGAAACATTGGAAGCAGGAAAACACTAAGGGAACATTTGCAATACAAACATGGGGAAACTACAAATATGCCCAGGCAAGGAGTGGAAGGGCGGAGCCCCTCTTATAGTCCAGGGTGATCAGGGATGGATTAAGGAATTCTTGACAGGTGCGCGCACTGGCCCTTTAAGGTCAGGACCGAGCGCGCACACCCTAACACTTGAAGCAGGGCCATGAGTGCAGGCGTCTCCTAGGAGGGAGTCTGTGGTCGCGGCCGTCACCAGGTAAGGAACGGCAGTGGTCCGTGACAGTACCCCACCCCCCTATGCCCCTCTTCTTGGGTCTGGAGTGTAAAAGGAATTTCATTATGAGGGTAGGGGCATTGAGGTTCTCTTCTGGCCCACAGGCCCTCTCCTCAGGACCAAACCCTCTCCAGTCCACTAGATAGAAAGTTATTTCTCCTACTCTCTTATAGTCCAGAATCTCTTTTACCTCGAATACATCAGATGACCCGCTGGGAGCAACTGCAGACCTAGGAGCTTTACTGAAGCGGTTCAGAACCACAGGTGGGAGGCAACTGAAGTTTATAGGATAGGGTTAATCCGTTGCAGAACTTCGAAAGGACCGAGGAACCTGGGAGCGACTTTGTGAGAGGGTATCTTGAGATGAATGTTTCTTGAGGATAGCCAGACCTTGACTCTAGGGGAGAACTGAGGAGGAACTTTTCTCCTTTTATTGGCATGCTTTTTCATGTGGTCCACTGCTTGGAGGATCCCAGACTTAGTTTGCTGCCAGATGTGAATAAAAGTCCCAAAAGAAGAGTTGGCTGCTGGTACCTGAGTCATGGCTGGCACAGGAAGAGGAACTCGAGGATGCTGGCTGTACACGATGTAGAAGGGAGACGAGGCAGTAGACTCACTTGTGTGATTATTGTATGAGAATTCCGCCCAAGGCAGAAGTTGCACCCAATTGTCGTGTTGGGTAGAAACAAAATGATGGAGATAGTTCTCCAGAATTTGATTGGCCCTCTCCACTTGACCATTGGACTGTGGGTAATAGGCAGAATAGAAGTCCTGTTTTACATCTAATAGGTTGCACAGGGATCTCCAGAACTTGGATGTAAACTGTACTAGCCGGTCAGAGACAATATGCAGAGGAAGTCCGTGCAGGCGGAAAATGTACAGAATAAACAGATTTGCCAGGCGAGAAGCAGACAAGAGACCAGTCAGTGGAACAAAATGTGCCATTTTAGAGAAACGATCCACTACTACCTAGATTGTAGTACATACAGCAGAAGACGGAAGGTCAGTGGTAAAGTCCATCGCAATATGCTGCCAAGGGGCATCAGGAGCAGGCAGCGGTAGTAAAAGGCCAGCAGGTTTGGAGCGGGTAGATTTGTTTGAGACACAGTTCGAGACATAGTCCGCAACATCACCAGGCAGAGTTGGCCACCAATAGTGACGAGCTATCAAGTCCTGTGTCTTACGAACACCAGAGTGCCCAGCTAGTTTAGAGTTGTGGCCCCAGCGGAGAATTCTCTTGCTGTCAGCAGGGTGGACACAACTCTTTCCAGGTGGAATGTCTCTAATTTACAGGGGGTTAGTAGCAATAATCCTAGAAGGATCTATGATGTATTGAGGAATCTCCTCAGAGTCATTGGTTTTGAGGGAGTGAGACAGGGAGTCTGCCTTCACATTCTGCAGGACGGAAGTGAAGCAAAAACTGAAATGAGAACAACGACCAACTGGTTTGATGTGGATTTAACCGTTGGGCCGACTGTATGTATTATGATGTTCTTGTGGTCTGTATAGATGATAATAGGATGGATAACACCCTCCAGCAAGTGTCTCCACTCCTCTAAGGCCAACTTGACGGCCAGAAATTCCCGTTCTCCGATTGAATAGTTGCGTTCGACTGGGGAGAATGCCTTTGGAATTATTTTGGCAAAGTAGTGCTCCCGCTGCTACGGAAGAGGCATCCACCTCCAGAAGGAATTGCCGAGAAGCATCATGGGGATGGAGAATAGATGCTGAGGTACAAGCGCTCTTGAAATCATAAAACGCAGATTCTGCCTCTGGAGGCAAGACCTTGGCGTTCAACCCCTTTTTGCTGAGGGCCAAGATTGGAGAGGTCAGAGATGAGAAATTCGGGATGAATTGCCGTTAGAAGTTTGAAAATCCCAGAAATCATATGGAACGAAGGCCCTAAGGTCGTGGCCATTCTAAGACAAATCTCACCTTCTCTGGATCCATCTTGAGACCACGGTCAGACACGATGTAGCCCAGGAAGGGCAAAGAGTTCATTTTGAACACACATTTCTTATATTTAGCATATAGGTGATTCCCCCTCAACCGCGAGAGAACTTGGTGAACATGCTTCCGATGTGTCAACAAATCAGGTGAGTAAATCAGGATGTCGTCCAGATAGACCACCACACAGACATACAGTAGGTCTCGCAAAATGTCATTCACAAACTCCTAGACCACAGCTAGGGCGTTACATAGTCCAAAAGGCTTCACGAGGTATTCATAATGGCTGTCTCGGGTGTTAAATGTGGTTTTCCACTCATCACCCTTTCGTATACGGATCAAGTTATATGCTCCGCGTAGATCCAGCTTTGTGAACACCTTGGCCCGACAAATTCTATCAAACAGTTCAGAGATAAGTGGTAGGGGGTACTTATTATTGACCGTAATTTGGTTCAGGCCCCAGTAGTCGATACATGGACGAAGAGATCCATCCTTTTTCTTTATGAAGAAGAATCCTGCCAGAGAGGATGACTTCTGGATGAACCCTCTTTTGAGGTTCTCTTTAATGTAGGAAGACATGGCTAAGGTCTCTGGCAGGGAGAGAGGATAAGCTCGACCTCGAGGTGGCGAGGTGTGAGGAAGTAATTCAACAGGGCAATCATAGATGCGATGGGGAAAGCGTCTCTGCCTCCTTCTTACTGAAGACGTCTGCGAAACTGGCATATTGTGATGGTAGATTGGAGAGTGAATGAGGCAGTGGAGGCAAAACAGGACGAACCCGTGACATGCAGCGGGCAAGGCATTTGGGGCCCCATTGGAGGACCTCTCCAGAACTCCAGTCGAGAACCGGAGCATGTAGGCGGAGCCAAGGAAGGCCCAGCTGGACAGGGTTGATGGCTTTGGGCAGGACGAGGAAGGTGATCTGTTCCGAGCGAAGGTCCCCGATTTGTAAGGTCAGTGGTTTAGTGATAGGCAGAATAGGATCGGGCAATGGTAGTCCATTTACAGAGGCAACAGCGCCAGAGGTTTCTCTAGAAGAACTGTGTGTAGATGTAGATGGTCCACTAAATCCTGCTGGATGAAATCTGCAGCTGCTCCGGAATCAAGATAGGCAGAGGAGGAGTGTGATGTTTCCCCCAATGTTATGGTCACAGGAATAGATAATTTGGAAGAGGTTTTGACGTTTGGCGTCATCCTCCCAACTGCCTCTCCAACCAACCCTAGGTACTGTATTTTCCCAGCTTTTATGGACATTGGCGCACAAAATGACTTTTGAGACCGAAATACAAACATAAACCTGAAGAACGTCAGCGCTGTTTTTCCTGCTCGGACAACTTGACTCTGTCTACCTGCGTCAATTCTTCAGGTAAAGCAACAGGAGGGAGCAATAGTGGTCTTTGGAATGAGGGTGCTAGTCTGTGAAAACGTCTCTCCAGCCGAACCTCGTGAGTGCATTCCCGGAACCTCATGTCGACCCGGGTGGCCAACAGGATGAGAGCATCCAAGGTAGAAGGAAGGTCGCGGGCTGCCAGCTCACCTTTGATGTGTGACGACAGTCCCTGCCAAAAGGTCGCCACCAATGCCTCATTATTCCATGCCAACTCTGCTGCAGGGTACGAAAGGAGACAGCATACGTTCCAACTGTAGACCCTCCTTGCTTGAGGGTTAGCAGAGTGGCCGCGGCAGAAGATGTTCGACCCAGGCTCCTCGAACACAGCACAGAAAGACTGTAAGAACAGGATAATTCAGATCCCTGTCATTCCAAGATGGGGTTCGCTCATGCGAGGGACTTGCCAGCGATGAGGGAGTTAATGAATGTTATTTTGGCCTCATCAGAGGGAAAGAGATGAGCTTGCAGTCTAAAATGAATAGTGCATTGATTGATGAATCCTCTACAGGCTCTAGGGTCACCGTCATAGAGGAGGAAGGGGCAGCAAAACTGTGGATCCGGAACAGACAGGAGGAGTAACGGGCAGTGGAATGGCAGCAGACTCGGGAAGGGGAGCAGGGAGTTGATCCAGTCTGACCATGATGGAGTTTACTGCCTTAATGAGTTAATGGCGCACATGTAGATCACGCATATCCATCTGTATTACCTGAACTGCAGTCTTGGGCTGGCCAGCGGGTTCCATGGCCTGAGCGTACTGTCACGATCTAGGGGTATGTGGACCCACTAGGCCGCTCCGCCGTAGCTGAGAGGCTGCTGACCAACTTACAGTCAATGCAAAAGTCTATGGAAGGAGTGTAGCACAAGGGTACCTGGGATAGTCCAGATGGCGGCAAGGGCTCTGGCACAGAAGGGGCTAGATGTGACGGGTTGCGCCAGACGTGGCGGATGGTATCCGGGATGGCAGATATCCCCATACATGGTGTATTCTGGCATGAGAGGCAAGGCACGGCTCAGATACTAAACAGGTTAGGAAGTAAGACACACCACGGTATACAGAGGCAGGGCACGGGAACACTGGGAGCAGGGAAACACTAAGGGACCATTTGCAATACAAACATGGGTAAACTACAACAACGCTCAGGCAAGGAGTGGAAGGGCGGAGCCCCTCTTATAGTCCAGGGTGATCAGGGATGGATTAGGGAATTCTTGACAGGTGCACGAGCTGGCCCTTTAAGGCCAGGACCGAGCGTGGGCACGCACCCTAACACTTGAAGCAAGGCTGGGCGGCCACGAGTGCCGGCGTCTCCTAGGAGGTGGCCGTCACCAGGTAAGCAACGGAGGCGGTCCGCGACCACGGCCGTGGCAATATATATATAGATATTGGACATTGTCCACAAGTAATTTGTGTGTATCATCATCAATTACATCCATGGCCTTAGCCCCATCAATGATGTGTTTAATTTGTCTAGCGATATCGAATATCGGATCACTGGATATTCGTCTATAGGCCTCACTATCATCTAGTTGACGTTATATTTCACCAGCAATATTATTATTTTTCAATACGTTTACATTATTAATAACTGTCAAAATAAACGCTTCAATCACAGGAATATTTACAGGGGGTAAAAAAATTACTTTTATCGAATAAGTTAAATTGTCCCTGAGATAATTCAGAACATTTGGTCTTAGTTGATAAGCAATGGTCAGAAAACAATGATTTCAACTTTATAGACCTGAAGAAATGATATAGATCCATTTTCAATTCAAACCAATTCATCCTCAAACTAGGGCAGCATGACAGTTCATCCCTTATTCTGCGCAGAGTTTTGAAAAGATGTAAGTTGTTTAAATTAGATATTTACCACAATTTTTTGTCTTTCAATCACAGCGTGGGAGCTCGGGTTGGAGTAGATTTGGTTTTGTTGCTTCTCAATCTGGTTCCTTCTGTGGTGTCTCCATCAGCCACTTCTAGTTGGCTTTCTTCTGGATAAAAAAAATCTTTCTATCTCATATCATCTTTTTTAAAAGATGGGGCTGAAAGGAAAGGTATTGGTCAAATGGAAAAAGAAAAAAAATAGCACAGGTATAATGAGTAGACTCAGTTTAGGAAAGGTGCGTCATATTTATGTAATGTTTGGATTTTAGTGCAATTTTTCCCTTCGTAACAAACAGTTTTCTGTTTTCGGGCATAGTTGGATGCATCTCTCATTTATAATCCGCGGAGGGGAATTTTCTACTCCAAATGACTACTTTAGTCTGACCGATGCCAAATTATGCCCTGTATTATGATTTTTTTAATGGTACCAATGCAACATTTTTTATTTGGGCAGGTTCACTTCAAAATGTACAAATCCCAAATGTAAATGACACAACACAGCACCCCCAGCATCCTTTGTGACACTTCCATATTATCTCTAGTATAGACAAATGATTTTGTCTATTAATTCTCCAAAATTGGAAGAGGAACTTATTCTAACATCCCTAATCCCTAGTCTCAAACTCTGTGCATGGATACTAATTAAATGTTCTCCCGTGGTTTCCTTAGATGTTGGCTTGGATGGGTTTGTTAGCTAGAGGAGTTTTTATTTTTTTTGCCAATCTGCTTAGTAGACTTGCCTTTGCAATATGCACAAAGGAGCTCTGAATGCAAATTGGCAAAAAAAAAAATATCCTTGTATCCTTTTATTAGTACAGTAAGACAAGCAACGCGTTTCGGAGCAGTATTGGCTCCTTCATAAGGCATTTCAGATATACTTTCACTTTATGTGAAGTTGCCTGATGAAGGAGCCGGTACGACTCCAGAGGTTTCCTTAAAGGGTAAATACCTAAAAAAAAGATGCAGACGAGTGAGCAGCGGCTTAATTTTTTTGCGGATTTGCACTCAGAGGTCCTTTGTGCATTTTGCATCCTATATTTCCTATCCTTTCACCCGGAAAGATCCGTTGCTAGCAGCTTCCTGAACCATCAATCAGACTATTTTGACTGCTAGGTTGTCATGCACGACGTCACCAGGTGATCGTATACCCATTACTTTCCTGCAATTTATTGTGAGATGATGCCCTATGTTGTGCCATTGTGTGCTTTTTATCTATAAAGTGATTCTAGTAGACCTTCCTGGCCAATAGTAAACAATAGACAAATCAATTCACTGAAAGCAATCTTGTCAAATTGACTCAACATTGTATTTCATTGGCTGGTGTCAGAAGTAGAAATAAATGAATAATTTCCTCCCAATTTTACACCCATGGAAGACAATGAGTATATTGACTGGAGTTCCGGATGAAATTCGATGAAAACAAACAGCAAATTGTCGAATCAATTCTCTTAATCTATACTAATGGAAGGCAGGTAGCAAATCGTTTTGCAAATAGGCAAATTGTGAATCAAGTGTAAGGTTACATTCAGAGGAAAGTAACTAACCTCGGACGTGAGAAACTGTAGTTTTTCACGTCCGAGGTGCACCCGTGCGGGATGCGTTGTCACGGACCCTCCAGAGACTAGATTCTATGGAGGGATACGTGACACGCAGGAAAATAGGACATATCCTATTTTTCACGGACCCTTCACACACTCCGTTGAAACAACGGTCGTGTGAACAGCCCCATTGAAATACATGAGTCCGTGTGACGGCCGTTGTTTTAACGTCCATCACACGGACAAGATACAAGCTCATCTTAATGAGCCCTTATGCCAAAAACCGATACTATTTCCCTAGATGCTATACAATAACTTACTTATTGTATAGCATCTAGGGAAGTAGTATCGGTTTTCTGTATGGTATTGGTTCCCACATGCAAGAATTATGATGTATTAGATAGATCTCTTTAATGTTTATAGTATTCTTTATTTTGGTTAAAAAAAAACAACTTTAATACCACTTTCTTAAAAAAAGGAGGGTACTTTCAATGTAAATGTAAGATGTGCTAGTGGTATGCTTAAAGGGAACCTGTCACGTCAAACATATTGTCCTATCTGCGGGCAGCATGTTAAAGAGCAGGAGGAGCTGAGAAGATTAATATATAGTTTTGTGGGAATAGGCTCAAGTTAACCTGTAATTTATCTAACTAAATTCCTGCTCACTGTGGGCTAAAGAGTCCAGTGGGCTGTCAGTCAATGGTTGAGACCGCCCACTGGACTCTTCAGCCCAAAGTGAGCAGGACTTTAAATTAATATATTGTAAGTTATCCTGAACCTTTTCCCACAAAATTACATATCAATCTGTTCAGCTCCTCCTGCCCTATAACATGCTGCCTGTAGACAGGACAGCATGTTTATTGTGACAATTTCCTTTTAAATGTGCCCCTTTTCTCATTATGTCATTTGTAGACCTAACATTCTGTGATGATTCATTTCTTAATATAGCTTTAAAGTGTTCAGAGCTCCAAATCCACTTCTCTTGACACAGTCATTAAGTAAAATGGTAACGTTATCGCTGCATGTAGATACCACTAGGGCGATCTTAGGAGCTTGCTACATACTATTTTATTATTGAGTTCAATGTATAAACATTAGGCAGAAAACTAATACGCTTCCCCCTAGTGGTGGCTGCAAGCAGTCAGAATTTAATCACTTAGAGGGTTATTCCCATCATATACAGTTATAGCACGTCAACAGGTCCTATCTCCAGACTGGGGGTCCCCAGACTTGTGCCATATGTGTGGAGAATGAATGTGGAGTGCACAGGTCTCTCCATTTATTTCTATTGAAGTTATGGAAGCAGCTAAGCAACGTGTCACCTCTCCATTCATTCTCTGCCTGGGTGTGGCAGACAACAGGGGACATCCTGTGAATATGCCATAAATGTATGTAATGGGAACACCCCTTCAACCTCGTAGAGACACAGCTATATTTCGTTTCTTTGTTTTCGTTTTTTCCATTGTCGTATTCCAAGAGCCATAACTTTTTTATTTTTACGTCAACATAGCCATAAGAGGGCTTGTTTTTTGTGGGTCGAGTTGTAGTTGTTAACATCATTCAACCATATAATGTAATAGGTAACTGAAAAAATATATTTTTGGGGTGAATGGGAAAAACTGGGTTTCCTCCATTGTTCTTTGGGTTTCGATTTTACACAATTTTTTGGGGGAAGCAAGGTGATCAAAAAAAAAAAGCAATGCTTGCATTTTTTATTTATTTTTTTCCTTTGGCGTTCACCCAGTGGGTTAAATAATGTCATATTTTCTTTAAATGCTGCGATACCAATAATGTTTCTTTTTTTATTGTTTACATAATTTTTGGGGAAAAATGGGAAAAAAAGTTTTTATTTACTTTGATATATTTTTGTACATTTTTAAAAATGTTATAAAAATTGTTTTGTTATTTTTTTAATCATCCTAGGGAACCTTATGCAACACACTGCAATACCTATGTATTGCATTACATTGCCTTTATCTGTGCTCTACTATTAAACCCTGTCTCTGGCAAAGCTTAATAGATAAGCACTAATGGCAGACCTGGAGGCCTTCAATAAGGCCATGGTAACCGATCGGCACCCCCCATTTTCGGGGTGGGGGGGCTATTGAGGAACAGAGAGGGTTTCCTTGCTTTGTCTAACCGCTCATATGCGACAGTCGCTCTTGACCTCGGCATCTGTGGGGTTAAAAGGCCAGGATCTGATGTGCGCTACCTTAAGATGTCGCAGGTCTGCTTTTGAGGGGGCAGCGCACATCCGACATAACTATATGTTGGATGTCACTAATAGCTAATAATATGCAGTAGGCTCCCCTAGTGGTTGCTGCAGGAAGTGATAACTTGATAACTTTAATACAGCTATTTCTATGCAGGAGATTTGGCGCTCTGTACCAGAAAAATGGTGCACCAAACACTATAAATATGCACTACCGTTCAAAAGTTTAGGGTCACTTAGAAATGTCCTTATTTTTGAAAGAAAAGCACAGTTTTTTTCAATGAAGGTAACATTAAATTAATCAGAAATACACTCTATGCATTGTTAATGTGCTAAATGACTATTCTAGCTGCAAACGTCTGGTTTTTAATGCAATATCTACATAGCTGTATAGAGGCCCATTTTCAGCAACCATCACTCCAGTGTTCTAATGGTACATTGTGTTTGCTAACTGTGTTAGAAGGCTAATGGATGATTAGAGGACACTTGAAAACCCTTGTGCAATTATGTTAGCACCGCTGTAAACAGTTTTGCTGTTTAGAGGAGCTATAAAACTGACCTTCCTTTGAGCTAGTTGAGAATCTGGAGCATTACATTTGTGGGTTCGATTAAACTCTCAAAATGGCTAGAAAAAGAGAGCTTTCATGTGAAACTCGACAGTCTATTCTTGGTCTTAGAAATGAAGGCTATTCCCTTCAGAGGACAGCACACACAGGCTCTAACCAGAGTAGAAAGAGAAGTGGGAGGCCCCGCTGCACAACTGAGCAACAAGACAAGTACATTAGAGTCTCTAGTTTGGAGAAATAGACGCCTCACAGGTCCTCAACTGGCAGCTTCATTAATTAGTACCCGCAAAACGCCAGTGTCAACGTCTACAGTGAAGAGGCGACTCCGGGATGCTGGCCTTCAGGACAGAGTGGCAAAGAAAAAGCCATAGGATCACACAGAAGAACATTTGTGAGACGCAGAACAACTGAAAAGATGCTGGAAGAGTGCCTGACGCCATCTGTCAAGCATGGTGGAGGTAATGTGATGGTCTGGGGTTGCTTTGGTGCTGGTAAAGTGGGAGATTTGTACAAGGTAAAAGGGATTTTGAATAAGGAAGGCTATCACTCCATTTTGCAACGCCATGCCATACCCTGTGGACAGCGCTTGATTGGAGCCAATTTCATCCTACAACAGGACAATGACCCAAAGCACACCTCCAAATTATGCAAGAACTATTTAGGGAAGAAGCAGGCAGCTGGTATTCTATCTGTAATGGAGTGGCCAGCGCAGTCACCAGATCTCAACCCCATAGAGCTGTTGTGGGAGCAGCTTGACCGTATGGTACGCAAGAAGTGCCCATCAAGCTAATCCAACTTGTGGGAGGGGCTTCTGGAAGCATGGGGTGAAATTTCTCCCGATTACCTCAGCAAATTAACAGCTAGAATGCCAAAGGTCTGCAATGCTGTAATTGCTACAAATGGAGCATTCTTTGACGAAAGCAAAGTTTGAAGGAGAAAATTATTATTTTAAATAAAAATCATTATTTCTAACCTTGTCAATGTCTTGACTATATTTTCTAGTCATTTTGCAACTCATTTGATAAATATAAGTGTGAGTTTTCAAGGAAAACACAAAATTGTCTGGGTGACCCCAAACTTTTGAACGGTAGTGTATATGTTAAGAAATTAATCAGAACATAATTCAGCTCAAACTGCTATAACATTTTTCATTTTTTAGACTTTTTTTGCATCGTTTTCATGACTTATAGTGCTTTATTTTTTTTTCTATTTAACAGCGTATTTGCTTTTTTTAAAATCATTGGGATTTTAATATATCAAAAATAGTAAAATCTTTTTATTTTTAACATTCAGACTCATTTGTTTTAAATATACATTAATATATTAGGCTTTATGTGACTAAAGTGTTCACTTGAATGGTGCTGAGCTGCAATGCCAGATACAGCCTGTAGACAAGAGTGGTGCTGTTTTTATAAAAAAAAAAAAGATCAGATGCTTTTTTCTCATTTTTGACAACTACTTTGATAACAAAAAGAAACACTAAAATAGTCAGAAACAACCTATATATCTGTAAGACCTCTAATGCTAGATTGCTTAGTGTTAAGTGTCATGCTAATGGATGTATCCTTAACATGTATTGTCCTACACTTCCACTGTCTTCATTGTTTGAAAAATGGCTTTATGATTACGTGAGTAGAGGCAGTGCGGAATTTTATTCCGCAGCATGTCAATTGTATTTGCGTAAACGCTGCTTATTTGTTGCGAGTTTTCCCCATTTAATTCAATGGGAGGTAAAACCCACAATAAATAGGAGTTGTTGCGCTTATTGCGGCAGAATCGCAGCGATTCCACCATAAAAAACCCAACTCAGAAAAAAAACCTTATACTTACCCAGAAGTCTGTTTCTTCCTCCAGGCCGGCCTCCTGGGATGACGAATTATACCATGTGACCGCTGCAGCCATTCACAGGCTGTAGCGGCGGTCATATGGGATGAAACGTCATCCTAGGAAGCCAGCCTGGATGACGTCAGAGGGCCGGCCTCCTGGGACGACGCTTCATCCCATGTGACTGCCGCTGCAGCCAATCACAGATTAAAATGTCATCCCAGGAGGCCGGCCTGCAGCAGACATTCCAGGCAAAAAACTGCACCACAATTCTCTTAGGCCACCGGGGCGGACACCAGATACTGCGGCTAGGTACCAAATAATCCATGGCCCAGTTGTTGGGGACCACTGTCCCAGGGGACCAAACCATAAGAGAGGCTAAGTTCAATATACCCGACATTTTTCTTTACCCTGACAAGAGACATTGGGGGATTGTAAGGGTCCTACTATGCAGCCCGACATGGGCCATATAATCAAGTGCCGGTCAACGAGACAACTC
The DNA here is from genome assembly GCF_050947455.1 of Rhinoderma darwinii. Taxonomy (NCBI): domain Eukaryota; kingdom Metazoa; phylum Chordata; class Amphibia; order Anura; family Rhinodermatidae; genus Rhinoderma; species Rhinoderma darwinii. Next base: position 390,577,270 of record NC_134689.1, read on the forward strand.
GTTGATCATCGCTCGTTTCCACCTTTTACAAGGTGGAATTCATTTTTATGTCAACGATAATATTTATTTCAGCATAAACTATACGATCAGCCGATGAAAGAGAATTTGTTTGTTAATTGGTTTACACAAGGCAATAATCGGGAACGAGCGTTCATAGGAACGCTCATTTGTCTAATAATTAGCCTGTGTAAAAGGGTCAAAAGGCTGTGTCCAAGCAATTTTATTTTCGGTGGATCTCATCTGGCCAGATATAGGCAACAATCTACTCTATGGGGAATATAATGACTTGAGAAGAACTTTTTGGAACAGTTGCATTTTCTGATAGTACTACTTTCAGCCTCAAATGTACAGGATAATTCTATATAAATTAAAAAACTAAACTGTGGTAAGAAATTAAAAAATTTAAAAGCGCGGAAAATAAAAAAAGATATTAGATTCCGGAATTTGTTTTCACACACCATCAACTGTATCAGTAAAACAAGGGAAAAAAATTACTAGATTTTTCCTAACTGTTAGTACATTTTCTGAAAAATAGTAAACCTGTCTCTATTCTTATTATTTAAAGTGACCTTTGTCTCCAGGAAGACATTTGTCTTTTTCATAACCATTCTCCTCCCTCCCTCCTTCCCACAATAAATACTCGTACCTTTCTCAAGCGCACATTATGGAACTCCCTTGGCTGTGTATGTCTGAGTTTTACATTAATCTGTAAGGCCGACACGATCACAATTTCTACAGCAATATAATGGATTACCAAGCAAGTCGGTGACAACGGATTGAGGTCTGAAAATTAGCCAACAGGGGCCTCCCGAACTGTCATAAATGTTCTACATGTAAGTCATTTGGTTTCAAAAGGACAGGGATGCTGGAAGCAACAGACGGTCCCGCGGGACCAGAGGAACAGTTCCTGTCACTTCACCATGGTAACGCAATGACAAAAGTCACAAGCAGCACTGCAGCTTTATACCATCAAAAGCAAAAATATATTCAGCAGGTGTTGTTTATTGTGTAGAGCTTCAAAATATGTAACAAACAAGTAAAAAAGCTGGTTTTGGCTGAAAATATTATATCAAGCAATAGGGATTATTATTGTGAGGAGAGGAAGACGAATAGAACATGTTGATTTACATCTCAAGAGATGTTTCCTGAAATTAAAAAAATGTCTTCAAGTATTGTATTATTAGTTAACAAGCAACATTTACTGTAGCTGCCAACCCGTGGCTGTCCTAAAGCTCAACACATATCCAATTGAGGTTTGTTAGGCTGTGTTCATATCACCGTCCGTGTTCCGCTGAGGGGTTCCGTCTGAGGTTTCCGTCGGGTTAATCCCTAAGCGGAAAGGCAAACAAAAACCTCAGCTTCCGTTTCCCTCACCATTGAACTCAATGGTGATGGAAACCTAGCTAATGGTTTCCGTCGGTCACCGTTGTAAAAGGGCTCCCTCGTTTTGACGGAATCAATAGCGTAGTCGACTGTGAAGGTTTCCTTCACCATTGATATCAATGGTGAGGGAAACGGAAGCTTGGGTTTCCGTTTGCCTTCCTGTTGAGGGATTAACCCGATGGAAACCTCCAACGGAACCCCTCAACGGAAGGGCAACAGTGATGTGAACAGGCCCTAATAGTCGTTTTCTGAAAGTTTTCTGGCATAGCAAAGTTGCAAATGCAAAATGTTAACTTTTGAGGGATTAGTGTAGCTTTAACCACTTTACTAATAATTGGGTGGTGCTTAGTGGAGGGGACGTAGCCTTCCATGTCCAAGATTTATAGCAGAAATTGGCAGAAATTATAGCGCAAATCTACACCAGCTCATAGCTTGAGTACATTTTACTTTCTGGCACATGGATGGCCAGAGATGTGTATAATTTAATAAGAGGTGTGTGCGTCTGAAACACCAGTCCTAATAAATTTCCCCTTGTGGCTGAATTGAATTTAGTGATAAAACATTACTGGAGTCACAGTGAGGGAAGAAAGCAGGGGCTATGCATTTCAATAAAGCTTGGGTGACTCTATGAATATATTATATTAAAAATAACTACTGTAACTTAGCTACTTCATGGACTCAACCACAACATCTTCTTTTTGTAAGGAGCTGCGTCTGTCCTATAGCTAGATCCCTCTCAACATTTAAAGTGGGTCTCCAATTCTAGCTATAAAACTTCATGTGGAAATACCAGACAGGACATGACATGTATCACATTCATTGTAAAATATAAGAGCCTTTAGAAAAATAAATGAAAAGAGGCTATGTGTTTTTTATGAAGCACAGGTGACTCTGTAACTATATGACTGCTCCTCAGCCTAAACGTGTCTGCTTGTCATTCTGATCTAGATGTAGAGCTCAGGAGAATAATTGGCTGACCTAGGAAGTTATCACAACACACAGGACAACAAAGTTTTGATTTATTCCCGTAGGTCCATTCCAGGTTAGGGAAAATCAATAAGGTCATGTACCAAACTCATACATTGTCTAAATTTAAACACTAGCCACCATTGTCTCTATATCTATTGATGGTCATTTTTTTAGGTTTCATGCTTCTTATCAAGGTTTTACTAACTGGTGAATCTGTCTTTGGAACCAACCATTTAACACTAGGATCTATTTCTTATGGGCACAATGTCCTAAAATGTGCCACTACTTACAAAGGGTGCTATATGAGTGTTGTCTTCAGTATTGTCTTACTTATGTTGAATAATTAGTCATTTAGTTATGGACTAAATGATTGAGCTTGTAATGAAGGTTCAACAAAAACAAAGATTAATATCAGTCAGATTATGTGTGTGAGAATTTTAATGTTGGCAAAGACCTTCGAGAATACTGTGAAAGGCAAAACACACAAAGTAGTAGATCGTTGACTGTATCAACCCAACCCAAACCTTCTACTGTACTTGAAGCACAAATAATTAGGCAGGAATGGAATGGAAACAAAATGGAATCAGTTGTCATTGGGCACTATGAAGACCCAAACAAAAGACACAACATTCTGGAGAAACTGATTTTTCCAGAACCCATTTTCAAATACCCTATTTGGGAATTCTGCATTAATAAAGGGGAGTACCTCTTTTGGGTAGATGTAGTGCAGAGTGACTATGAAGAGTGTCTCTGGAGGACCAGGCACGTCCATGCATTACACAGACGGACTATTAATTTATATTCTAGGTAACTAGATGCCTCCTATTCTGCTGTTATGATCAGCCGTGACCCTGCTGGAACTGTTGACCCTTTCTTCTCTAGCGCCCGGTTGGCGGAGCAATGAGCAGTTCTAGATGACGTTGGTTCTGGTGGCCTATTTAAAAGGGACTCCATCCTTCACACCTCGCCTGAAGATTAAGGTACATCCTTTGTTTGGCTATTGTTTCTATTGTGATTTTGACTTTGTTCCTGACACTGACCTTGTTCCTGGTTTATGCTCCTGTCTCGTCCTTTGCTTTTATCGCCTGGTTCCTGTAGTTCTACTCCAGATATCGACTCCTAGCTTGACTACTGACTACGGTTCTGTATCATCCTCTGGCTTGCTACTTCCTAAATGCTATCCGTTTAAGAATCCTGGCAATTTCCCTGACTTCGCTACAAGTTCTTCGCTACAGCGTACTTGGCGGCAAGTGCGTTGTATCACACTCACAGAATCCGACTAGGAAAGTCCATACATCCTTGTGGGGGTTGAGGGTGAAGAACAGGGAAATTCCTTAGACTCCGCGCTCCTGTCTAGCCAGCTCTAAACCGATTGCGGCCATAACCAATGCTCTCCTTCGGGAAACGACAATGACCACCCACCTTGGACAACAAGCAGATGCTGCACTAAAAGACTCTTAGAAAATGAGCTGATGAGTGTTAGAAACCCTCACTCCCCACACCACAACAACTATTCCACAGCAACTACTTCTTTATAATACATGCCTACACTATGTCATTAAAGTACAGCAACTACTTCAAATAATCCCCTTTATAACCCTCTAATCCCTGGTGTTATAATATACCCATTAAGGTCTCTTGCACATGCCAGTTGTGTCACTCGAGCCGTTTTTGACGGCATCCGAGTGGCACCCGATAGTCTTCATGGACCCATTCACTTTAGCGGGTGAATCGGGTCCGTGATAAATGGTCCGAGTCTCCGATCCGAGGAAAGATAGACGATGTCCTATCTTTCTCCGGATCACTGACGGGACTCGGGCGGCACACACGGTCGTGTGCATGAGGCTTAAGGTGATAGGGACGGATAGCGTGGGGCAGGATGCTATTTGTGTGTGCTGGGTTCTGTGTGTTATCAATGATTATATGCAATAGCAATGGGTTGTTTTTTTATTATAATGAATCTTGTGGTATGCACAGTGTTTTTTATAGTGTGTATTGCTTTCAGTATACGGTTTATAGTATATATAGCATGTATATATGTTTATAAGTGTCGTGAAATTCTTTATGGTTAGTAAAAATACACATTACATAAGTGGTTGGGAGGTAAAGAACAAAGTATAGAACTAGGATAAGACTCTTAAAGGGGACATCCTATCCCTTTAACACTTTTTTTTCTGCTTCCTTCTATAGCTCTAAAAAATAAAATACGTATCGATGTGCTAGCGCGGTGTTTCAACACAGAGCAATTAATACACGCTGAGATATCATAGCGAGACGCATCATCTGTAAGCAGGAACAAAATGAACGGGTCAAGCTGGTGACAACAGTCTGTTGTGTAATTACCGCAGACTCAGTACTTGCTATTTCCAGCTTATTGCAGGAGACGGGGTTGGAAACAAACCTTTCCCTCAGGCGCTGTCTCACCTCTTAGGGCATGAAGCCTGTAGACATCAACAGTCTGGTCTAGGTCTGCTGGGAATAGGATGAATTAGTTTTACCAGCTGCACTTACAGAAAAATATATGGCAATGAAAAATATATGTGTAAATCTTACCTTTGGGAATGTTACAAGAGACCACACATCACTATCGAATGTTCCCGCTTAAGGTAATAATAGACACATGGGTACCGGCAAACGCTGGACTTGTGTATCATGGCTGTGGCTGCCGGTTCTTTTCCGTTAGTCAGTACTGACTCTAAGCCAAGGACACCGGAACGGATACAACAAAATAATTTTGCAGATTTCTCACGTATGGCAGTTTTTGGGTTCTAAGGAACATGTCTTTAGCATGTACGACGTGGTTCAGAAAGACTATGCTCTATCAGAAAAGCTGCAGCTAGGACATTTCACCCAGACGTAAGGGAGGCTTACTGTCACCTTAAAAACAGCAAACTAGATTTCATGTTAGTGACTGGGGGAAATTATTTCCCAGCTCACAATTAGTGTCAGTTCACACGTTGCATAAATACTGCGTTTTTTCCGCTACAGAATTAGTTGTGGAAAATACGCAGCAAATACAGTAGCAGCAAAGTGGATGATAAAACAAATCTAATCCATATGCTGCGTAAATACTGAGTGGAAAAAATGCTCAGAAATTGACCTGCGGTGCGGAATTTTATTCTGCAGCATGTCAATTGGAGTTACGCAGCGATTCCTGCCTCAAAAAAAGCAACTCTGAAAAAAATAAATATCATACTTCCCCAGAAGTCTGTGTTCCTCCCTCCAGCGTGGCCTCCTGGGATGACGTTTCATCCCATGTGATCGCCACAGCCAATTGCAGGCTGTAGCGGCGTTCACATTGGATAAAAAGCATCATCCCAGGAGGCCGGCCTGTATGTCGACAGAGGGCCGGTCCCCTGGCATGACGCTTCATCCCATGTGACCGCCGCTGCAGCTAATCACAGGCTGCAGCGGTCTCCTGGGATGAAACGACATCCCAGGGGGCCAGCCTGCTAGCAGGCCAGTAAATGCTGCAGTTTTCCGCAGCGGACATTCAAGGCAAAAAACTGCACCACAGTTTGGTGCGCTTTTTCGCCTGGAATTACCTGCAGCACACAGGAAGGATACGCTGCATGCTATTACGCAGCCTATCCGCCCCATGTGAACACGCCTTACTTCAGTGATATTCTTCAGTATGCTATTTGTTTTTTTAGCACACTGACCCATTCATTTCTATATGGCCATGCACACTTCTGGTTTTTTTGCGGATCCGTATATCCATTCACCAAATTATAGAATAGGTCCTATTTCTGTCAGTTGTTTCAGATCAGTCTCAGCCATTCTATTCATTTGTCCGTTAAAACTACGGAGCGCATATGAAAGCCATCTGTGTGCGGCCCGTGTTTTGCCGATCCGTGATTTGCGGCCGTATAAAGGGCCACGGATGTGTGCTTTGGGCCCAAGGGCTGTTCTACAGCTGAGCTATTCTGGAGCAAAGGACCGTCTGCTGTCTTTGTCTACCCCTAGCCTAGAAGCTAAAAGTGTAAGTGGAGCATCAAGAATTCTCGCTTCCAGCACCTTTGCCACATATTGTGAAAGATGAGCACTTGGCCCTTCCAATAAGCTGTTACTTTGTGGCTTCAAATTTTCAGGTTTTAACCCATTAGTGACAGCCAATACGCCACTAATGTGCTTTATTCTGATGCATACGCCTTTTCACGGTGCTGCATCAGGATAAATAAACAGAGCAGGCAGCCGTTAAATCTCCCTGCTCTCAGCTGCCAAAGGTAGCTGAGGGCTGGGGGCATCCCTGCTCGAACGTGTGAGATCGATATAAGTATCGATCTCACCCGTTTAACCCCTCAGATGCGGCGCTCAATAGCGAGCGCCGCATCTGAGTTGTTATGGAGAGAGGGAGGGAGCTCCCTCTCATCCCACCGACACCCGGCGATAAGATCGCCGAGTGTCTGTGTCTCCGATGGCAGCCGGGGGCCTAATAAAGGCCCCCAGGTCTTCCTGTAGTGAATGCCTGCTAGGCCATGCCAGATGCCTGCCCATTTTAAATGGGCAGGCAGTAATACACCGTGTTCCAAATTATTATGCACATTGGATTTAAGTGTCATAAACATTTAATTATTAGTTTTTCAATTAAACTCATGGATGGTATTGTGTCTTAGGGCTCTTTGGATCATTGTAATCAATCTCAGACACCTGTGATAATTAGTTTGCCAGGTGTGCCCAATCAAAGGAAAAATACTTAAGAAGGGCGTTCCATATTATTAAGCAAGCCACAGGTTTCAAGCAATACGGGAAAGAAAAAGGATCTCTCTGCTGTCGAAAAGCGTGAAATAGTGCAATACCTTGGACAAGGTATGAAAACATTGGATATTTCAAGAAAACTTAAGCGTGATCATCGTACTGTGAAAAGATTTGTGGCTGATTTAGAGCACAGACGGGTTCGTTCAGATAAAGGCATAATGAGGAAGGTTTCTGCCAGACAAATTAATAGGATTAGGAGAGCAGCTGCTAAAATGCCATTGCAAAGCAGCAAACAGGTATTTGAAGCCGCTAGTGCCTCTGGAGTCCCGCGAACCTCAAGGTGTAGGATCCTCCAGAGGTTTGCAAGTGTGCATAAAGCTATTATTCGGCCACCCCTAAACAATGCTCACAAGCTGAAACGGTTGCAGTGGGCTCAGAAATACATGAAGACTAATTTTCAAATCGTGTTGTTTACTGATGAGTGCCGTGCAACCCTGGATGGTCCAGATGGATGGAGTAGTGGATGGTTGGTGAATGGCCACCATGTCCCAACAAGGCTGCGACGTCAGCAAGGAGGTGGCGGAGTCATGTTTTGGGCTGGAATCATGGGGAGAGAGCTGGTAGGCCCCTTTAGGATCCCTGACGGTGTGAAAATGGCCTCTGCAAAGTACGTAGAGTTTATGACTGACCACTTTCTTCCGTGGTACAAAAAGAAGAACCGTGCCTTCCATAGCAAAATTATCTTCATGCATGACAATGCACCATCTCATGCTGCAAAGAATACCTCTGTGTCATTGGCTGCTAGGGGCATAAAAGGAGAGAAACTCATGGTGTGGCCCCCATGTTCCCCTGACCTCAACCCTATTGAGAACCTTTGGAGCATCCTCAAGCAAAATATCTATGAGGGTGGGAGGCAGTTCACATAAAAAAAATAAGCTATGGGTGGCTATTCTGACATCCTGCAAAGATATTCAAGCAGAAACTGTCCAAATACTCATAAATTCAATGGATGCAACAATTATGAAGGTGATATCAAAGAAGGGGTCCTATGTTAACATGTAACTTGGCCTGTTACGTTTTTTTTTTTATTGAAAGAGCTTTTGATTTCTGTAAATATGACCTCCTGATGCTGCAAATTCAACAAATTACCATTTTCATTCTCTTTACAACCTTTAAAATGTTTTGATCTCTGTTGTGCATAATAATTTGAAACAGTGCATTTTGAGTTTTTTGAGTTTTTTACTTCTAAAAAAAAATCTGTTATCATTAGGAAATTTGTTCAATAAAATTCACATTATACTCCAACGGTTGATGGCTTGAAGATTATACTGACAGTCATTTGCATCGACTATTTGGGTATGTGCACACGATAGCAGGCTTTTACGTCTGAAAAGACAGACTGTTTTCAGGAGAAAACAGCTGCCTCGTTTCAGACGTAAATGCTCCTCCTCGCATTTTGCGAGGCTTCTCTGACAGCCTTAAATTTTGAGCTGTGCTTCATTGAGTTCAATGAAGAATGGCTCAAATTACATCTGAAAGAAGTGTCCTGCACATAATGTATATAAGTGTCCTGCACTTCTTTTGCCGAGGCTGTATTTTTACGTGTCGTCGTTTGACAGCTGTCAAACGACAACACGTAAATGACAGGTTGTCTGCACAGTACGTCGGCAAACCCATTCAAATGAATGGGCAGATGTTTGCCGATGTATTGTAGCCTTATTTTCAGACGTAAAACCAGGCATAATACGCCTTGTTTACATCTGAAAATAGATCGTGTGAACCCAGCCTAAAGGAAAATTAGCGAAAAATAACATTTGCATAATAATTTGGAATTAAAAAGTTACACATATTTGGTATCACCGCGCCCGTAACGACCCCAACTATAAAGCTACTACATTATTTAACCCGCACGGTGATTGTTGTAAAAAATAAAATAAAAAACAATGGAAAAATTGCTGTTTTCTGTGAATCCTGACTTTAAAAAAAATGTGATAAAAAGTGATCAAAAAGTCGCATCTACTCCAAAATGGTACCAATAAAAACTACAAGTCGTCCCGCAAAACAAAAGCCTTCATACAACTGCATCGGTGAAAAAAGAAAAAAGTTATGGCTCTTCAAATATGGAGACACAAAATCAAATATTTTTGAAAAAAAAGAGTTTTTACTGTGTAAAAGTAGTAAAACATACAAAATCTATACAAATTTGGTATCATTGCAATCATAATAACCCGCCGAATAAAGTTATTGTGTTATTTATACCACACGGTAAACGGCGCAGATTTAGGATGAAAAAAGTATGGCAAAATTTCTGTTTTTTTTCTATTCCCCCCAAAAAAAAGTTAATAAAAGTTAATCAATAAATAATATGTACCCCAAAATGGTGCTATTAAAAAATAAAACTTTTACCGCAAAAAGCAAGACCTTATACAGCTATGTCGACGCAAAAATAAAAAAGTTATAGCTCTTGGAATGCAATGATGGAAAAACGTAAAAATACCTTGGTCATTAAGGTTTAAAATAGGCTGGTCTTTAAGGGGTTAAAAACCACTCCATTTTTGTTGTAGATTTGCTCCAGTGTAAATAAATTTCTCTGTACATACAGCATTCCAGGATATTTTTCATTGTACACAAGCAAAGAAATAATTAGTGTATTTTTTGTGAGTTTTGTACAGTATTGAAGTGTTATCCATCTTTGGCAGGGTTAGAGCACGCTGCCTAATAAATAACTAATGTCATTTTAGTGTGATGTGTTTTCAGAATTCCTTTTTTTTTCCATTTGTGACCATGACAGACAAATAAATAGTTGGTTTAATTACAGTTTGCTTTTTTTTTTGCAGCATTCCTAAGTTTCTTACATCTGTGACACAGGCAGAGTGCACCGCCAAAAAAAAAGAGTAATTTTGCTGCACTGTGCTCACAGCATTCCCCTTTTTTTTCAACTGTGACATTTATACCAATTGTTGGCACAGACCTGGCTTTAGACGTGTGTAGGTGAGTGATCTTTCCTTTAACTCGCTGAATGGCCAGGAATAAGAAGTAGCTCCATCCCTACTTTTAATAGATGTTCTTACACCCCCACCTAATTGTCGGAAAACCACCTTAAATAGGCACTGCATTAGTATAAGTGAATATAAGACAAGTTATAATATACACTTTATGGACAAAAGTATTGGCTCACAGCTTTTAATCATTTAATTCAGGTGTTTCATTCAGCCCCATTGCCACAGGTGTATAAAATCCAGCACCGCGCCATGCAGTCGCCTTTGCAAATATTTGTAAAACAATGGATCATTCTAAAGAGCTCACTGAATTCCAGCAAGGTACTGTAAAACGACGCCATTGTTGCAACAAGTCAGTTACAGAATTTTTTTCCCTCCAGGATATTTCACAATCAACTTTGAGTAATATTATTGTGAAGTGGATGTGTATAGGAACCACAGCAACTCAGCCACGAAGTGCAGACCACGTAAAATTGCAGAGCGCGATTGCCAAGTGCCAAGGCGCATAGTGCATAAAGGCCGTTAATGCTCTGATGACTCAATAACTGCACAGCTCCAAACCTGCTCTGGCATTAACAGCCGCTCAAAAACTGTGCATCAGGAGGTTCATGGCATGGGTTTTCATGGCCGAGCAGCTGCAGACAAGTCTTATATCACCAAGCACAATGCCAAGTGTCGGATTGTGTAGTGTAAAGCACGCCGCCACTGGACTTTGGAGCATTGGAAACTTGTTCTGTAAAGTGACGAATCACATCTCTATCTGGAAGTGTGAGTTTGGTGAATGCCAGGAAAATGTTACCTGCCTGACTGCATTGTGCCAACTGTAAGGTTTGATGCTATGGTGTTTTGTTTTGGGAGTTGACCTATGCCTCTTACCTCCAGAGAAGGAAAATCCTAATGCTTCACCATACTAATACATTTTGGACAATTGTAGCTTCCAACGTTGTGGGAACAGTTTGTTCTTCAGTCCTTTTCTTTTCCAGCATGACTGTGCCCTAGTGCATAAAGCAAGGACCATAATAGTATGGTTGGGTTAGTTTGATGTGGAAGAACTTGATTGACTTACACAAAGCCGTGACATCAACCCCATCCAACACCTTTGGGATGAACTAGAATGGAGATTGCGAGCCAGGCCCTCTCAACCATCATCAGTGTCTGACCTGACAAATGCTCTTCTGGATAAATTGGTAAAAAATCTGATAGACACTCCAAAATCTTGTACAAAACCTTTCCAAAAGACTGGAAGCTGTTTTAGCTGCAAATGGGGGACCAACTCCAAATCAATGCTTAGGGATTTAGAATGGGATGTCATAATAGCTCCTGTGGGTGTAATGTGTAGGTGTCCCAATACTTCATTGGTCCATATAGTGTATCGTATCAGAGAAAAATGCCTCTTTCTCTACTTATCAGGCACCTTTCCTTCCCTCCCTTCTAACTGTTTACTCACTCTGAATTTAGAGGACAACACAAACTTTCAGCTCACTGAAGGATCAGGTAACAGCTGCCCATAGAAGCCTATGGAGAGGAAAGGGGGAGCAGCAGTTAGGCTCCACCCACTAGCTCAGAGAAGAATAGAAATTAGACATAGAGCCTGCAGAGGAAAAAAACTGCTAAAAAATGCCCAAATAGACAGAAATAGTCTTATTCCTTATGTACATAATGTACATATGACAACTTATTCTGAAAAGTCATCTGAAAGTTTAGGAACACTTTAAGGTTCTAGATAAAACACTGGAGGAAATAAAGCATCTACATCCATTCCTATTATTCACATTCACCAGTCAATTTTCGATGGCAATCAAAACAATTGTTTTTGATTCACTGAATCTCTGACAACACCAAATTTCATATTTTTGCTTATCTACTTTGCACAGATTGTAATCACTCATGTCAATCGGTATATAGAGTGAGGCTCATGATATCTTTATCTCACACACAAAGACACGCACAATAGTTTATAAAACAATCAACTGGAAATTTTACAGTTTAGTTATTTTTCCTTTCTATAAAGATACTAAAACCCCCATTTATTAGATCAAAAATGAACTTATTATATAATCTGCTTGTGCTACTTCCTATGTGTTACAAAACAACAGCCTTAATTTTGTTTAGTGACTGGGTGTGACGGTATTGTTTATGAAATTATTATACATACCACTGATTTACATATGTGATATGCAATTTTAGAGGTCAGTGTGTGAAGTATTGTCCCTGCTGAATGAAGAGTATATTACATTGCAATTTGAAGACTGTAGCATGAAGGAAAGTGACTGCTGCTCTTAGTACTGTTTTATAGCACCAAGAGCAGTGTCACACCAGTTAGGATCAAACTCATGACCTTCAGATTATGAGACTCACCTTTCCGGGCGCTTCTTCACCCAGTAGCTAGCGGTGACACTGGGCATGAGGGCGGTGGCGCCGCTAGCAGCCGCTGCGGCTGCTACAGCGGTAGCGATGGCGCTATAGTAGAGCAGGGAGGTATCTCCCTGATCTGCTATCTACTATCGCCACCGTAGCTCCCTGAAGGAGCAGAATCCCCGTGTGGCCGGGAATTCCGCTCCTGGAGCGCTCCGCTTGATGTCTCTGTCCATATACAGTGACATCAGGGGAAACTCCTGAAGCAGAATCCCCGTCCACAGAGTTGCCGACTCTGTGACCGGGGATTCCACTCCAGGAGAAGCCAATGACGTCACTGTCTATAAATGGATCCAGACGACAGGAGCTTCTCCTGGAGTGGAATCCCCGGTCACAGCGTCGTCAACGCTGTGGACGGAAATTCCGATTCAGGAGTTTCCCCTGATGTCACTGTCCATATATGGACAAAGAAATCAAGCGGAACGCTCCAGGAGCGGAATCCCTGGCCACACGGGGATTTCGCTCCTTCAGGGAGCTACAGTGGCACTATCTGCAGGAAGGGGGTGCTATCTACAAGGGGGCTGAGGGCTGTGTGGCACTACCTACCAGGGGGCTGTGTGGCTCTACAAACAAGGGGGCTGTGTGGCACTAACTACAAGGGGGCTCTGTGGCACTACCTACAAGGGGACTGTGGGCTGTGTGGCACTACCAACAGCGGGGCTGTGAGCTGTGTGGTACTACCAACAAGGGGGCCATGGGCTGTGTGACACTACCTACCAGGACGCTGTGTGGTACTACCTACCAGGACGCTGTGTGGCACTACCTACCAGGATGCCGTGTGGCACTCCCTACCAGGGGGCTGTGTGGCACACCCTACCAGTGGGCTGTGTGCCACTACCTACAGGGGACTGTTTGGCACTACCTACAGGGGACTGTGTGGCACCACCTACAGGAGGCTGTGTGGCACTCTCTACAGGGGGCTGTGTGGCACTCTCTACAGAGGGACTTGTGGCACTCTGTACAGGGGGCTGTGTGGCACTCTCTACAGGGGGCTGTGTGGCACTCTACATGGGGCTGTGTGACACTCTCTACAGGGGGCTGTGTGGCACTATCTACAAGGGGGCTGTGGGGCACTATCTACAAGGGGGCTCTGTGGCACTATCTACAAGGGGGCTGTGTGGCACTATCTACAAGGGGGCTGTGTGGCGCTATCTACAAAGGGCCTGTGTGGCGCTATCTTCAAGGGGGCTGTGTGGCGCTGTCTACAAGGGGGCTGTGGGGTGCTATCTACAAGGGGGCTGTCTGACACTATCTACATGGGGGCTGTGTGGCACTATCTACAAGGGGGCTGTGTGGCACTACCTACAAGGAGCTGTGTGGCACTACCTACAAGGGGCTGTGTGGCACTACCTACAAGGGGCTGTATGGCACTACTTACAAGGGGCTGTTTGGCACTATCTACAGGTGGAATCTGTGAGTGGTGGGCTGATAGTAATTTTACTGTGAGTGGTGGGCTAATGGTCATTTTACTGTGAGTGGAGGGCTGATGGTAATTTTACTGTGAGTGGGGGGCTGATGGTCATTGTACTGTGAGTGGGGGGCTCATGGTCATTTTACTGTGAGTTGCGGGCTGATGGTTATTTTACTGTGAGTGGGGGCTGATTGTCATTTTACTGTGTGTGGGGGGCTGATGGTCATTTTACTGTGAGTGGCGGGCTGATGGTCATTTTACTGTGAGTGTCGGGCTGATGGTCATTTTACTGTGAGTGGGGGGCTGATGGTCATTTTATTGTGAGTGGTGGGCTGATGGTCATTTTATTGTGAGTGGCATGCTGATGTTTATTTTACTGTGAGTGGGAGGCTGATGTTTATTTTACTATGAGTGGTGGGCTGATGGTCATTTTACTGTGAGTGGGGAGCTGATGGTCATTTTATTGTGAGTGGCGGGCTGATGATTATTTTACTGTGAGTGGGGGCCTGATGGTAATTTTACTGTGAGTGGCGGGCTGATGGTCATTTTGCTGTGAATGGAGGGCTGATGATCATTTTAATGTCAGTGGGGGCTGATGGTCTTCAAGTGGTTTCCACTTCTGATCTCCAATTGAAATTAATATTGAGGTGTTAGTGGTATATTTTGAAGCCTTCCACCGCAGGACTTGATATTTTCTATACTCTACAAGAATTTGTAATCAGATCACTGGAATAGGACTAGAGTTTTGTTTAAAATGTAACCTTTACTTGTAACATATTTAAAAAAGTGTGCAAAACAAATGACACACCAGGACAAGACTGTTTACAAAAAAAATCTTCCTTATCATAATGGAGATGTAACGCTCCATGCAATAAATGTCAATTTTATATTGATGATATAAACATTTCTTTGCAGAGTGTAAAAGATGCTCCAAATTATTTCAATGCATGTGAGTGGTCTATTTCCCAGAAGGATAAATGTTAATCTCTGTGGGGTAATGACCCCTCCTACCCGTTCCGTAGTTTTTTAGAGTCCTGTTCCGTTCTTATGGCTGGGGACTGGGAAAACTCACTTGTTTCTTTCTTATAATTAGGCAATCAATCCTTGCCTTCTCCCGACTCCAATTGAAATTAATAGGAGGCAGAAAATACCTGTGGCGCTTGTTTTGTACTTTTTTTCCTGCGTCTTTTGCATTCGCTTCAACGGCTTAAGAAGAAAAAAAAAAGGTCAAACAACACTGTCAATTCCTGAAGGAATTTTGCCTTACAAAAACGCTGTGTGAACATACCCTACGAGTGTAGTGCTTGTTTTTAGTCGTTTTCTGGATTTCTCTAAACAATTTTTGGTAGTGGTGCCCTGAGGAAGTTTTATTTTTCCAGTACTGCCTCGAGTCCGAAAAGGTTGGGAAACTCTGTACTAGGCTACAAGATCACACCGGCCTACGCAAGGATCCCGTCGTGGATTAGCTCAGTTCATCGTGGGATCGGGGCCTAGGTGAGTATAATTTTTGTTTTTGTTTGGAGGCACTGTTTACAAGGGGGAGGTGGGTGCTGTATGGAACAATCTACAAGGAGGAGGTGGGGGATTATGGCACTGTCTACAGGGGGCACTACACTGTGTTGGGGCCACTAAGTGGACATTATACTGTGTAGGGGTACTACAGGTGGCATAATATTGTGGGCACAATTAGAAGTCAAAATACTGTGTCCTTGAAGGGGTTGTAATATAGTATTAAATATTATTATATTGTATGTGGGCACGATAGGGGCATTATACTTTTTTTATGGGGCATTTTCTTTTAATGATTGGGTTGGGGCACCAAAAGATCATTTCACACGGGGTGCCATCTATCCTAAGGCTGGCCCTGCCTCCACGCAGCATCAAACGCGTGGAATGCCTGGTGTGGTGCACTCCCCAGCTTCCTCCCCAGTGTCCCTGGTGTATCTGACCGCCTTCAGGCTTAGCCATTTTGGCTAAGCTCTTACCGTTGCTGTCACCTCTGCACTTCCAATTGCTTTCTGCTGCCTCCGGCCACTTTGTGTTCCCTCTGCAATGTTTTTTGCCGAACATGCGCACAGAATTTTGGAAAAATCTCTGCTGGTTGGAAATCACCCTTGTTCAAAATTTGCAAAATGTTGTTATCTTCTAAAAAAAATGCTGTTTTACAGGCCCGCTCGACTGGCGTCTAACTTACTGCATAATGGTTAGCAGATTACAATTTATCCTGATTTTTCTCAAGATATTCAAAATAAGTAGACACAAATTTAATGAAATCAAAGCTTCATTGAGAAAATTAGACATTAAATATTCTAAATTTGGTGTCAACACAGCTCTTGGTCAACTAGTGGGTTCAGGAGTGGGGAAGGTCAGGCAGGAAAATGGGTTTGGGGGTCTTGTTTTTTTATTTTATTTAATTTTTTCTTTATTACGACCTATAGGGATAACTATTTTATCATAGAATGTACATGGTTTGGGAAGTTGATTGAAAAGAGTTACATTATTTAAATTAATAAAACACTATCTTGTGTCTCCAGGAGACACAACTGACAAGGGAGAGAGTTTCCTCATTGCAAAAAAGATGGATAATTCAACAATTTCATTCTTGCCACACAAACACCTCTAGAGGTGTGAGTGTATTAATGCATCAGGATATTAATTGTCAAGTTGTTTCACATTTAATAGATGATGAGGGCAGTTATGTCTTAGGGTAGAAATATGTATCTTGGCTTTAGTTTATTTCCCGCACCTTCGCTTCTACTGTCTTCGTGAAGTTACAACTATGGTGATGGGTAATAGCTGACCGGATGTGTGGAGATAACTCTATCCACATAAATTGATGTTCTTCTGTTTTTTCAAATGTCATGAGGTCTTCTTGCGTATTGACATGGTCCTAGTAAATTATTTTATGACAGCTTATATTAAAAATGTGTCCTATGAATCATTTCCAACCATTGCCCACTAATGGTGAAATTTGAACTCGGCAATAGTTATGGTAAACCACAATTTAAGATGAACCCTTAATGGTTGAATCTGATTCCAATATAACTTTATAGACAAATAGAGGAGATTTTTTTTAGATAAATAGAAGTTTTGTCACTGGATATGTATCGTCCAATCTTCTTATTAAATTGTGATGCTAAACTCTCGGCCCAAATACTGTTCAACAGATTGGCAATAGTTATTCTTGATCTAGTCCATACTGACCAAAATGTATATGTTCCTAATAAATCTATAAACACCAATATTATGAAATTATTTTACAACTTTCAAAACTGTGCGGGAATGGCGGGCCACTCCATTCTGTCTACAGATGCCTTGAAAGCTTTTGACAGTATGGAGTGGTCCTATATTTGCGTTGTTCTTGATAGTTTTGGATATAATTTTGTTTTTTGGATCAAGTTACTATACGCTAATTCCTTTTTCTCTTTCAACCCCTAAAACCCTTTTTCTTCTAGATGTTCAAGACACGGTTGCTCTCTCTCCAGCTTTTGATGTGCTTTGGTTATTCATTTCTGGCTGAGCGTATTCGGATTGGTAGGCAGCCTAGAGGTTTTGTACACGGGGGAGAGAGGATAACTTTCCTTTGTTTTATAGCTAGTAGATAGATTTCTATATTCTTCTCAGAATAAATTGGACAAAGTCTATACTCTTGCCTATAGGCAATTGTGAAATGGGGGTCAATTGCAAGATAATGGTAGTAAAACCATTATCTTCCTTTCGATATTTGGGACTTTCAATTTAATTCAGGATTGAGACTTTTATTGACCTAAATGTTAGACCTTTGATTAAAAATATTAAAGTGAGGGTTAAGACCTGGTGTAGTCTTCCATTATCTAAGGCACATCAAATCAACAAACTCACCCCTTTGGCTGGATAGGAAGATATTTAGATTGGCTAAAAGTATATTGTTGAGTTGATTTGATTTGGAGAAGAAAAAGGCAGAGAATTAAATGATTTCATTTTACTGCACCTATAATTCAAAATACATTTTTGATCCCTAACTTGGGGCATTATTTCCTGGCCTCACATCTACAGTATATTTCAGGTTTTGGGATCTGGTACCTTGGGAGGATTAAAATTAAAAAAATTATACAATATATTACGTTCCAAAGAGTCTGGAAAGAACTTATTTTTCAATCTCTTACTTTCTGTCTATTTCTCCTTTACTGAAAAACTATAATCTGTCAAATTTGCAGAAAAGCAAGACCTCAACATTTTGGAAAAAGGGAGGACTGATTTTTGTGTTGTTTAATGCTTCCTTTTGAGAGTTTGTCAGCTCAATTTTTTTTTTACCTAACACTGATTTTTTTAGATACTTGCTGCTTCCTCTTCTACTGTTGATTAACGTACACAATCTTCACTCTTTTTAGACTTTCCTATTTCTTCTAACCTGCGAAATGGTAGAACGCGGGTATTGTATAAATTAATTAATTCTTATGTCACTTTAGTTTTAAATCTAGAATACACTGGGAACACGATTTAGGGGCTCTGACGGATGATATATGGCACAATATATTACAGTCTGTTCACATTTCCTCTCCTAGTGTTGACCTCAAAATGGTTCAATTTATGTTTATACATAGACTCTAGTACTCTTTCTCTTTTTTTTTTTCTAGAATTGGACTGCGTCAAACCTCTAGTTGTATGAAGTGTGGTGCTTTGATTGCTGATTTCATGCATATGATTTGAGCATGTTCCGGAATATAGGTATATTGGTCAAATATTTTGGCATATTTACAGCTCAAAATTAATATTGTAGTGCTGTTTGACCTTTTGTTTGTCCTTTCACTCTACACATGAAATAAGCCATGGCAAAATGATGTATATAGATCCCTTTGTAGAAATGTGTAATAAACATAGTGTATGGAAATAACGGCCAACAATGTCATTGTACAGTTTAGCAGATTAGGATGGAGGTGCTTTTCATGGTTAAAAATGCAAAACTTTCCTTCCTTCAGCCATTCCTTTCTATTGCGCAAGATCTTTTTTTGGCTTTAAAGCTGAAATCACTTCTTTCTCTCCTTTCTAGCTCCAAGATGTCACGGAAGTCAAAACCCCTTTGTCCCGACTGTCAGTTTGGCTATCCTTCCTTTAGATTTGTAATGTTTCGGCATTGAATGGAAAAGAGTTGTGGTCTTCAAGTCTAGAGGGAGACAAAATATCATGGGAAAAAGAAAGTGCCCCGTGTGAGGGGCATCCAATCATCTCTAGCCTCTGAACTATTAAAATGAGTTTGTCTACTGCAGCACCCTCTTCTGTGACCTAGCATGAAACAGACTGGCACCATGCAAGTCTATTCAAGCTCTGCTTTGTAAGTTTTCTGGCTCACTCTTCTTGTATCGCTTCTCATTGACACTCTCTCTCTCTCTCTCTCTCTCTCTCTCTCTCTCTCTTCTGTCAGATACCCAACAAAAAGTTCAAAATGTAATCAATAACACACAAGTTCTCTACAACTCGCACCTTTATTTATGTCCTCACTAATCTCCAGGTACCTACTAAGGATGGTGATTGCTTCTCCATAATGTCCACCTCTTTTATCACATCTTTATATTTTCACCTCCAGGACTATTCCACTGCCTCCACCGGATTTTCACACCAGTCTCCAAACCTTTAAAAATAAACCTAAAAACTCACCTCAGAGAGATATATAATGTATCATAAATCTTTTTTATAGCACTCCAGTGCTACGTCCTATCCAACAAGGCACACATCGTCTCATACGCTAAACTCAACTTACACATCCCTAGTCTCCAGCATTTTCCGCTTCTCTTTCCTGTTGTATATTGTCATGGCCATTCTTGTTTTTGCTTTTTTACTTGGTTTGTTGGTCATGGTACTGTATGTGTTTTGAACCCCCTCCTTTTCTTACTGCATTGTACAGAGCCATGGAATGAGATGGGCTTGCTGTCTATCCCACCCTTTGGTTGTCAAGCATAGAGTAGGTTTTTCCTACCTCAAAGCCCTGTGGGTCCTAGCATCTGCCTATGTTTGCTTGGTGCTGAGTCCGGTCTACGATCTATATAAATGAAAATTATTTATTATTATTAATAATAATAATAATAATAATAATTAACATTGATAATCTCTGAGTTCCAGCAGTATGACATTTACAAACAAATTAAAGATGTTGTTTAATCAATGCGACTCATTCCATGTGACTTATTAGGGCATCTGGGCATAATCAGAACAGAAAACCACTAACAAAGAGGAGCTCCCACTTTGGTGGACTCGGCTCATCCATGTAATATTGGACGGCTATTAATTTGAATGGCTAGCCATCTGGAGCTTTCCATGGTAATAAACAGGTGCAATCTGTGCAGCTTCACAGGAGCCCAGTAGGCAGAGAGGCCCGCTGCTATCTTTAAAAGCACTGTGTCTATTAGATTGCTTGTAAGAGACTAAGCTAACGACAATGGCTCACAATTATTGGTGGATTGTTATAGAGACATAAGGGCAGGATGTTCTTTGATGAGCTATTATAGAGTAAGGCCCCCCGCATACTGTTCTTGTGCAGGGGGCATCTAGGTCCACCCTTGCTGATCGCTGGAGGTTCCTGAAGCCGAACCCGTAATGATAAGCTGATTCCCAGGCCAGTTTCGTGATGAGGCAACTGCTTTAACCCCTTAAGGATGCAGCCTTGTTTTGGCCTTAAGGCTCAGAGCCCATTTTTCAAATCTGACATATTTCACTTTATGTGGTAATAACGTCGGAATGCTTAAACCTACCCAAGCGATTCTGAGATTGTTTTCTCGTGACACATTGGGCTTCATGTTCGTGGTAAAATTTGGTCGATATATTTAGTGTTTATTGGTGAAAAATTGCAAAATTTAGAGAAAATGTTGAAAAAATAGAATTTTTCAGAATTTAAATGCATCTGCTTGTAAAACAGACGGTTATACCACCCAAAATAGTTACTAGTTCACATTTCCCATATGTCTACTTTAGATTGGCCTAGTTTTTTGAACATTATTTTATTTTTCTTGGACGTTACAAGGCTTAGAACATAAACAGCAATTTCTCATATTTTTAAGAAAATTTCAAAAGCCTTTTTTTTAAGGTACCTCTTGAGTTCTGAAGTGGCTTTGAGGGGACTATGTGTTAGAAACCCCAATAAAACACCACATTTTAAAAACTAGACCCCTCAAAGTATTCAAAACAGCATTTAGAAAGTTTTTTAAACCTTCATTCATTTCACAGGAATTAAAGCAAAGTGGAGGTGACATTTGCAAATTTCATTTTTCTTGCTGAATTTCAATATTATTCAATTTTTTTTCTGTAACACAGAAGCTTTTACCAGAGAAACACTACTAAATATGTATTGTCCAGATTCTGCAGTTTTTAGAAATGTCCCACATGTGGCTCTACTGCGCTCGTGGAATAAAACACAAGCCCTAGAAGCAAAGAAGTACCTAGTGCATTTTGAGTCCTCTTTTTTATTAGAATATATTTTAGGCAGCATGCCAGGTTTGAAGAGGTGTTGAGGTGCCAAAACAGTAGGAATCCCCCAATAGTGACCCCATTTTGGAAACTACACCCCTCAAGGAATTTAAATATGGTTGTTGTTACAATTTCGACCACACAGTTTTTTCACAGCACCTATTTGAATTGGGCTGTGAAATGAAAAATAATTAATTTTTTCCAATAAGATGCCATTTTTTATCAACATTTCTTATTTTCACAGGGAACAAAATACCCCATTTTGTTGCCCAATTTCTCCTGAGTGCAGCAATACACCATTTGTGGCGATAAATTGCTGTTTGGGCCCATGGGAGGCCTCAGAAGGGAAGGAGCGCTGTGTGTTCTTTGGAGTGCAGATTTTGCTGGTTTGGTTTTCGGGTGCCGTGTCGCATTTGCAGAGCCCCAGAGGTATCAAAGCAATGGAAACCTACCAGAAGTGACCCCATTTTGGAAACTACACCCTCAAGGAATTTATTTATGGGTAATGTGACTATTTAGACCCCATAGTTTCTTCACAGATCTTATTTGAATTGGGCTGGGAATTAAAAATAAAATATTTTTTCCAATAATATGTCGTTTTAGCTCAAAAATTCTTATTTTCACAAGAAAAAAAATACTCAATTTTGTTGCCCAATTTGTCCTGAGTGCGGCAATACCCCATTTGAGGTGATAAACTGCCGTTTGGGCCCATGGGAGGGCTCAGAAGGAAAGGAGCGCTATTTGTTCTTTGGAGTCCAGATTTTGCTGGATTGGTTTTCGGGTGCCATGTCGCATTTGCAGAGCCCCAGAGGTATCAAAGCAATGAAAACCCACCAGAAGTGACCCCATTTTGGAAACTACACCCCTCAAGGAATTCATTTATGGGTGTTGTGACCATTTTGACCCCATAGTTTTTTCACAGAACTTATTTGAATTGGGCTGGGAATTAAAACAAAATTATTTTGTTCAAATAATATGTAGTTTTGGCTGAAAATTTCTTATTTCCACAAGAAACAAAATACCCCATTCTGTTGCGCAATTTGTTCTGAGTGCCGCAATACCCCATTTGTGGTGAAAAACTGCCGTTTGGGCCCATGGGAGGGCTCAGAAGGAAAGGACCACCATTTGGCCTACTGGGGATTTTCTAGTGCAAAGTCATGTATGCAGAAGCCCCTGAGGTACCAGTACAGTTGAAACTCGCAAGAAGTGACCCCGTTTTAAAAACTACACCCTTAAGGCATTCATCTAGAGGTGTAGTGAGCATTTTGACCGGAGACCTACACCCCATAAACTGTAATGTGGGTTCTCCCGGGTATGGCAATACCCTACATGTGGCTGGTATCAGCTGCCTGGGCACACAGCAGGGCCCAGAGGGGAAAGACGAGGGTGGATAAGCTGTGCGGAGTGCATCAGGGTAAGTAAAATTGGGGTAAATTATAAACCAAGGGATGTATGATAAATTTTAAAACACTCTTTCATACAGAGCTCTGGTTATTCGGGACACGTGTCACATTGATATATTGTGTCATCCCTTATCGACCTCTTATAGCAGACTTTTCACCTCTTTTGACTTTTTCCCTTCTTGCCAGTTTGGGGAACTTCTCCTGGAAAGTGTTGCCCTGGTACGATGCGTGTGGCCCCGCTTCCAGAAGTACTGGGTGCCCCCCCTTCTTGGTCCCTAAAGATTAGGTTCTTGATAATCACCTCTTGAAATTCCAGGAAAGTTCCCCTCACATAGCTTATACATCTTCACGCCATACCTTGCAGGTACTTGCGGAATTGAACCCTCCCTTTAAAATGTACCAGGGACTCATCAATAGAAACACACTTCTCGGGGGTGTATGCTTGGGAAAACCGGGCACTGAAACGGTCTAATAGGGGTCTCCGTTTATACAAACGGTCAAAACTGGGGTCATCTCGGGGTGAGCACGGCTCATTATCAGTATAATGTAAGAAGCGAAGTATTGCCTCATTTATTTATTTTTTTAGGTTCCAGTTCAGTTCTGAAGTTGCTTTGAGGGGCCCATATATTAGAAACCCCCAGCAAACACCCCATTTTAGAAACTAGACCCCTCAAAGTATTCACAACATCATTTAGAATGTTTATGAACTCTTTAGGTGTTTCACAGAAATTTAGAGCAAAGTAGAGGTGAAATTAACTTTTTTTTTTTGTCAGAAAATCCTCTTTATACCATTTTTTTTGTAACACAAAAGGATTTATCAGAGAAACGCAACTCAATACGTATTGCCCAGATTCTGCAGTTTTGAGAAATATCCCACATGTGGCCCTTGTGCGGTAATGGACTGAAGCACCGGCCTCCGAAGCAAAGGAGCACCTAGTGGATTTTGAGTCCTCCTTTTTATTAGGCACCATGTCCGGTTTGAAGAGGTCTTGTGGTGCCAAAACATTGGGAACCCCCCAAAAGTGACCACATTTTGGAAACTAGACCCCTTGAGGAATCCATTGTAGTTTTCTTGGGGTGCATGCAGCTTTTTGATCAGTTTTTATTCTATTTTTAGGTGGCGTGGTGACTAAAAAACAGCAATTCTACTATTGTTTTTTTATTCTATTTTTTTACTGCGTGCACCGTGCGCTATAAATGACATATTCACTTTATTCTGCGGGGCGATACGATTACGGCGATACCAGATGTTTTTAGTTTTTTTTTATGTCTTATGGCGTTTGCACAATAAAATACGTTTTGTAAAAAATCATTTTCTTTTTGTGTTACCTTATTCTAAGAGCCATAACGTTTTTATTTTTCAAACAATAAAGCCGTGCGAGGACTTATTTTTTGCGTAACGAACTGTAGTTTCGATCAGTACCATTTTTAGGTACATGCGACTTTTTGATCTCTTTTTATTCAATTTTTTGGGAGGTGAAGTGACCAAACAATTGTGATTGTGGTACGGTTTATTATTATTTTCTTTTACGGCGTTCACCGTGCGGGATAAATAACAAAATAATTTTGTAGTTCAGGCCGTTACGGACGCGGCGATACCAATTATGTATAGTTTATTTGTTTGTTTATAGATTTTTATTAATAATAAAGGACTGATAAGGGAAAAAGGGGGATTTTTACTTTTAATACTTTTAAAACTTTTATATTCTTATTTTTACACATCTTTTTTTTACTTTCTTTTTACTTTATTACTTTGTCCCACTAGGGGACATGAGGGCAGGAGGCCCTGATCGCTATTCTAATACACTGCACTACATGCGTAGTGCAGTGTATTAGAACTGTCAGCTACTCACTGACAGCAAGCATAGTGGGTCCTGACGTTGTCCTGACGTTGTCTATGGCATAGCCGGATGCCATTGTTTGGTGTCCGGTTGCCACAGTCAACATCGCCGGCCGCTATCGTGTAGCAGGCCGGCGATGGCAGCTTAACCACTAAAAAGCCGCAATCTCTATAGAACGCGGCTTTTAAAGGGTTAATCAGCGGGGACACAGCGATCGGTCCCCGCTGTAGGAGCTGTGACAGCTGCTGAACAAGACAGCAGCGTCACAGCTCCTGTATGTGTCGGGAGGACGGCCGAAACGGCCGTTACTCCCGAGACGTACTATTAGGTCATGGAGCGCGAACGATACAGCTGCCATGACGTAATAGTACGTCCAGGAGCAGGAAGGGGTTAAGGTCCTAAAAAAATTTCACCCCTAAATAAATAATTAAGACTAAATTACAAATATTTTACTGCTGAGAATTAAACTTTAGTAGGCATGTATCGACGTAAATGGAATGGCATGCCAGTCAGTTATAGGAATATTTATGTTTTTGTTACTTTTTGTTTTCAACTTATAACATTAATTTGCTGCACTTTAATGCATACAGTGTATGAAATATAACCAAGTAGCTGAAGGCAGTTAAATACAAACATGAAACCTAAAATTTATATTATGACACAACTACAATAATAACTAGAATCATTAGCAAATTATAAGGACTCGGCACTCAAGTTTCCGGTGAAATAGCTTGAAATTTTGTTTTGCAATCCACTTATTATACAAATGTTTTCAGCTCACATAGGCCTTCATCAGATAATTCTATAGAAAACAAAAGAAAATATAATAGTACAACAGCATCCATATTATCAGGTGAAAATACAGATCGGCCTAATATGAGAACTATCTAGGCAAAATGAGGATCGAGTCAATGAAGGTAAATATCACCATAGTGCGTTAGTAATAGGAAAAAGCGAACAAAAGTAGATGATCCAGCGCAGTAAATTTTAAAACAGAACGTAGTTCCAATTTTATTTGGATGATTTAAAACAAAGTCATTCCCGAATGCAAAGGTAGAGATATACAAGGTGGGCAATTTATATGGATACACCTAAATAAAATGGGAATGGTTGGTGATATTAACTTCCTGTTTGTGGCACATTAGTATATGGGAGGGGGGAAACTTTTCAAGCTGGGTGTTGACCATGGCGGCCATTTTGAAGTCGGCCATTTTGTATCCAACTTTAGTTTTTTCAATGGGAAGAGGGTCATGTGACACATCAAACTTATCGAGAATTTCACAAGAAAAACAATGGTGTGCTTGGTTTTAACGTTACTTTATTCTTTCATGAGTTATTTACAAGTTTCTGACCACTTATAAAATGTGTTCAAAGTGCTGCCCATTGTGTTGGATTGTCAATGCAACCCTCTTCTCCCACTCTTCACACACTGATAGCAACACCGCAGAAGAAATGCTAGCACAGGCCTCCAGTATCCGTAGTTTCAGTTGCTGCACATCTCGTATCTTCACAGCATAGACAATTGCCTTCAGATGACCCCAAAGATAAAAGTCTAAGGGGGTCAGATCGGGAGACCTAGGGGGCCATTCAACTGGCCCACGACGACCAATCCACTTTCCAGGAAACTGTTCATCTAGGAATGCTCGGACCTGACACCCATAATGTGGTGGTGCACCATCTTGCTGGAAAAACTCAGGGAACGTGCCAGCTTCAGTGCATAAAGAGGGAAACACATCATCATGTAGCAATTTCAGATATCCCGTGGCCTTACTAAAACGATGTGCAGCCACATACACAAGTGTCCTGATAATGAATACACATGACCTCCAGCCTGGATGTCATGTGTATTCAGAATCCTGACACTTCTGAATCTTTTCTGTGAGATTCGCGAGATTACGAGGTAAACGAGATTTTGTTTCCCTTGCTGGAAATCTCACAGAAATGATTCAGAAGTGTCAGGATTCTGAATACACATGACGTCCAGGCTGCAGGTCATGTGTATTCATTATCAGGACACTTGATTAACGTTAATGTCTGTGTATGTGGCAGCACATCGTTCTAGTAAGAACGTGATGCTGCTGTGTAAATTAATGGAGAGGAGTGCATGATGCTGATTGGTCACTGATTGGTCAGCGTCATACACTTCTATTCACAACGCCCAGTTATTAAAACAAGAAAACACGCCCAGTTAAAAACACAATACACGCTCAGTTGGACATACGAAAAAAAACACGCCCAGTTGTCCATTTCAAAGCTCATTTGCATATATATAAAATAGCTCATAACTTGGCCAAAAATGAACGTTTTAAAAAAACAAAACGTTACTGTAATCTACATTGCAGCGCCGATCACATGCAATAGGAGATAGGGATTTGAAAATCTGGTGACAGAGCCTCTTTAAGGCTGATTCAGCAAGGTGATGCTGTCCAGCATAGTAGTTTTGAAATAGGGAGACGCCTAACAAACATTGGCAGTCTATGAATGAAAGCTATCCAGCACTATGGAGCTGTCCAGCAGAGTGGTGCTGAAACAGTGGTGCCTAGAAAGTCTGAATCCACAACTTCCTATACGAAATATTAGTCTCTCTACGGACTTTGTCACAAAAATCCGAGCTTCTATCCTCTGGCATCCAGGACAGACTCTATGGACAGATTTCAATGGGCAATCGAAAAGAATCTTCAACAACTATCCGAAAATTCGAAGCGTTGTCAAAAGAATTTTAACATCTCTAAAGAACTGAACATGGCAAAAAAATTGTTAAAGAATAATAATGACATCATTATTAAAGTGTCGGATAAAGGGGGCAGTATTACTGTGCTTGATAGGGATATGTATAAAACCCAAATCCTAAAGCTCCTAGCAGATACAGACACAAAGAAAAAATTAACGTGTAATCCAACAACCATGTTCCAAAAAAAACTTAATAAGCTCATAAACGATGGCCTAGATAGTGGTGTATTGACAAAGAAGCAATCAGAATATATCATAGTCCAATGTCCCACAATTCCAATCATACATGCATTGCCCAAAACGCATGAAGGCATAAACCCTCCTCCCATGCGTCCCATAGTGTCAGGGATAGGATCAATGACAGAAAAACTTTCTGAATGGCTAGACTCCTTGTTACAACCCCTTGCATTAAGAACTCCGGGCCATCTACGTGACACAAGAGATGTTCTATGTTCATTTCACAATAAAAGATGGGAAAATAAATTCACATGGTTGAGCTGTGATGTGACCTCTCTTCATACCAGCATCCCACATGAAATAGCACATAGGGCACTAGAATATCATCTCTTTAAACACAGCACCTATAACCATGAGCTACAATCCTATATACTTGAGGTCCTTGTATTTTTGATGACACATAATTTCTTCCAATTTGATGGGTTGTTTTACTTACAACTCAAAGGAGTTTCAATGGGAGCTAAATTTTCCCCTTCTTTAGCAAACCTCGTGATGGCCTGCTGGGAGGAACTCTTCATCTTTTCCAGTGATAATCCTTTTGGCAGGTCTATTAATTGATACTCAAGATACATAGATGACCTGCTATTTATATGGGAAGGAAACATGTCTGATGTCCCAAGTTTCATGGATTATCTAAATGATAATCAATTTAATTTGAAATTTACGCATTCCGTGCAAAAAAATACTATCCAGTTCTTGGACTTAGAACTCACAGGACAAGTAGGGGAAATAATTGATACTAAAACTTACCGCAAGCCTATTTCAGGGAACACTATCCTGCATGCAACAAGTGGCCACCCTAGACAAACCATCTCATCAATCCCAGTGGGAGAGATGTATCGGGCAACAAGAAATTGCAGTAATGACCCCAATTACCAGGTGGAACAACAACAAATTTGCAGGAGACTACGAAAGAGAGGGTATGCAGAATGGACCCTTAAAAGAGCAGCTTCTATTGTAGAAAAAAAAAACAGAGATCTACTCTTAGAGCCAAAATCTAATAAAAATATAGGTCTAAATATACCTACCTTTGTGTTACAACATAGCAGCCAGTTTAACGAAATAAAGAAAATCGTCCACAAAAATCTAGTTATTCTTATGGAAGACAAAGCTTTGTCAGAGATTCTCAAGGATGGCTGCCAAGTAGTGTCCAGAAAAGCTCCTTCCGTAGGTGATTTATTATCCCCCTCTGTATTTTCCTCAAATACTCCGAAATTGACATGGCTTCAACACACGGGCTTCTTTAAATGCGGCTCACATCCATGTAAGGTCTGCTCATATGCTAAGCCTACTAAGATCTTCAGAGATTCAGACAACAAAACAAATTTTTCAATTCAAAGTTATATTAATTGTAATAGTGAGGCAGTAATATACATTATAGAGTGCAGTGAATGCAATTTAATGTATATAGGATGTACTAGCCGCAAATTTAAAGCTAGAATATTAGAACACTTGGGTTATATAAAAGATCCCAATATTACAAATATTTCCAATGCTTCAAGACACTTCATAGCTTTTCACAACAGATCAACCACAAATTTGAGATGCTATGCAATAGAGAAGGTCAAAACTCCAATTAGAGGGGGGAATATTAAACACAAAATCTTATCACGAGAAGCTTACTGGATATTCACCTTAAAAACCAGGGTTCCCAAAGGTTTGAACTTAAGAAAATAACTTATGTTTCACTACTAGCAAAAGAATCTAAGACACTATGGGTAAAAAGTAAAAAATCACAAACAAAAAACAATAAACTAATTCAAGAACACCAATTATTCAGCGTAACCCTTTAAAAGAATGACACTTGATCGTTCATAGTAATATGTATTTCTTTCTCTATACTCTACGTGAATTTTATGGCCACATAGTCTATGGGAAACTCTTTTACAAACCAAAATTATCTTCAAATAACCATAATCTCTTCCAGTTCATACATTGTCTTAAACTGTTCAAATGATGTATATTTTAGCGTATCATTTATGTTTTAATATCTCGATGTGAGTACTATAGAGGTTCATATCCGACAGCCTAACAAACAAAATTAAATATTGTTATTCTATCCACCATATATTGATGAAATTTGATCGGTTTTTATTGTATTACTGGTAATTACTGTTGCAATAAAATCGTAAGTACTTTACTTACTATTAGACAAATGACGCTCTATTATCGGTCCTCTGTTTTAGCACCACTCTGCTGGACAACTCCATAGTACTGGATAGCTTTCATTCATAGACGGCCAATGTTTGTTAGGCGTCTCCCTATTTCAATACTACTATGCTAGACAGCATCACCTTGCTGAATCAGCCTTAATTTTCACCTGTTGGCAACCGGATATAAACCTCTTCCTGGTATATTGTTATTCAGCAAAAAAGCCATGAGGAAGGACGTGGCGTACGTCTGAAACGCGTAGGCACCTATCTATATCTCTACCTTTGCATTCGGGAATGACTTTGTTTTAAATCATCCAAATAAAATTGGAACTACTTTGTGTTTTAAAATTTACTGCGCTGGATCATCTACTTTTGTTTGCTTTTTCCTGTCTACAACACCGTGAGCCGTCACGGAGATCCAGGCACAGAGCGCAGAAAATCTGCATCAAGGTGAGCTGGAGGATCCCTCCCACAGTTTGTTTGCGTTAGTAATAGTCTTACTATATAGTATATGCATAATGCTTAAAGAGGCTCTGTCACCACATTATAAGTGGCCTATATTGTACATAATGTGATCGGCGCTGTAATGTGGATTACAGCAGTTTTTTTAATTTAGAAAAACGATCATTTTTGACGGAGTTATGACCTATTTTAGCTTTATGCTAATGAGTTTCTCTATGGACAACTGGGCGTGTTTTACTATATGACCAAGTGGGAGTTGTGGAGAGAAGTGTATGACGCTGACCAATCCGTGACCAATCAGCGTCATACACTTCACTCCATTCATTTACACTGCAGATAGCGATATAGTATATCACTATGTGCAGTCACATAAACACACTATAATGCTACTCATGTGTCATGACAATGAATATACATTACCTCCAGCCAGGACGTGATGTGTATTCAGAATCCTGACACTTCACTGCACTTCTCTGTGATGTACAGTATAGCAGGAGTAGTCTCACAAGATTACGATGTAACCTGTCATTTACAGCGAGATCTCGCTGTGCTGTGCTGTAGTCTCACACAGACGCTACAGAAGTGTCAGGATTCTGAATACACATGACGTCCTGGCTGGAGGTAATGTATATTCATTGTCAGGACACTGCAGTAACGTTACAGTGTTCTTTATGTGGCTGCACATAGCGATACAGCTGTATCGCTATGTGCTGTATAAATGAATGGGGAGAAGTGTATGACGCTGACTGGTCACTGATTGGTCAGCGTCATACACTCCTCTGTACAACGCCCACTCGGCCATATAGTGAAACACGCCCAGTTGTCCATTGAGAAACTCATTAGCATGAAGCTAATATAGGTCAAAAAATATCATTTTTCTAAATAAAAAACACTGTTGTTATCTACATTACAGCGCCGATCACATCATGTACGATATAGGCCACTTATAATGTGGTGACAGAGCCTCTTTAAGTTATATACAATTGTAGTATACTGACAATAATAACTGTGATATACATCCTCACTATATCAAAAGTAATAATAAAAATAAATTCTCTCAAAATCCATGAAATGAAAGTACATACTAATATACATGTTCTAGTCTCCATCCGAGACTCAAACAATTGAGAAACTTAGCCACAAAGGATTTCCCACAAAATATGCTGCAAAGAAAAGGAAAGAGAAAGACATCTTACCGGATTGCCCGGAAACAAAGTATACAGAACATGTAAGGCTGTGTATCGCTCTCATACGCAACATCCGTTTCTGTAGTAAATTGCTCCAAGTCAAGGTGTTTGCTGCGTGTATTTAAGGATATTTCACCTCATGTTATCCATGACGTTGCTGACACGCAGCGTCATAACGTGGACCCATCATGTGATCATCCAAAGCGAGACATGGATAGATATATGAGACATCTGTGCCTGGTAGGTCACATGATGAAACAAAATATAAATATGTGGCTAACAAAAACACGCTTAGTACAATAAGACAAAATTAGTGACGTTCCCGACAATGCGGCAAGATGATGTGGGCATCATCCAAAGGTTTATTCTAAGCAAGTCCTTTGCATGCCTGTTGGATGTATGAGAAAAGCCTCATATTATAGGTTAACATATATGTCATACGAAATATTTATAATCAATCCGTTAATCGGTTAATCCATCAGAATGGCTGTTATATTAGTTGTGAACTCTGTAGGAGCTGCAGTTCACAGAACCAAGACCGACACCATTTAGATAAAGCTATGTAGATCATACTCTCTATTTAAACCTCTGGGTTCCAAACACTGCATTATATGGATCCAGAAGGCTTCTCTCAATTTTAATTTCTTCCTTGAAATTTAAATTGGGATACGTTATGACCCAATTTATGAAAATGCTGAGGCAGTGGTAACAACAAGTTTTTACATCTGATAGTTGATTTAGCATCTGGCTGGAGCTGCAGTTCACAGAACACCATGACACATTCAAAATAGATTTCTTAGATACAACTGTCATTAAAGATGACAATGGGTTTCTCTCTAGAGATTTATTTGTGAAACCAACAGATAGAAATAATTTGTTACATTTTAAGAGCTGTCATGCCATAGCCACTAAGAAATCCCTTAATATCTCGCAATTTCAACGCATTGACTGTATAGTTACGGCTAATGACACCAAAAAGTTACGTTTTGAGGAAATTCATGATAAATTGAGATCCAGAGGATATCCACAGAAGGTTTTAGAAGACCCTTCTTACCTTGCTTTCGACGTCCTCAAAACTTACGAGACAAATTGGTACGTGCCGATGAGGCCTCCAAAACTGTGATGCCTGGCCAACAATTCTAGAAATCCCCAAAAAATGGGCACGTTCCCATGCTTGCATTTTGCACAATGCACAAATGTTATAAGGGGAGATAAGGTGTTTCACCCACTATCAGGGAAAGGATTAATCCCATTAAGTGTTACTTTACATGTGATTCCTCTTATGTGGTTTATGCTGTGAAATGTTCTTGCAGTCTCGTGTATGTTGGGGAGACCACCCAGCATATACGTGACCGCATTTCACAACATAAATCAACTATCAGATGTAAAAATTTGTTGTTACCACTGTCTCAGCATTTTCATAAATTGGGTCATAATGTATCCCAATTTAAATTTCAAGTATTGGATCAAGTATCTGTTCCTAAGAGAGGTGGCGACCACAGGAAGAAATTAAAATTGAGAGAAGCCGTCATTTAACGTCATTAATTTTGTCTTATTGTACTAAGCGTGTTTTTGTTAGCCACATATTTATGTTTTGTTTCATCATGTGACCTACCAGGCACAGATGTCTCCTATATCTATCCATGTCTCGCATTGGATGATCACATGATGGGTCCACGTTATGACACTGCGTGTCAGCGACGTCATGGATCACATGGGGTGAAATATCCTTAAATACACGCTGCAAACACGTTGACTTGGATCCATTTACTACAGAAACGGATGTTGCGTATGAGAGTGATAGGAGAATAAAGCAAAAAACGCACGGCGCCACATAGTGCAGATCACCAAAAGTAACGGAATAAAACAGAGGAAAGTCAATTGAGCTCACCTCTTGGCGTTATGCTAGCCCAGGCACAATGCAGTTGTAGACTTATAATGAAATAGGTATCATTAGACCGCTGCCGCCAGGTCCCATCTGGTAACTGGAGGTGGTTACCGCTGTAAAGTATTTGCAGGAAGAAAAAATTGGTGGACCATAAACGGCGCTGATGGTAATAAGGGTAGAAGCAGTTCCAGTGTTTTGAAATACAAAAATAAATAATTTATTGTAAAAGACTACTTTTAGCTTCTTTCACTGCACAATCACGCTGTAACAATGGGCTGGAACAATGAGAAGTGTATGACGCTGATTGGTCACTGATTGGTCAGCGTCATACACTCCTCTGTACAAAGCCCAGTTGGTAAAAAGTAAAAACACGCCCAGTTGTCTATTAAGAAACAAATTAGCATAAATCTAAAATTGCTCATAACTTGCTCAAAAATGATTGTTTTTCAAAATAAAAACCACTGCTGTTATCTACATTACAGCGCCGATCCGATTATGTAGGAGATAGGGCACTTATAATGTGTTGACAGAGCCTCTTTAACATTACGGCCTTCAGAACACTGAGAAATATTTTTTTTTATAAAACTCGGAATATCCTGAATGTTTTAAAGGATCAGGACTGAAATAAGAAAGTCATGTCAGATGCTCTTGTCTATGACCTTAAAGAGGCTCTGTCACCAGATTTTACAACCCCTATCTCCTATTGCAGCAGATCAGCGCTGCAATGGAGATAAGAGTAACGTTTTTTGTTTTTTTTAAACGAGCATTTTTGGCCAAGTTATGACCATTTTTATATTTATGTAAATGAGGCTTTCTAAAGTACAACTGGGCGTGTTTAAAGTAAAAGTCCAACTGGGCGTGTATTATGTGCGTACATCTGGGCGTGTTTACTACTTTTACTAGCTGGGCGTTCTGACGAGAAGTATCATCCACTTCTCTTCAGAACGCCCAGCTTCTGGCAGTGCAGACACAGCGTGTTCTCGAGAGATCACGCTGTGTCGTCACTCACTTCCTGCCCCAGGTCCTGCATCGTGTCGGACCAGCGAGGACACATCGGCACCAGAGGTTACATTTGATTCTGCAGCAGCATCGGCGTTTGCAGGTAAGTCGATGTAGCTACTTACCTGCAAACGCTGATGCTGCTGCAGAATCAACTGTAGCCTCTGGTGCCGATGTGGCCGACACGATGCAGGACCTGGGGCAGGAAGTGAGTGACGTCACAGCGTGATCTCTCGAGAACACGCTGTGTCTTTGCACTGCCAGAAGCTGGGCGTTCTGAAGAGAAGTGGATGATACTTCTATACACAACGCCCAGCTAGTAAAAGAAGTAAAAACGCCCAGATGTAACGAACACAATACACGCCCAGTTGTACTTTTACTTTAAACACACCCAGTTGTACTTTAGAAAGCCTCATTTACATAAATATAAAAATGGTCACAACTTGGCCAAAAATGCTCGTTTTTTTTAAAAAAAACACGTTACTCTTATCTACATTGCAGCGCCGATCTGCTGCAATAGCAGATAGGGGTTGCAAAATCTGGTGACAGAGCCTCTTTAAGTGAAGACCAAAAGACCAATTCTGCTATAGTGCTTGTTACCAGCAGTTCAATAACCGGTGTGCCTCCGTTCACTTTAATAGTGTATGAAGAAGTTGCACACCATTATTATTATATCAGCTGCCTTGTCACCGCTTCCCCATCCTGTTTTATTGTAATCTTCTTTTATGCATTTGTTCCTTCGCTAGTGATGATTTGTACTTTGTTCTAATTGTTCCATAAAAGTTATAGTTCAGTAATCAACTTACTTATTCCACAATAGCACACAAGATACTTTACAATTAGAGACAATAGAAACACATTAATAATAGATGTACAGTACTTATACTTATGCTGTGCCATACTGTCCAATATTTCTTTCAGTACAGTTTATTCATACCAACTCCTCTCTCTGAAAATTTCAAATGTATGTTTAAAGGGGAATTCTACCTTTAGTTGTCTTTTAATATGCCCCAGAGAAATAACTTTGGGCATCAGTTTGATGGGATCCCAGCTGATCCCAATGATGATGGGGGTTGTACTGTAACCCAAAGTAGTAAATACAAATAAAGATAGGGAGAGAACCTCCAGCTCACCTGACACACTCCTGTGTGTCGTAGATAGCGCCCGGATCCTCGTGTCGGCACACGGATAACAACAAGAGGAAAGGAGGAAGGTAGGATCCAGCGCTGGGTAGCGTTTAAAATGGAAAATGATGTTCCAAGTTTAATTGGTATAAGTTAAAAGGATAGTCCAGTTGTAAGATGTCCCGGATGTGTAAGAAGTGGGGAGGTGGTATCCTCTAGGCCTACGCGTTTCGGACGACTGCCGCGTCCTTAAACTTGGCAGTCGTCCGAAACGCGTAGGCCTAGAGGATACCACCTCCCCACTTCTTACACATCCGGGACATCTTACAACTGGACTATCCTTTTTACTTATACCAATTAAACTTGGAACATCATTTTCCATTTTAAACGCTACCCAGCGCTGGATCCTACCTTCCTCCTTTCCTCTAGTAAATACAAAAATAGTCTGTATTGGTAAAATAACATTATAAATATTATTTCATAAGCAAAGGTTCAAGAGAGAGGATTCTATTTTACCAGTAGAACTAAAACGGAATTTGGATAAGCCCTGAAAAGGTGGAAATACAATTTAGAGATTGCCAGTCTGCCATCTAAAAATGTTCAGATCCATTTGTGCCATTGACATATAATTTTTGCTATAGAATACTTCCTCATGATCCAAGTTTAATTCAATGTCACTCTTCTGCACATGTCTATATAGTTCTATGCAGCACAAAGATGATTAGGCCACACAGAGCCCAGATAAATAGTACCATACAGTGTCCAGATCCTTGCCAAGATAAATGGTACCATACAGTGCCCAGATAAAAAGTGTCATACAGAATCCAGATATCAATAGTATCATAGAGCTCCGAGATATATAATAACATACAAGGTGCAGATAATGGTACATACATTGCTATGACAATTCCTTCACCAATACCTCTACAGTGCGACCCATAGCCCGGGTACATTGTGCCCAGATAAACAGTACATACACTGCCCAGGTAAAGTCACACTGGCTGTTATAATCTGTCACTTTAATCACCTCACCTTACATAGATATGTATGCATTCAGTAAACTTTAATACAGGACATAGAAGAATCACAGTAAATATTTTCTAATACTGAAGGTATTGATATCAGCAGCGACCTTGAAATTTATCCTAATGGATATATTTTTTTTTTTACTTTTTATATACAACTTAAGATATTTGTCTTTATTAACTGTGGTTAATTTAATTATTATACATGT
The DNA here is from genome assembly GCF_050947455.1 of Rhinoderma darwinii. Classification (NCBI taxonomy): domain Eukaryota; kingdom Metazoa; phylum Chordata; class Amphibia; order Anura; family Rhinodermatidae; genus Rhinoderma; species Rhinoderma darwinii. The sequence goes on from NC_134689.1 coordinate 390,613,840, forward strand.
TTAATGCCATTTAAAGTTTAAACTTTATGGATGGGATTCATTTTATTTATACATTGCGTGTACTAAGGTCATTGTCCAAGGACAAAGCTAGTTGGGCTCCAGAAGGGAACATGGATTTTATATGTTTAAATTGTACATTCCCTTTTGTGAGTATAATAAACTTAGAACACGTGAAATTATTACCCTGTCGTTTGAGGTTTTACACTATTAAAGTTTTGCATGTTTATCAGCTACTGCTCTTTATAGGATTCCTCGGGGGTTACTGTGATGTGATATGGGATTCTAGACAAGTATTGTGACTGTGCATCAACCAGAACCAGGTTCCTTGTATCTATTCTGTGTAACCAGGGAATATTTACCATTTGTGAAAAGGTTGGACACTATTTTTAGGGACCTTAACACTACCAGACTGGGATTCCTTAGGCCTCATCGGGGCAGATTCTAGCATTTCTGCTGCCTGAGGCGAAAATTTAAACGGTGCCTCCCAGATTTTGATTGACATCCCCCTGGCTGTCCTACATCCCTACCAGCCTCCTCAAACTCTATGCGGATGCGCCGTTGCCTTGTAATCCCCTGGCATGTGCGATGCATTGATGAAGCCGGGCAGAGTACACCTCTCTGCACAGTGCGGGCCCAAGTAGTACAAGGCAATGGCGCATCCAAGAAAGTTGTATCAGCCTGGGAGATGTCAATCAAACATGGAAATGTGGGTTTGGAGGCAGGACTATGACTCTCCAGGATAGCGGCACCGCCTCATGACCCTTTAATGAGTAATTAGCATATAATGTGTGCCATTTTAAAAGTTTTATAGATTTTGCTGCATCTGAAAAAAAACATACATTTGTAAATATTGTCAGGTCATGTATTAACGCATGGTGGCGGTTGAAGGGATTAAAACTACCTGACAGGTTCCCGTTAAATATGAAATGAATTGAAAACAACTAAATCTGTCCTACAATTTTGTTATTATAAATATAACCTATACAATTACAGCATCAGAACCAAGCTCTGACATATACGGCTCCAGAGCCAAGCTGAATACATATATACAGCGCCAGAACAAAGCTCAGTACATATATACAGCAACAGAACCAACCTCAGTATATGTATACAGCACCAGAACAAACCTCAGTACATATATACATCCCCAGAACCAAACTCAGTACATATATACAGCACCAGAACAAAGCTCAGTATATATATATACAGCACCAGAATCAAGCTCAGTACATATATACAGCACCAGAACAAAGCTCAGTACATATATACAGCACCAGAACCAAGCTCAATATATAAATACAGTCTCAGAACCAAGCTCAGTACATATATACAGTAACAGAACAAAGCTCAGTACATATATTGATTAAAAAATGATTTATTGACAATCATTCGTCATCATACAAACATTACTGCGACGCAGCGCAGGCCATGAAGCAGTAAATAATAAATAATAACAGTCGCCTAACATAGCATGACAGTATGACACACAGTACAGGCTAACCTATGCTATAAATCACACCACACGCTACACTAACATTCTTGCATTCACTAAAATCAAACAACAAAGCATTACAGACAAGTGATGGGGTGAGGGAGTGGGAAAGAGGGGATAGGGAGAGGGAATCCCAGGCCAGAAACGTTATTGACAGACAACTCACAAGAAGGGAGAGTGGCGGGAAGGGGAGTATCAGTCCTCTTTCTCATTGACATCCGGGCTGTCCCAGGTGGAGTAGTCTCTCAGCAGGCTGTGGATCAGCCTGCGGCACTCCTGGACGGACACACTCTCCGCAAAATTAAACGATTCCTGGCAAACCATATAGTGTCCTTAAAACAGTTCATAAGGCGCCAGGCCTCCTGGATTGCCCCATTAGTGTTAAGCCCAGGAAATAGTCCATAAAGTACCAAGCGGTACGACAGTCTTTTCCTGGGAACTGAGTCCTTGAGTTCGTGTTCCAAGGCTTTCAACAGACTCCGTGCAAACGGGCACTGCCAGAAAATGTGCAAAGAAGTTTCCTCCGTGAAGGGGCACCTTGGGCAGTACCGGGTCTTGCACAGGTTTCAGGCATGCAGGAATTACCTAAGAGGCAGTCCTCCCTGGATGGCCATCCATGAAATGTCCTCGTGCCCATTGGTCAACCTGCTAGATGACACGTTAGTCGAAACAGTCTCCAACGTGTCGGCATGAAGCCCTGTAACCGACTCCTGCAAGTCCTTTGCTCTGATGTGCTTGTGGACCGTCTTAGGTTTCCACAAGTCGGGCTTAAGACCCTCCAGTTGATGCTCCCTCACAAACCGGAAAACATCTCCATAGAACCAGGGAGTGTGCCAGTTGTAAGGGAAGGAGCTGTCCCACTTGTCCCAGCCAAAACCTCCCCAGAGGGGAAGGAGGAAGAAACGGGACATGTCCTTGCCCGCAGGGCTGTTTGCTGTCCTTAGAGTCCTACGAACACAGTCACATACAAAAGCGATCCGCAGCAGAGTGGGAATGTCGGGTATACCCTTCCCACCTTTGCGGGGCTCCTTGTACATAACGGTCCGCTTTATTCTGTCCATTTTCAAACCCCAGATGAAGCAAAACACAGTCCTGGTAATGGCCCTCGAGACAGTGGAGAGAGGGGGCCATGACTGCACAGTGTATTGTAGCACAGGTAAGACTTAGTTACGCAGGACCAGTGCTTTGCCCTCAATAGTGAGTTGTCTCAGGCTCCACAGTCCGATTCTCTGGTTTACTTTGGCCAAGCGTTCTTCCCACGACTTTAGGGCTGCACCTTCCTTTCCAAACCAAACTCCCAGAATTTTGGTGAAGTCCGGCTTGATGGTAAATTGGAAGGGGGCAGAAGAAGACAGGTACCATTTTACCGAAGAGCATAGCTTCTGACTTCCCGCAGTTGATATTTGCTCCTGAAGCGTGTCCGAACTCCTCGCAGGTCTGGATGAATGCAGTCACCGAACACTGGTCAGCGCAGAAGACGGTCACATCATCCATGTACAGTGAGCACTTGACCTGAAGTGTCCTGGACCTGGTGCGGTGATCCCTCTGATCACTCCTTTCTGCAGGATAGCCTCTGCGATGAGCTTTATAACACAAACAAAAAGGAAAGGTGAAAGAGGACAGCCTTGTCTAACTTCCGACAGTATGGGAAAGGGGTCAATCTTCCAGCCGTTCACCAACACTGTGCTCTAAATGTCAGAATACATTAGGTTAACATACAAACAGAACATCCTGCCAAGCCTCAACCTACGCAGAGCCTTGCCCATGAATTACTGAGAGACCCGGTCAATACATATATACAACACCAGCTCAGTACGTATCTACAACACCAGAACCAAGCTCAATACATATATACAGCACCAGAACCAAGCTCAGGACATATATACAGCAAAAGCACAAATACAGCTCAATTTAGTGCAACCCCTGCCGTATAGGTTTGTATGGCATAAAACTACAGCTCCCAGCATGTCCTGAACAATGGTAAGGATGTGCTGGGAGTTGCTGTTTCACAAAAAAAAATTCATAACATAATCAAACCACCCATCATCTCACTGCAGATCATACAGCGACTACATTACTGATTAGAGGCAGAATAAACATTTACATTAAGTGACTCACCGGTGACAGATTCTAGTTGTGCTTTTTCTCTTTTCTTCTCCCTCCGGTCCAGACCTCTATGATGACTTCTCCCAGTCACAGCCCATTTCTGCAGTTTTCCGCGCAGACGTCTTTCAGCTTCTCACTTTTCAAATATCTCTGCACCTATAAACGAAGATAAAATTATCAACGGCCCTAAATATAATAGTGCCATGTACTGTGTCCCTGAAAATAATAGTACCATACACTGTGTCCCACACACACACACCCACACACCGTGCCCCCTGTAGATAGTGCTCTCATAGCCCCCCTGTAGATAGTGCCCTACATAGAAGCCCTTGTAGATAGTGCCTTACATATAAGCCCCTGTAGATAGTGCCCCACATACAGCCTCCTGTAGATAGTGCCCACATATATCCCACCTCTGTAGACAGTGCCCTACATATAGCCCCCCTGTAGATAGTGCCCCACAGGTAACCTGCACCTGTATATAGTGCCCCACATATAGCTCCCCCTGTATATAGCGTCCCACATATAGGCCACCCCTGTCGATAGTGCTCTACATATAGCTCCCCCTATAGAGAGTGCTCCACATATAACCCACCCTGTAGATAATGCTACACATATAGCTCTCCCTGTATATAGTGTCTCACATATAGCTCACCCTGTAGATAGTGCTCCACATCCCCACAGATAGACCCCCCCCCATGTAGATAGAGCCCTCCTGTAGATAATGCTACTAACAGTTTTATTAGAAAAAAAAGTCTGCTGGGGCTAAACGATGCAAGCGGTGTGCTGACTTCATCGCACCGCTTGCTTTGATGAAAGGCGCTGATTGGCAGGGCAGAATGACTTACCGACCAATCAGCGCCTTTCAACAACGGAAGCGTCATTGCGCTGCTAGCGTCGTTGAAAGGCGCTGATTGGCGGGGCAAGTCATTTTGCCCTCCTAATCAGCATCATTGTAAGGCGGACGGGCATGTTCTGTTATACAGCACGTTCTGTGCTCGACCATTCAGTGCTTTTGCATGTAATTGTACCCGCGTCCTTTAGATGCAGGTACAATTAGTGCAGGTGGGGGTAGCGGCTGTTCGTTCTTGTGGTGCCGCCGCCTTAGGCGAGAAGCTCATGTCGGCTCATGGACGGAGCGGCCCTGGGCCTCATGCACACGATCGTGTCTACCGGCCGGGTCCTGTCAGTGACCCGTGGAAAGATAGGACATGTCCTATTTTTTTTTTCCATGGATTGGAAAGTTGCGTCTATTTTTACGGACTTGATTTACCCGCTAAATTGAATGGGTCCGTGAAAACTATCGGGTGCCACTCGGATGTCATGAAAAGTGACGCTTGGTCATGTGCAATGGGCATTAGGCTCCGGTGAGGTAATTATTCTGAGGGCCCGCTCTCCATTTATACAGAACATGTTCACATCTATCGTAGTGTAAACTTTGTTATCAATTCTAACACAGGACATATCATCGATGAAGTCCAATAGGTTATTTGTAAATCATCCCATAAAAAAATAAAAAATAAAGACACAAATGGCAAGTGATTGGTTCCAAAGTCGGCTTCGAGTGGGGTTGTCTACTGCTGTTTTTTGTGACCCATTATTGTGTCAGAGAACAGACCAACACAGGATCCTCTAAATAAAAGTATATTTGATTAAAAATTTAAAAAAAATCTAAAAGATTTCACATAAAAGACAAATAGACAACTAATTGACACTTAGGTAGAAGCTTCTAATATTTTCTTCTTCATTCACTGCATCCTTCATATCGCAATTAATGTCAATAAAATTATTATTACACCTGCTCCAACAACATGAGGCTTAAATGCCATTTTGGTTCCTGCACCGTCATTAATCTCTCAAATCCAATCTTCTGACAGCTCATTTGAACAGATTGTCACAAAGGAGAAGAAGATATTTGATTTGATTTTTAAAATGTAATGTCATTATTCCTTTGTGTGGTTTTGTTCAGACAGCACTAGTTTTCTCAGGTGCTCGAAATAGGGTCCCAACCCAGTTGTAGATAGAAAGAATTTTATTTGGCCCACATTTGGAATATTTAGCGTAGATTTATTTACATTTTTTCTTTTTTCTTTTTTTAATATATGCCAGTGGCTACATGTGCAACGTTTCGGTCGTGAGACCTTCGTCGGGCACTAAAGAAACATATATAGGTGATTATAGCATATTATACAGATTCCATACAAAAATACAGGATGTGTAATACATAGACTACATTGAAGAAGATATAGTAGAATTGGCTTACCGCTCTCTATGGTGCTAGTATTCCCTGGTTAGGTCCTGCCATATATACCCTGCAGGTAGGGAATATCGCGCCTATACTTGTGTGGACGTCATGTGGTAGTCTATGTATTACACATCCTGTATTTTTGTATGGAATCTGTATAATATGCTATAATCACCTATATATGTTTCTATAGTGCCCGACGAAGGTCTCACGACCGAAACATTGCACATGTAGCCACTGGCATATATTGAAAAAAGAAAAAAGAAAAAATTGAAATAAATCTACGCTACATATTCCAAATGTGTGCTGAATGCAATTCTTTCTGTCATTATTCCTTTGTTAGGTTGTAAGGGTATGTTCACACGGCTTATTTTCAGCCTCCAAACATCTGCTCATTGATTTCAATAGGAAAAACGTAGTTTCATTCCCAGGGGGCGTTTTTCACGCGCCCATTTGTAAAAACGGCGCGTAAAAAAGCACCCCGCAAAAAAGAAATGCATGTCACTTCTTGAGCCGTTTTTTGAGCCGTTTTTCATTGGGTCAATAGAAAGACAGATCCAAAAACGGCCATAAAATATGCATAAAAAAACACCTGATGCATAAAAAACGGCTGTAAATCAGAGGCTGTTTTCCCTGGAAAACATCTCCATATTTTACAGCGTGTGAACATAGCCTTACCGTGTGAACATAGCCTAAGGGTATGTTAACACAGCTTATTTTCAGGCTGATTTTGAAGCAGAAATGCCTCATTTTACACTCCAAAATTCCCTTGAAATAAGCCTGCAAACAGTTTCCTATTGATTTAAATGGGAAATACTATTCACACAAGGCTTTTTTTACTCTGTTGAATTAAAAAACGCCCCCTAAAAAGAAGTAGCATGTCAATTCTTGAGGTGTTTTTAGAGCTAATTTTCCTTTGACTCTATGAAAAATGACTCAAAAAAAGCCTCAAAAGAAGCTACAAATTAAAAGAAGCTTTATTTTCAGCTTCAAAAATGCCTTGAAATCAGAGGATGTTTTCCCTTGAAAACAGATCCGTAATTTTCACCCACTTCTTTTTGTATGGCTATGTTCACATGCTTAACAAAAAACGACTGTAAAATACGGAGCTGTTTTCAAGTAAAAACAGCCTCTGATTTTCAGCCGCTTTTTTTTTTTTATCCATTACATTTTTATTGAAAAGGTATATCAAATACAAAGAATGATAAGTACATTTGAGAACATTCGAATAATACATTACATAACAAAATGAGTCAATGTAAATTCAATGATGGTCAATGAGAAGCGAAGTATAGTTGTTACCAGATGTAAATCTCTATGGATAAGGAGAGATATTCGCCTATATAAATAACTCTTTTGGTTGGTATCAGCGGAGAATAGAACCTGGAACGAGGAAGAGGAAGGGGACATATCCATAAAAGTCATGAGAATATCTGGAAACAAGAAAGGGGAATAGTATTGTGTGGGCTATCAAGCCACAACTTCCATTTAGATATTAGTACAGAACAATTGCAATTGACGTCGTGATATGATCGTTAGGAAATAATTCTAGGCCCAAACTTAATAACGCCAAGGCTGGGTCTGGTGGTAAGTGAACCTTGCATAGTCTTGATAATAGTTTAAACACTCCAAGTCAAAGGGCTTTGACTACAGGAAATTCCCACCATAAATAGGTGTAAGTCCCCTCTGATGCCTTACATTTCCAGCAAATAGAAGAAAACCTAGGAAACATTTTTTTAAGTTTAACTGGGGTACAGTACCAATGATAAAAAAAAAATTTCTAGAGTTCTCCAAGTTTGAAAGACATTTTGAAGTTTTAATAATAGAGTTGAAGGATGATAACCATTGGTCTGCTGATATTTGTAATTTCAGATCACGTTCCCACATTTCTTTTATATGAGAAAATGGATTGATCTGTTCATGTTTTGTCAGCTGATAGCATCTTGAAATGCCTTTTTTTTTTACAAGTGTGGGGAGCCTGTAACCAAGCATTGAAAAAACTAGGTACTACTGGAAGTGAAGGAAGAGATAAACCATGTAGCAGATGTCGGATTTGCAAAAATTTTAAGAATTCTGTGTATGGAACATTATATGTGGTGTTTAGAAACTGAATAGATACTAAATGGCCATTTTTCCAAAGCATTCCTACTTTATCAATACCCCTTTCTTTCCAAAGAGGAAGAAGTAACCCAGGTATTGCCAATTCTAAAAACTCTAGTGGTTCCGAATATAAGTCAAATTTGAAAAGATCATCTCTCTTAGAAATTAGATTCCAAACCAGAGAGATTGTTCTAAAAGTTAAGAGAGGGGGATTAAAATTTGTTTTAAAAGTTGTGGATGCAATTAAATGATGCCTCAAAAGACGGTTATCTAGGAAGTGAAGTTCAATATCCACCCATAGTTTTGATCTATCTTTGGACCAGAGTGACCTCATTTGGTCTAGGATCACTGCTCTATAATAGTGGAGAACTGAGGGAGTGTTTAAGCCCCCTTCACGATGGGTTAAGTGTAAAATGTTGGACATAACCCTGGGTCTCGTCTTTGCCCATATTAATTTTTGTACAATCGATTGAAGTTTGTTAAGATAAGATATAGGTAAGAAAATGGGAATGTTCCTGAATACATATAAGATTTTTGGCAATATAACCATCTTAAACGTAGAGATCCTACCCATCCATGAAATACCCTGAGTTCTCAATTTTTTAATGTCTGTTTCGATATTATCTAGGAGGGCACCATAGTTGAGATCAAATAAATTTGTAATGGGAAAAGTGAGTTTTACTCCCAAATAAGGGAGAGAGTTTTTAACCCAGGCAAAGCTATATATGTTAGATAGTTCTTTTTTAAAGGCATGTTTCAATCCTAAATTAAGGATTTGAGATTTTGAGATGGTAATTTTATAATAAGAGGCAGAGCTAAATTTATGTTTGATATCCATAACCGATATCCATAACCCTAAGGGAGGTCTTAGGGTTAGTTAAAGCTATCAATACATGATCTGCAAAAAGACCTATGCGATGTTAATAAGTTCCGATAAATCCCTGATATAGTCTCAGATGTTCTAATGTGTTCCACAAAGGATTCCATTATCATTGTGAATATTAATGGTGGCATTGGACAACCCTGCCTTGTGCCATATGTTACTTTGAAAGGTGATAATAGGAAACCTGAAGTATTGACTGAAGATTAGAATATAGAGACATAAATGCAGATAGGAATAAACCATCAATGCCAAAAAAATTTAAAGTAGATTCCAAGTAACCCCAGTGGACCCTGTCGAACGCCTTCTCCGCAGCCAAAGAGAGAAGGGGTCAGAGAGGTCTCCACCGTTTCAATAATGTCCAATAATCCCCTGTTCCAGCCAAGGTTTGACGGCCTTTTATGAAACCCACTTAATAATTTTTTAGTAAAATGAGGTAAGATGTCAACCAAGCGAGTAGCTAATATTTTTGCATAGAGTTTTAAATCTGTGTTAAGTAATGAGATCAGACAGAAATTCACTGGAAGATCTGGTGATTTACCCAGTTTTGGTAGAGTAATAATCAAGGCATGAAGCATTTAATTAGGACAGGTGCCGGAATGAAAAATTTTGCAAAAGGTTTTGAGTAAATAAGGAGCTATCAACGTCTGAAAGGATTTGTAATACTCGTTTATAAGTCCGTCTGGACTAGGAGATTTGTTTGGTTTTAGTGACCTAATCGCAGATAAAACCTCATCCAATGATATTTCCTTGTTCAAAATGGCTGTTTGATCAGGGGTTACATTTTTCAGCCGTTTTTTAAGCATCAAGCGTTTTTTGATGCGATTTTTACGGCCGTTTTTGGAGCTATTTTTCTATTGACGCAATGAAAAACTGCTCCAAAAAACGGCTCGACATACCCTAAGGGTGGTGGGGGTAGGGCAAGATAGTGGAAATACCCCGCAGGGTTGTCTCAGACAAAGCAGGAATTAGAGTGCAAAACTTGTTAACTTTACTTGCACTTTCAAATATATACAATTTCAACTTGCGCTGATAGTGCACGTGACCATAAACATTATTTCCAGTTCTTCCCACTCTGGGAGATACAAGAATAGTTACAGTATTTACAATTCTTCTCAGAGATGAGACGGACTTAGTTATATCTCAGGCAGGTAAGATGACTGGCTTGTTGTGGTGACCCGCAGACACAGGACCAAGGAAACCCTCCTTGTTACAAGGACTATCTGTTTGGTCCTAGTGCCCCTTGAGCTGCTGGCTGCTTTAAAATAGGCCTTATAATCCTCCACATGTACTGACTATCCAATTTAGACTTGAACTACTGCTGACCTCTGTTGGTACACCACTCACTTACGGTCTTCTCTCATATCTCTTCTATGTACCCTTCACCACCCAGCCCAGCTTTTTGTACAGTAGGGTCTCACACACCACTCCTGCTCACCCTTCAGAATCTGTCGCCGCGACATGTCCAGCGATGGATACTAATTAGTACAGTCCTCAATAGTCCAAATCAGGCTCCTCTGTTCCAGCTCAAAAGCAGTCAGTCTTTCTCCAACAGCAGCTATTAAGACTCCCCTTCTTTGCAGCAATATCTCTCCCGTATAGTATGCAGAGCTCAGGAAATACCAACTTCCTCCCAGCATTGTACATAGCTTGGTGGGCTAATCGCCGTTTTTTACTTTAAGTGCCATCCCCGTGACTGCATGTTACTGGGCTGTAAAATTGGAGTTGCCAAAATGACGCTTCTTTCTCTGACACCACTTCCTGCACTGCAGCTAATGACTGAAGCTGCATCTCACAGACTTCCTGCTCTGCCTGCCTCCTGCATGCTCTCTACTTACAATACTGGTTGTACTGAGAGCTCATTTCTCCATTTTGGCTGCTTCCTCCTGAATTTGAATGAGAAAGAAGAAAGTATTATCATTATAAGGGAAAAGAGAGTTCTCAGTATAAACTTTACTATGTGCAGAGTTCATGCGAAATTGGGCAGAGCAGGAAGTCTGTGAGGTGCAGCTTCAGTCAATAGGTGTAGAACAGAAAGTGATGTCAGAGAAAGGGGCGTCCTTTTGGCAACTTCTACTGTACAACTCATTAACATTCAGCCATTTTGTCATTACTGCAGAATTAAAAACCTATAATGTACAGAGCACCTTGGAAACCTAGATTTGAGGGACAAGAGTAAAAGAATGTTAAATGACTCTAGTAGGTCCATTTTACTTATTATTTTAATTTGTCTGAAGTTTTGCTTTAAAGTCAAACTCCATTACAGTAACTAAATGCCAGTGGCATTAACATGAATCTACTGGGCCCCAATGCAAAATCTATAAAATGGCACCACACCTACCAGGTGCCACTTATAATACTGGTGTCTTCTTATGTGGCAGAGGGACCATTGGGCCGCCCTAGGTACCAAGGCCTGGGTGTGACTGCTACCTCTGCACCCCCTATAGCTACGCCCCTGATACTAGTAATTAGCAACTAATCAATTTACTTTATCCTCCTGCAGCTCCTACTTAGTGATTTCTCCAGGCTGTTGTATTTTAGGTTGTCGAGAAATTAATTATCTTCCTGTCTTGGTGAATTACATTTTATTACATGTCACTATATACAGTAAAGGCCTGACAGAAGGCAAGTCACTAGAGCAAGGTCTCTACAGACAGTGAACTAACAGGAAATGCTGGGACATCTTAACTTAGCAATTTGTAGAATTGAATGCCTCTGTGGACTATAATACTGACTATAACTCAGGATCAGTACAAGAGAATTTATGTAATATATACAAAGTCACTGCTATGGCCGCCACTTCCTTCCACTCCTGCCACCGCCATATACTCAGTTGTCCTCGGCGTCTTCTAGTTCCACTCTACTCCTCCCACGCCACCGGCATTAACCTCCTGGTTCTTCTGCCACTGCTCCTAGTGCGCACATGTGCTAACCCTTCTCCACATGCGCTGACCCTTCACTAGATCGCACCAAAATTACACGTAGTTTTCCCTGTATAAAATGTTTCCTCCTGCATTGCTTCATGCCTGTACAACTAGGTTCCATATTCTAGCTTGCTAATGGTATACTCCTGAGACTTGTATTTCTTATCAGTTACCGACCCTGTCTGAACTTGACCTCGCCTGCCTGCCGCCTGTCCTGACAACTTGCCTATTTATCGTGAAGACCATCTACTGCCTGCCCTGACCTCTGGTTTTGCTAAATGTGAGTGAACGTTTACCGCCCGCCCTGAACTACGCTAATACCACACTATGTATCTTGCCTGCCGTGAATATATCTTGCCTGTCCCCGTCGTCCATTGTCAACAAAGACTACTAATGGAGGTTAAAGGGTGGACACCTAGCAATCCCTTAGGCTCCGCTCGCCAGTTTAGCCCCACACAAAATCCATTGGCAACATAGTAGGTCTACACCCTCCTCAGTCACAACTTCTATGGGCCACGTGACAGTTACTTATCTTGCTATTTATAATGATGTGACTCCTGTGATACCAGGGAAAGAATCAAATTGATACCAATTAAGCTGGTCCAGTGTTTGACTCTCTGGATAACATCTAGCTGAGATAGGTATAACTGGAAGTACGCTTGCTATGGGAAACAACAACAAAAAGTCTTTATTGGAATGTACCGTGGAATGTAGAACAATGAGTTGGGGATTTAGCAGTATACAGTGAAGGAAATAAGTATTTGATCCCTTGCTGATTTTGTAAGTTTGCCCACTGTCAAAGACATGAACAGTCTAGAATTTTTAGGCTAGGTTAATTTTACCAGTGAGAGATAGATTATATATAAAAAAAAAAAAAAAAAAAAAGAAAATCACATTGTCAAAATTATTGTAATGATGGTGGTAGGGAAACGGACAAGTGAGCCCTAATCTACCCGCCACTCTGTCCCTGCCTACTTGCAACGACCCGCCCTAGGCAACGGGGTACAACTGAGCGGCGGTCCCTACGCTCAGTAAGTGCACGAGACAAACAGACAAGGGTACACAAAGCTAAGGGAAATGGGGCAGCTGCCCACGGCAACACCGTGAGCAACAAGAGTGGTGAACGAGCCGAATCAAACCAGGAGTGAACGAAGTACCAAACACAGAGCAGGAGAGTAGTCAGTAAGCCAGGGTCAGTATGGAGCAGGATCAAATAGTAGAAGCTGTAGCTGGGCCAGGAAACCACACGAGAAGAATCACAAGCAAAGGAGGAACAGGAAAGGCAGGTATAAATAGACAGAGGGCGGGAGCTAGCTCCGTCTGGCCAGGCTGCGATAGGCTCTCCCGCTCCTAAGCCTGCCATCCTGAGTGGTGGAAGATGGAGTCAGTCTCAAAGACATAGACTCAGGTGCAGACTGATTACCTATGGGCGTATACACAGAAGTTGTGCATGGCAGATCCTTTACAATTATATATATATTTATTTGCATTTTGCACAGAGAAATAAGTATTTGATCCCTTTGGCAAACCAGACTTAATACTTGGTGGCAAAACCCTTGTTGGCAAGCACAGCAGTCAGACGTTTTTTGTAGTTGATGATGAGGTTTGCACACATGTTAGATGGAATTTTGGCCCACTCCTCTTTGCAGATCATCTGTAAATCATTAAGATTTCGAGGCTGTCGCTTGGCAACTCGGATCTTCAGCTCCCTCCATAAGTTTTCGATGGGATTAAGGTCTGGAGACTGGATAGGCCACTCCATGACCTTAATGTGCTTCTTTTTGAGCCACTCCTTTGTTGCCTTGGCTGTATGTTTCGGGTCATTGTCGTGCTGGAAGACCCAGCCACGAGCCATTTTTAATGTCCTGGTGGAGGGAAGGAGGTTGTCACTCAGGATTTGACGGTACATGGCTCCATCCATTCTCCCATTGATGCGGTGAAGTAGTCCTGTGCCCTTAGCAGAGAAACACCCACAAAACATAATGTTTCCACCTCCATGCTTGACAGTGGGGACGGTGTTCTTTGGGTCATAGGCAGCATTTCTTTTCCTCCAAACATGGCAAGTTGAGTTAATGCCAAAGAGCTCAATTTTAGTCTCATCTGACCACGGCACCTTCTCCCAATCACTCTCAGAATCATCCAGATGTTCATTTGCAAACTTCAGACGGGCCTGTATATGTGCCTTCTTGAGCAGGGGGACCTTGCGTGCACTGCAGGATTTTAATCCATTACGGCGTAATGTGTTACCAATGGTTTTCTTGGTGACTGTGGTCCCAGCTGCCTTGAGATCATTAACAAGTTCCCCCCGTGTAGTTTTCGGCTGAGCTCTCACCTTCTTCAGGATGAAGGATACCCCACGAGGTGAGATTTTGCATGGAGCCCCAGATCGATGTCGATTGACAGTCAATTTGTATGTCTTCCATTTTCTTACTATTGCACCAACAGTTGTCTCCTTCTCACCCAGCATCTTACTTATGGTTTTGTAGCCCATTCCAGCCTTGTGCAGGTCTATGATCTTGTCCCTGACGTCCTTAGAAAGCTCTTTGGTCTTGCCCATGTTGTAGAGGTTACAGTCAGACTGATTCATTGAGTCTGTGGACAGGAGTCCTTTATACAGGTGACCATGTAAGACAGCTGTCTTTAATGCAGGCACCAAGTTGATTTGGAGCGTGTAACTGGTCTAGAGGAGGCTGAACTCTTAATGGTTGGTAGGGGATCAAATACTTATTTCTCTGTGCACAATGAAAATAAATATATATAATTTTGACTATGTGATTTTCTGTTTTTTTTTTAAATATAATCTATCTCTCACTGGTGAAATTAACCCAGCCTAAAAATTCTAGACTGTTCATGTCTTTGACAGTGGGCAAACTTACAAAATCAGCAAGGGATCAAATACTTATTTCCTTCACTGTATTTAACCCCTTCCCATCTGCCCCACATAAATCAATGGGCTCATGGCATGATCCCTGTCTTTGATGATATTCCGTTCTCCTCCACACAGTTCCATTGACACGATCGGGCTGTCATACTGACAGACCAATTCTGTACTGTGACTGGGAGCAGAAATAATAATTTCCCTATCACAAACAACCCTTGAAACACTGCTTCTGCATTTGGGTGGTTGCTAGTTTCCCAACCTCGTGATGTCACAAGAGTTCCATGTTGAGGGAGGGTTTTGGGGTCTTGCAGGGAACGCTCAATTTCCATCTTCTCTGCGTGTCTCTGTATACAGATCACTTTATAAAATTTATCTAATGGGCTTTTACCATTAGATTACTGTTATCAGTTATCTGTATATAGGAGCAACAAGGAACACATAGATATTGGAGAGAATTTATTTAGACTGCGCCTAAATCAGCCTAATTTATTAAAACATACCCGCCTTTTATTAAATTAGGCACATATCTGGCTATCAGTTTCTGGCATAAAGAATAGAAAGTGTGTTGGGAGCCGGGTGCCCACCTCCTTCCACTAAACCCCACCCACATTTTTAAAAAAGTGGGAGAGGCGGAGTAAAAACACAAACGTAACAAAAAAAAATGATTTTTTTGCGCAAATTACAATTTTTATTCTGGCGTAGAGTACGTAATAATTTCCACCTAATGCGTTTCCTGCTAATGTGTGCTCCCAAAAGTAAAAACGAAATTTTTTATTAATTAACTAATCTAGTGAAATGTAAAAATAAAAAAATAAATAATAAAAATAAAAAAAATTAAATAAAAATTCCCCCTCCCAAAGACATTCACACTTCCCTGAACCCACACCCACCAATTTAAGACATTCTCTGTGAGATAAATGTGTTTTGGTTGGACCTCAGTTGCTCGGGCATTAATATATTCCTGTCACCCCAAACATAAAATAAATAACCCCGGCCAACATTTTAATCTGTTCCATCCCGGCCCTATCCACTTTTGTTTCTTTACTAGAAAAATCTCTGTAATTGGATAAATATCATCTATGTACAGATACTGTGTATAAAAGGGTGGAAGATACAGTTACCCCTTAATGACTACGTCGATTTTGGCATTAAAGACTAAGCGTTATTTTTTGATTTTTCATTGGCGCATTCCAAGAGCTATATTGTTTTTAGGGCTTGTTTTTGCTAGATGAATTGTATTTTTCAATGACGCGTTTTACGGTACTTAGAATTCACTGATTAACTTTTATTAACTTTTTTTTACATAGGGAATGGAAAAAAGACAGCAATTTTTTCTTCAATTTTAAATGCAAGCCGTTCACCATGTGGTTTAAAAAACATGTTATTTTTATTCTCTGGGTAGGTATGATTATGTTGATCCCCAATATGTATCGTTTTTTTTAGGTGTTACTATTTTTTATAAAAAAAATACTTTTAAAAGAAACATATTTGTTTTTACGTTGCTACATTCAAACCATATTTTTTTTACTTTTACAACGATGTGACCGTATGTGGGCTTGTTTTTTTTGCGTGACTGGATGTTAATTTTATTTCTGCCATTTTGGGGTACATGGGACTTATTGGTTATTATTTTTAGGGGGATGGATAAATAAGCAATAGTTTTTTATAGCCTAAATAACCATGCGGCTTAAATAACGTGTCAACTTTATTGTTTGGGTCGTTACGCCCCCAACGATGCCATATTTTTTTAAAAAATGTTAACTTCTCTCTACATATAACAAAACTGTAAACTTTGCGTGTCCGTACATTGAAAATATTTGCGAAAAAAAATAATTGGGGGGCTGAAGGATAAGTGATAGAATTCATTAACATCATTTTTGGATTTTTGTTTGTGCACGCATCACGTAAAAACGGCTGACCCAATTCGGATGGAGTTTTTAGAAAAACATAGGGGTCAACTTGAAGTAACATTTAGTTTTTATTTCATCGCTATCGGTTCACTCATTCAGAAGATATGCAAATTTCATGTTTTCAAAAATTTATTTACATTGCATTAGTACAACAACAACAACAACAACAACAACAACAACAACAACCACATGGAAACCATGGCAACCAATCACATTTTTACTTTCATTTTGTATTGTCTTGGAAAAATAGACACCAGTAGGTTGCTATGGGCAACTGCTCCAAATTTCATCTATACTGATTGTTATATAAGAGAGAGGTTGCAATCAATCAGATTGCTGCAAATTTTCAAGCTGCCTCAGACAAATTACAGCTGTGATCTGATTGGTTGCTAAGGACAACAACTCCAACTTTCGTCTATATTGTTTATTCTTATGCATCGGAGGCACATATAACTACCAATCAGGTTTCTGCTTTTATTGTCCAAAGCTGCATTACAGTCTATTTCGCAGGGGCAAAACAATGATTACAAAATGATCATCAGCGCAGATAGACGTCCTGTTGCTGAACACCGCACCAGGTATAACGCCCCCATCACAGATGAAGTTGCGGTGGTTTTAGTTGATCAGGAGTGCGATAGGCGTCACATCGTGTTGCGCACTCACGACGATCGCCTGCAACGCGTTTTCAAAACACACAGAGCTTACGACGCCCTGCAATATCCTTTAATTTATTGCCACGGCGAAGATGGGTGTAATTTTGGACTCTACCAAGTTAATCCTACTACTAGGGTAACAAATTTTCATAAAAATATATCAGCCCAGCAATTTTATTCATACCTGCTGCAGATAAAGCGTAATCGTTTTATCTATTTGCTACAATTTCGAGGATTGTTCAGCCAATTTATTGTGGACATGTATGCAAAAATAGAGACGGAGCATTTAGTGTACATACGCACTAACCAGACACGTTTACGCGCTAAAGATTACGTGCATCTGCGAGACGCCATGCAACAAGATAATAATGGGGAAAACTTAGGCCGATTAGTAATTCTGCCATCCAGTTTTACCGGTGGTCCGTGTTACATGCATGAACATACACAAGATGCTTTCTGCTACGTCTGAAAATACGGCCGGCCTGACCTTTTCATAACGTTCACAACTCATCCAAAGTGGTACGAAATTTCCCAAGAACTTCTCGCAGGACAGGTGTCTTATGATAGGCATGATATTATAGCCAGAGTTTTCCACTTAAAACTAAAGATGATGATCGACCTGATCACAAAACAAAAAGTTTTTGGTTCAGCTCTTTGTTTCATGTACAGCGTTGAGTGGCAAAAGCGTGGTTTGCCACATGCCCACATTCTCCTGTGGCTGCAAGAAAAAATGAGTCACGATGCTGTTGACACAGTCATAAGTGCTGAATTTCTTGACCGGAACGAGGATCCGATATTGCACGAGATTGCAAAGACGCACATGGTTCATCGGCTTTAAATAGAAACTCTCTCTTGCATGCAGGAGGGTCATTGCTCTAAAAGATACCCTAGAGCGCTTTTAGAGCAAACGATGTCGGGGGAAAATGGGTATTCATTGTATCGTCGAAGACCACCCCTACAAGGCGGTTTCACAGCTACATTCAGGTTACATGGTCAAGAAATTGTTCTGGACAATCGATGGGTTGTACCCTATTCACCGGTGTTATCAAGAACATTTCAAGCTCACATCAACGTCTAAATATGTAACAGCGTCGAAGCCATCAAATATATATGTAAATACGTTAACAAGGGTAGTGACCAGGCCACGTTTGCATTGAGAAATAATAATGAATATGACGAAGTCACGAGATTCCAATCTGACTTATATATAAGCTCTTCTGAGGCGGTGTGGTGCATTTTGAGCTTCCACATTCACAAGAGACATCCGCCAGTGATGCATCTTGATGTTGACCTTGAAGGTGGGCAACATGTGTACTTCAACCCTGCAAATGTGGCAGAGCGGTTAGAAAACCCGAGCCAAACCACTTTGCTGGCATACTTTCAACTTTGTGAAACAGATGATTTTGCAAAAACACTGTTATATAACGAAGTTCCTTTATATTATACTTATAATAAGCAGCAAGGTGTTTTCAACCATAGAAGATGTGGAACAGCTGTTAACCCCTTAAGGACACAGCCAATTTTGGCCTTGAGGACAGAGCAATTTTTTTTACATTTCCCTCTTTGCATCCCGACGCTCATAACTCTTTTATTTTTTGTACGACGTAGTTGTATTAGACTTTGTTTTTTGCGGGACGAGTTGTACTTTATGTACGTACCATTTTTTGGTACAAATACATTATCGTTTAATTTCTATACATTTTTAATTAGATTAAAATGCAGAAAAAAGCAGTTGCGCAGCAGTTTTAATATTTTTTCTTTTACACCATACACCGATCATCATAAATAATGTTATACATTTGTTGTACAGGTTGTTACGGTCGTGGCAATACCAAATATGTCTATATTATTTCGTGTTATGGGACTTATATTTTAAAAAGTTTATTTATTCTAAAAAATGTGTGTTTCTGTGTATTTTATTAACTTTTTATTTATTTATTTACCATTATTTTTTTTTTACATTCATTTAACTTTTTTTTTTAATCCCATAAAGGGATTTATCATTTTGATTTTGATCTTGTAACTGCAATGTACTGGCATAGATCTATATGGGCATACCTCAGTATGCCCTAACAACAGGAAATATGTTCAGACAGCCCTGGGGTCCTTCACTGGACCCTGGGCTGTCTGGCCATATGAGTTGTGGGCTTTGATTGTGTCACAGTTATCTTCTGTGACGTGATCAATGTGCAGTCCCCCCTCTTTGAACGCCGCGATCAGCTTTCATCACGGCGTTCAAAGGGTTAACAGCGGAGAGAAGATGTTTCTCTCCTCTCCGCTGTCAGAGCGGGACCGTGGCTGTGTATTACAGCCGTTGCCCCGTTCTCGATCGCACACACAGAGACGGCAGAGACTGCTGTCACACAGGACGAGTATGCACGTCCTAATGCGCGAAGTGCTCGCCGCTCAGGACGAGCATACTCGTCCTGTGTCGGCAACCAGTTAATGGCGAGCCCGGCATTTTAAAAGAACACGTCATTGGAAGAGTCTATATGGTGCATCCAAACAACTCCGAATGCTATTACTTATGCTTACTTCTACATACAGTGTGTCACGGCGTGGGGTGTGGACCCACTGGGCTGTACCGCGTAGCGGGATTGCAGCTGGCCAACTAAGTACAAAACAATGTCTATAGTCCAGAACGGGTACCTGAGGCAATGTAGACAGTAACGGTGACACAACTTGACTTTCACTGTAGATGGCACAGTAGATGCAGCGGAAGACACAACTTGACTTTCACTGTAGATAGCACAGAGGCACGGTAGCACGGGATACAGGGTACAGGCAGCAGGAATGGGTAACACTGGGAACTGGAAAACATTGGGAGACCATTTGCAAGACAAACTTTAGGTATACCACAATTCTCAGGCAAGGATCAAGTGGGCAGAGCACTTTTTATAGTCCAGCAGCATTCTGGGCTAATTACTGATTAATGACAACTGGACGCGTACCGGCCCTTTAAGGTCGTGCGGGCGCGCGGGCCCTGTGGGAAACAGTCCCAGAACCCGGAAGTGAGTGCCGGCTTCTCCCTGTAGGTAGATGTCACCGAGAACACAGACGTTATGGCCGGGGCCGTCAAAGGGTAAGTCTGAACGACGGCCCTCGGCCATAGACGTTACACAGTGCGAGGACCTACTTCTTTTGCCGAATTGCGAAAGGTTGACGATATTGAATATTCTACTTACCAGGCTGCTTGCCGAGTGTGTCACTTACTAGATGGTGATCAGCATTGCGATGCCGCTTTGGCCAAAGCATGCGTCAGCGATAGTCCACATCGCTTGCGTCATTTGTTTACCATGTTGCTGTTTTTTTGTGGACTTTTCCGGATGCTGCACAGTTGTGGCAAAAATATCAGGAAAAATTATAATGCCTCTTTAGTGCCCCCATTCAGTATAATAATAATATTTAATAATATATTATAATCCCTTCAAGGACACAGTATTTTGTCTTCTAATTGTGCCCACAGTATTATGCCCCCTGTATTACCCCTACACAGTATAATGTCCGCTTAGTGGCCCCCACACAGTATTGTGCCCCCCTGTAGATTTTGCCATACAGCCTACCTGTTGTCAGTGCCATAATCCCCCACCTCCTCCTTGTAGATCATGCCATACAGCCCCCCCACCTCCCCCTTGTAGACAGTGCCATACAGTCCTCCACCTCCCCCTTGTAGACAGTGCCCCCAAACAAAAACAAATATTGTACTCACCTAGGCCCCGTTCCCACAACAAACTGAGCTGCTCCACGACGGGATCCTTGCATAGGCCGGCGTGATCCTGTAGCCTAGTACAGAGCTTCCCAACCTATTCGGACTCGACGCAGTACTGGAAAAATAAAATTTCCTCAGGGCACTCCTACCAAAAATTGTTGGCTAAAAACAAGCAATTTTTCTTAAGCCGTTGAAGCTAATGCAAAAGACACAGGAAAAAAAAAGCACCAAACGAGCGCAGCAGGTATTTTCTGCCTGCTATTAATTTCATTTGGAAGTCAGAGGCGGAAACCACTTGAAGACCATCAGCCCCCCACTCACAGTAAAATGACCATCAGCCCACCACTCACAGTAAAATGACCATCAGCCCATCACTCACAGTAAAATGACCATCAGCCCACCAATCACAGATACCCCCTGTAGGTAGTGCCACACAGCCCCTTGTACGTAGCGCCATACAGCCCCCTTCTAGGTAGCGCCACAGAGCACCCTTGTAGATAACACCACACAGCCCCCTTGTAAATAGCGCCACACAGCCCCCTTGTAGATAGCACCACACAGCCACCTTGTAGATAGTGCCACACAGCCCCCTGTAGAGAGCGCCACACAGCCCCCAATAGAGAGCACCACATTGCTCCCTAGTAGGGAGCACCACACAGCCCCCTGGTAGGGAGCGCCACACAGCCCCCTGATAGGGAGCACCACATAGCCCAATGGCAGGGAGTGCCATACAGCCCCCAGTAGAGAGTGCCACACAGCCCCCTAGTAGGGAGTGCCACACAACCCCCTGGTAGGGAGCGCCACACAGCCCCCAGATAGGGAATGCCACAAAGCCCCCTGGTAGGGAGTGCCACACAGCCCCCTGGTAGGGAGTGCCACACAGCCCCTTGTAGGTAGTACCACCCAGCCCCTTGTAGGTAGCGCCACACAGCCCCCTTGTAGATAGCGCCACACAGCCCCCTTGTAGGTAGCGCCACACAGCTCCCTTGTAGATAGCGCCACACAGCCACCTTGTAGATAGCACCACACAGCCCCTTGTAGATAGCGCCACACAGCCCCCTTGTAGATAGCGCCACACAGCCCCCTTGTAGAGAGCACGACACAGCCCCCAGCAGAGAGTGCCACACAGCCCCCTGTAGAGAGCGCCACACAGCCCCCAGTTTGACCTTTTTTTTTTTGCAATTTTTCTTAAGCCGTTGAAGCTAATGCAAAAGACGCAGGAAAGAAAGCACCAAACGAGCGCAGCAGGTATTTTCTGCCTCCCATTAATTTCAATTGGAATTCAGAGGCGGAAACCACTTGAAGACCATCAGCCCCCCACTCCCAGTAAAATGACCATCAGCCCGCCACTCACAGTAAAATGACCATCACCCCCCCACTCACAGTAAAATGACCATCCGCCCACCACTCACAGTAAAATGACCATCAGCCCACCAATCAGAGATACCCCCTGTAGGTAGTGCCACAAAGCCGCTTGTACGTAGCGCCACATAGCCCCTTGTAGGTAGCGCCACACAGCCCTCTTGTAGGTAGTGCCACACATCCTCCTTGTAAATAGCGCCACACAGCCCCCTTGTAGATAGCGCCACACAGCCCCCTTGTAGATAGCGCCAGACAGCCCCCTTGTAGAGAGCACCACACAGCCCCCAGTAGACAACGCCACACAGCCCCCAGTAGAGAGCGCCACACAGCCCCCAGTAGAGAGCGCCACACAGTCCCCTAGTAGGGAGCGCCACACAGCTTCCTGGTAGGGAGCGCTACATAGCCCAATGGTAGGGAGCGCCACACAGCCCCCTGGTAGGGAGTGCCACACAGCCCCCTGGTATGGAGTGCCACACAGCCCCCTGGTAGGTAGTGCCACACAGCCCCTTGAAGGTAGCACCACAGAGCCCCCTTGTAGGTAGTGCCACACAGCCCCCTTGTAGGTAGTGCCACACAGCCCCCTTGTAGGTAGCGCCACACAGCCCCCTTGTAGGTAGTGCCACACAGCCCACTTGTAGGTAGCGCCACACAGCCCACTTGTAGATAGCGCCACACAACCTCCTTGTAGATAGCACCACACAGCCACCTTGTAGATAGCGCCAAACAGCCCCCTTGTAGATAGCGCCACACAGCCCCCTTGTAGACAGCGCCAGACAGCCCCCTTGTACATAGTGCCACACAGCCCCCTTGTAGACAGCGCCAGACAGCCCCCTTGTAGAGAGCACCACCCAGCCCCCAGCAGAGAGCGCCACACAGCCCCCTGTAGAGAGCGCCACACAGCCCCCAGTAGAGAGCACCACACAGCCCCCTTGTAAGTAGCGCCACACAGCCCCCTTGTCAGTTGCGCCACACAGCCCCCTTGTAGATAGCGCCAGACAGCCCCCTTGTAGAGAGCACCACACAGCCCCCAGCAGAGAGCGCAACACAGCCCCCTGGTAGGGAGCACCACATAGTCAATGGTAGGGAGCGCCACACAGCAACCTGGTAGGGAGTGCCACACAGCCCCCTGGTAGGGAGTGCCATACAGCCCCCTGGTAGGAAGTGCCACACAGCCACCTGGTAGGGAGTGCCACACAGCCCTCAGCCCCCTTGTAGGTACTGCCACACAGCCTACAGCCCCCTTGTAGGTACTGCCACACAGCCCCCTTGTAGATAGCACCCCATTTCCTGTAGATAGCGTCACTGTAGCTCCCTGATGGAGCAGAATCCCCCTTGTAGGTAGCACCACACAGCCCCCTTGTAGGTTGCGCCACACAGCCCCTTGTAGATAGCATCACACAGCCCCCTTGTAGGTAGAGACACACAGCCCCCTTGTAGGTAGCACCACGCAGCTTCATTGTAGATAGTGCCACACAGCCCACTTTTAAATAGCGCCACACAGCCCTCCTGTAGATAGCGCCACACAGCCCCCTGTAGAGAGCGCCACACAGCCCCTTGTAGAGAGCACCACACAGCCCCTGGTAGGGAGTGCCACACAGCCCCCTGGTAGGGAGTGCCACACAGCCCACAGACCCCTTGTAGGGAGTGCCACACAGCCCCCTGCTAGGGAGTGCCACACAGCCACCTGGTAGGTAGTGCCACACAGCCCACAGCCCCCTTGTTGGTAGTGCCACACAGCCCACAGTCCCTTTGTCGGTAGTGCCACACAGCGCACAGCCCCCTTGTCGGTAGTGCCACACAGCCCCTTGCAGATAGCATCCCCCCCCCCTTCCTGTAGATAGCACCACTGTAGCTCCCTGAAGGAGCGGAATCCCCGTGTGGCCGTGGATCCCGATCCTGGAGCGCTCCGCTTGATTTCTCTGTCCATATTTGGACAGTGACATCAGGGGAAACTCCTGAAGTGGAATCCCCGTCCACAGCATTGCCGATGCTGTGACCGGGGATTCCACTCCTGGAGAAGCTCCTGTTGTCTGTGTCAATTTATGGACAGTGACGTCATTGGCTTCTCCTGGAGTGGAATCCCCGGTCACAGTGTCTGCAACGCTGTGGACAGGGATTCCGCTACAGGAGTTTCCCCTGATGTCACTGTCCATATATGGACAGAGACATCAAGCGGAGCGCTCCAGGAGCTAAATCCCCGGCCACACGGGGATTACGCTCCTTCAGGGAGCTACAGTGGCACTAGTAGATAGCAGGGCATGGAGATACTTCCCTGCTCTGCTATAGTGCCATCGCTACCGCTGTAGCAGCCGCAGCGGCTGCTAGCGGCGCCACCGCCCTCATGCCCGGTGTCGCTGCTACAGTGGTAGTGACGGCACTGAGGGAAGAAGTGCCCGGGTGGAAAGGGGACTGCTGAGTCGCCGGGCCCTGGCGCTTCAGAAACAAGCAGGGGAAGGGAGACAGCGCTGTGCCCCCTTCCACATCCTGGAGTCATGCGCCCTGTGCGAAGGCACAGGTTGCACACCCCTAAGGCTGACCCTGTGTATGGGGCACTATCAAGGCATTATACCATGGGGAGGCACTATGGGTGCATTATTCTGTGCAGTCAGGTACAATGGGGGCATAATACTGTGTGTAGGATACTATGGGGGCATTATACTGTGTGAGGAGGCACTATGGGGGCATTATACTGTGTAAGGGCACTATGGGGGCATTATACAGGTATTTTACTATGGGACACTATCGAGCATTATACTGTTTGTGTAGGGGGCAAAATGGGGGCATAATACCTTGTGAAATTTTGCTCCAGGAATGAAAACCACAAATACACCTGGTTATGAAAGGGTTAAACAGGCCAGAGTTTGGTAACTGTGGTCAGGAAGTATTCCAGTTTTTGGTACAATGAAACAAATGAAGCCAGCGGTAAAGTGGAGAATTTGAGGGTTAGTTAGGGAGGCTGGGTCACGACAGTTCAATGTTAAACTCAGGATAAGTCACCAGCAGAAACCAAATCAGGCTACAAACTGAGGCCATTATGGGGCTGATTTAAATAGGCTGCTTTTGATTTTGGTTGCTACCTGCCTGGAGCTTGAGCCCAGAAATGTAAGTATGTGATATTATGTCGATTATATATTGAATTAAATATTTTTTTTACCGTGAAACAGTAACTTTTATTTTTTCCTAAATTAAACTTCTCATTTTAAACTTCACAAATTGCCATTTGACAATGCAAAATATGTCATTTTTAAAATGAAATATTCACACAAGCACAAAGAAAAATAAGTTGTTTTTTTCCACAAACTTGAGATCAATAAAATAAGCGGGGGGATTTGTTGACAATGCACCGATTCTGCTTTAAAACACCTCCATTGTTGTATCCAGAATTCCTCTGACTGGTTGTTTCCACACTACAAGTCTTAATTGAGTCTCTCCGCAGACTCGAAAGACAACTGAAGGCTGTTACATTGTAAAAAGAGCAGCGCAGAGCCGTGTGTGGAGCACAGGGAGTAGACATTTATACAGCCGGTATTATCAAGCCTCATAAGTACCTGCTGACATAATGAGAAGCCAGACAAGAATAAACATTATTCCTACACAGCTCAGTACAGTTCAGATTCAGTACATCTTTCATGACTAATTCCATTATTAATTTATTTATGAAGCATCAATATAATACTCGGCGATAAGCAATAAATAGTGATAGGTGCAAATACAAACTCGTGCAACATACATACCGTAGCACAACCAGAAGCGTAACTTGTAGCTCTTTGGCCCCAATACAAATCCGTAAGAGGGCCCCCACCGACTATGTGCCTTCATAATACTGGTTTCTTCTTATGTGGCAGAAGGGCCTTTGGGCCTTCTCAGGCAACAGGACCATACGCAACAGCTATTTTTGCACTTCCTATAGCTACGTCTCCAATGGTGGATTATATTATGTCTATTTTGGATGACCGTCCGGGCCTGAGGGTCCCAGGGATCCCATGGCTGCGCAAGCCGCCACAGTGTAAACAGCGGGAGAGTGCAGCGAGGACACAAACAGAGCGTCAGTATCTACAGTGGGGGCTGTGTGTGAAACTATCTACAAGAGGGAGGGCTGTGTGGCACTATCTACAAGAATGGGGTGGGTTGTGTGGCACTGTCTACAGTGGTGGGGGCTGTGTGTGGCACTATCTACAAGAGCGGGGCTGTGTGCCACTATCTACAAGGGGGGGCTGTGTGCCACTATCTACAAGAGGGAGGCTGTGTGCCACTATATACAAGAGGGGGCTGTGTGGCACTATCTACAAGAGGGGGGCTGTGTGGCACTATCTACAGGAGGGGACTGTTTGGCACTATCCACAAGAGGGGGGGACTGTGTGGCACTATCCACAAGAGGGGGGCTGTGTATGGCACTATCCACAAGAGGGGGCTGTGTGTGGCACTATCTACTAGGGGCTGTGTGTGGCACTATCTACAAGGGGCTGTGTGTGGCACTATTAGGCTACATCCAAACATTGCGTATTTTGCCGCAGAAAATACGCCCCAAAACCCCAGCAATACGCAGGAAATTCGCAGGTAAAACCGCACCTAAGCGTGCGTTTTTTCGATGCGTTTTTCGTTGCGCTTTTTACATTTTGATGCGTTTTTAGGCGCATTTTCATACTGCGGGTATTGGTGCAATTTTACGTGCAGAAAAATACCGCAGTGTGTACATGAGATTTCCTCGAATCTCATTAACTATGCTGGTACTGTATTACGCTGCCGTTTTTCCGTGTACAAATACGTGCGGCAAAGCCAAATGTAATATACATTGTGTGTATTGACCCTTACTGTGTGGGGCCTAAAGAGGGTTACTATTATAGTGTGTGGCACCGAGGGGGCATTATTTCCATCTGGGGCACTATAAATGGTGAGGTTTTTGTAGAGGGTGGGAAGGTGCTAGAACAGCGAGAAGCCAAAGATGTTTGTGTTGCAAATTCTGAAGACGATTTGCAGTAGGGAGAAGGCATCAGGACAACTGAGCCGGATGTAGAAGATAGAGAAAAGTGAGAGACTCCAATCTGAGAAGACGTCACCGATGATTCACTGAATTTCACTCTATTGTATTAAAGGAGTTTTCCCATCTTAGACATTTATGGCACATCCACAGGAAATGCCAAAAATTTCTGATAGTTGCGGGTCCCAGCTCTTGGACCCACACCTATATCTAGAACTGACCGCAGAATTCAGGTGGAGAGAGGGCCGCACGTGCGCACAGCTCTCTCTGTTTCCGTAACTTCTATTGAACAGAATAGAGAGAGCTGCGCGCACGCACGATCCTCTCTCCACTAGTCTCCCTCTGAATTCTGCAGTCAATTCTAGATATAGGTGCGAGTCCAAGAGCTGGGATCCGCAACTATCAGACATTTTTGGGATTTCCTGTGGATATGCCATATATGTCTAAGATGGAAAAGCTCCCTTAAGTTATATGGTCTGCAGAGCGATTGTGTAGGACTGGTGTCTACCACTATATGGTCACTATGCGGTGGTTACAGGGGCATAACTAGGAAAGACTGGGCCCCATAGCAAGCTTTTGATAGGGCTCCCCTCCCCTGGGTGCCACACAACCCCCCCTTGTAGATTGTGCTTTCCTGTAGATTTTGACACACAGCGCCCCCTGTAGATATCACCATACAGCCCCCCTGTAGATAGCACCATACAGCCCCCCTGTAGATGGTGCCAAACAGCACCCTCCCTGTATACAGCGCCATACAGCCACCCTTTAGATAGCGCCATACAGACCCCCTGTAGATAGCGCCATACAGCCACCTGTAGATAGCACCATACATCCCCCTGTAGATAGGACCATACAGCCCTCCCCTGTAGATAGCTCCATACAGCCCCTCTGTAGATAACGCAAAACAGCCCCGTGTAGATAAAGCCATACAGCCCCTTCTTGTAGATAGCTCCTTACAGCCCCCTCTGTAGATAATGCCATACAGCCACTCCCCCTGTAGATAACGCCATACCGCCACCCCCTGTAGATAACGCCATACAGCCCCCTCCCTGTAGATAACGCCATACAGCCCCCTGTAGATAATGCCATACAGACCCCCCTGTAGATAACGCCATACAGCCCCCCAGTACATAATGCCATACAGCCACCCCCTCTGTAGATAATGCCATACAGCCCCCTCCCTGTAGATAACACCATACAGCCCCTCTGTAGATAACGCCATACAGCCCCCTCTAGATAACACCATACAGCCCCCCCTGTAGATAACACCATACAGCCCCCCTGTAGATAGTGCCATACAGCCCCCTATTGTAGATAACACCATACAGCCACCCCCTCTGTAGATAACGCCATACAGCCCCCTTCCTGTAGATAGCTCCATACAGCCCCCCTGTAGATAACACCATACAGGCCCCCCTGTAGATAACGCCATACAACCGCCCTGTGGATAATGCCATACAGCCCCCTGCAGATAATGCCATACAGCCCCCTGTAGATAACACCAAACAGCCAACCCCTGTAGATAACGCCATACTGCCCCCCTGTACATAACGCCATACAGCAACCCACTGTAGATAACACCATACAGCCCCCTCCCTGTAGATAACGCCATGCAGCCCCCCTGTAGATAACGCCATACAGCCCCCCTGTAGATAACGCCATACAGCCCCCTGTAGATAGTGCCATACAGCCCCCTTGTAGATAACGCCATATAGCCCCCACCAGTACATAACACCATACAGCCACCCCCTGTACATAATGATATACATCCCCCACCCTGTAGATAGCTCCATTCCACACCCCTGTAGATAACACCATACAGCCCCCATAGATAACCCCATACAGCCCCCCTGTAGATAATGCCATACAGCCCCCCCTGTAGATAACGCCATACAGCCAGCCCCCTGTAGATAACGCCATACAGCCCCCTCCCTGTATATAGCTCCATACAGCCCTCCCTGTACATAACACCATACAGCCCCCTGTAGATAACGCTATACAGCCCCCTGTAGATAACTCCATACAGCCCCCTGTAGATAACACCATACAGCCCCACTGTAGATAACGCCATACTGTTTCAAACCCCCCCCCCCAAAAAAAAAACAACAACAAAAAACGACCTGTAGCCTAAGGGTTGTCCCACAAAACACATGTATCCCCTATCCACAGGATACATGTGTGATAGCTGGTGGTCTGACCGCTGGGATGCCCAGCGATAAGGAGAATGGAGGAACCGAAAGTCCCCTGAAGTACTCCATGAGAAATCTTGGACTTCCGGCTCTGTGTCCAGCAGCTCAATAAAATTGAAAGGAGCGCATGAACACAAGCGCGACCGGCGCTCCATTCATTTCTACGGAGTTGCCAGACACAGACCCCGGAAGTCCAAGGTTTCTCATGGAGCACTTCGGCGGAGTTCGGTCCCCCGTTCTCCTTATCGCTGGGGGTCCCAGCGGTCTGACCCCCAGCAATCACATATGTATCCCGATCACACAACACCTTTAATGCCAGAGCAGGGACATGCTGTAGTGTTCAGTGGCATCGCTACCACTGTAGCAGCCATAGCGGCTGCTAGAGGAGCCTTCAGCCATGTTGGGGGGGGGGGGTCCGTGCCGGCGGACCCCGTAGCAGCCGCTATGGCTGCTACAGTGGTAGTTACGCCACTAAACACTACAGCCACTGTTACGCCACTGGGTGGTTATACTAGTCTTTGGTTTACACACGTTTTACTACACAATTAAGAATGGTCGCATTATTTCTATATAGCTGACGGGTGGGCCCCAAGAATTATTTCCTCTGGCGGGCCCAAGGTACTCCAGTCCTACACTGCTCTCCTTATTTCTGCAGCTTGTAATCCTCTTCACTCCTGGGCGCCGCTGCAGACAATATCCTGATGCAAGCCTCGGCATCAGGGCATTGTCTGTGGTGGCACGCGGGAGTGAAGAGGAATGATTACAAGCTGCATGAACAAGAAGAGATCAGTCTATTTTAAAAATGAAGTGGGGCGCCGGGGAGATTTTGTCCACTCTTTCGGTAAGTCTCCCCTTTTCCGGGAGTTTCTCAGACATTCCGGAAGTGTTGGCAAGTATGAACTAGATAGATAGATAGATAGATAGATAGATAGATGATAGATAGATAGATAGATAGATAGATAGATAGATAGATAGATAGATAGATAGATAGATAGATAGATAGATAGATAGATAGATAGATAGATAGATAGATAGATAGATAGATAGATAGATAGATAGATAGATAGATGCTGAATTTAAAATCACTTGTAAAGAAGAGAACTATATGATTTGGCTGATCTTTACTAATCTTAGAGCTGATTCTTGGGTTATGTCTTCCCTTATAAATGTTTCCTCTCCTTACTGCTCCCTGCCTAGATATTTGATTTTTATAATACACAGGGACCCGGGGGCAAGACATTGCAGCAAATTAACGAGCCACACAGATCAATAGTCTGACATCGTAAATCCTTTCAGACATGCCGCTGCTAGATTGCTGTCCCTACTAGATCGATATCTGAAGTAACAGTGCAGCGAATTAGCACCAAGATCAGAAATATGAATATTAGAATTCAGAGCCATTGTACCTAATGTCTTTATAAAAGAGAATGAACATCATATTACACTAATGTTACCTGTGGAAATTAGATAAGTATTCTGTACTAAAGCTCCGTAATAGCTTTACCCGATGTTCTACACCAATGTAAATTGAGTTACAATTAGAAATAGATAGATAGATGATAGATAGATAGATAGATAGATAGATAGATAGATAGATAGATAGATAGATAGATAGATAGATAGATAGATAGATAGATAGATAGATAGATAGATAGATAGATAGATAGATAGATAGATAGATAGATAGATAAATGCATGGATGGATGGATGGATGGATGGATGGATAGATAGATAGATAGATAGATAGATAGATAGATAGATAGATAGATAGATAGATAGATAGATAGATAGATAGATATTTTTTTTTTGGTAATAACATAGTTTTACCCTAAAATAGACCTTTTATTTGTGATCGTCATTGTCTACCGTAAATTTTAATATATTACATGTCTATATTAGGGTAATTGGGTCAGCGCTAGTGTTACAAAAATGATTGGTGGGGTGGGAACTTTTTTTTGGGGGTGGGTATTTTATGTGTATTTATTATAAAAAAAAATTTGCACTTGACTTTACTATTTTTTTATTACTATGGTCTGTCCCTCAAAGGTCAAAAAAGACCTTTGGGGAACTTTATATTTTTTTGTTCTTTCTTTTACACCATGTTTTTCCACTGTAACTGGAGCTGCACAGCAGCCCCAGTTACAGGGGAAATCAGCCCTCTCATAGTGACGATTGTCACTAATAGGGCTGTGCTGGGTCTAGTAAGACCCAGCAGCAGTCTGTCAGTAACGGCATTGGGCGATCATGTGATGCTGCTGCTGTCTCTTTTCCTATACACAGCGTTCATTGAGCGCTGTGTAAAAAGACATCGGAGAAGACAGAAGCAACGAAAGCTGCTTCTATCCTCTCCTCAGAGTCCCCGGCAGTCACTGACAGCCGGAGACCCGACATTCAGCTGCCCGATCGCGCGGGCAGCAAGTTAAAACCCGAGCCGTAAAAAGTCTATGGCTCGGGTTTTAAGGACCCTGACCGCTGGCCGTAAAAACACAGCCTGCGGTCGGGAACCAGTTAATTCCTTAATGACATGCCACATACATGTAAGTGGCAGTCGTCAAGGGGAAATATAGAGCAGGCTCACGGGCTGAGTACACGCCATTCTTAGTGTAATACAGCCGACACCTCACTGCAATTGGCGGAATCAAAGATCACTTTTATTATGTCCGTTTAACCATTTAGATGCCTGTTCATAAAAGTTTATGGAGAGGGGGGAGCAGAGAGCAAGAGCAGGAAGACACAGACAGGGACATGCTGCCCATAGGGGGTCTATAGAGAGGGGAGGGAGAGCATGAAGAACAAGCAGAAAGAGAAAGACACAGACACGCTGCCCACTGAAGTCTATGGAGAGGTTGGAGCAGGAAGAGGGAGCAGAGTGAGAGACACAGTTTTTGCCCATAGAAGTCTATGGAGGGGGAGCAGGAGGGGAGAGCAGGAGCAGAGAGAGAGATACAAACAGTGCACTCATAAAAGTCTATGGAAAAAGGAGGCGGAGCAGGTGGAGGAAGCAGAGTGACAAAAACACAGACACGCTGCCAAAAGAAGTCTATGCGAGGAGAGGGGAGCAGGAGCAGAGAGATTGGAGGCACAGGCTGCTGGTAAGTGTTATATGTCACTCCAGTGCTGGATTCTCAGCTGCATTATTCATTACTGATGTCTTCCATGGGGAAGCTTCTATATATATGTAATAGTTAAAGATAGGAGAGCAGGATTCAACTCTTCTCTGTGTGCAGTGTATAGAAAACATGATAGCAGCTAGGCTCCACCCATTAACTCAGAGAAAACTGAGAATTAGACATGGAGCCCGCAGAGAGGAAGACGGCTAAAAAAATAATGCAGAATACATGTCATATAATGGCCAGAAATAGTGATATTCCTCATGTGCACACATATGACAGCACCTGAAACGACCGGTATGCTTTAATTCTTATTAAATGTCATGATGGTGGTGAAGTATATTAACGTCTTATTTCTCATACCATGCATAGTAATGTATGAGATCACTGACCTGCTACACTTACAGTTCAAACTAGTGTAGGGTAAGGTGTTGCTGCTGTTAGTAGAATTATGTTTGAAAACTCATCGTTTTTCGTAAACTAAAGTTTTATTCATGTGATTTTTTTACTGCTATAATTGAAAGTGACAGCTTTCTCGAATTTTGAGCAATATGTATATGAGCTGACATCATAAGGAGTTGAAGCAATTTAAAGGAAGGGTAAGAAAGACCGTCTGGTTTCACCCCTAGTAAGCAAACCTCAGGGATTAGCTCTATGTGAATGTGCATCACTGAATTTGCAAGTGTCATAATCGATCTCCAAAAGCATTTGGCTTTTTGACAAGTCCACTTCGTGTGCAGATGAGTGCCGGGGTCCACACACCCTCTAAAGCATGTGTCAGGGATATATGGGTACCTGTTATGTATTCTGGTCGGTACCATATATACTCTATGCAACAATTTAAGAGAGGTCTCCATCAGGGTGACTTACAAACTCCCCCTACTAGCAGAAGTGCCAAAGAAATTCCATTGCTCACGATCAAGTGATATACCCAGCTCTTCCTTCCACCTGAGCATGAACGGCAACTTGCCTCCTATAAGTGGACAATTTCAAGTAGAATAAAGAAAAAACAATGATTCTGGTAAGTTAGCTCTAAAAAGACACAGGGATTCCATAGTTGCTAAGTCTAACGTAGGGGCGGCGGAGGGGATTTTTCTCAAAAAATGCAAAACCTGCTAAGCACGGAAAAGTTCAGTAGATGGCGAGTGAAACTTAATATTGAAATAATTAGGAGTCATCAATTTGCAATTAATGATAAAGTCTCTCACGATGAGCAGTTTATTGTCTAACCACCATCCAAAGGAGTGTGGGTTTAAAGCTGGGGGAAATTCAGGATTAAAAAATATAGGCATCAGTAGGGAAGGCCTACCCTATACAGCGAACTTAACCCCTGGGCGCACCACGACACAACTGTACGTCCCAGCGGCCAGTGTCTTAGCGCACAAGGACGTACAGTTACTGCGCGGTTCCCGGTGCACACTGTCGGTGGCAGTGTGTACCGGGAACAGGGAGGACAGTTGTCCCCAACAGCTAACACTCCCCAGTCACCGGCATTGGACCCGTAAATGCGGTCCAATGCCGGCGATCGATGTAACCGGTGGATCTGTACAGATCCACCGATTACATCATTTCTGCAGATAAAGTGTAAAAACCGTTCCGGACTTGTAATTAGTCCCGAAACGGTTACTATAGACCACCACCCCCCTGCCCGATGCCCCATGTGACCAGCAATGGACCAATAGCAGTAGCCATTGCTGGCGATTGCCTTGATAGGTGGGTCTGAATAGACCCACCTATCATAGTTCATTCTCAGTCGGGGCGGGTAAAGGGGCAGGTAAAACCCCCTCCCCTGACATCTAACACTCCCCAGTCACCGGCATTGGACCCGTAAAAGCGGTCCAATGCCGGCGATCAATGTAATTGGCGGATCTGTATAGATCCACTGATTACATTGCTTCTGCAAATAAAGTGTTGAAAACTGTTTCTGGACTTGAAATTAGTCCGGAAACAATTACTATGGACCCTGCCCCATGTGACCGGCAATGGACCAATAGCAGTGGTCCATTGCCGGCGAGTGCTGTGATTGGTGAGTCTGTTCAGACCCACCAATCACAGTGCGTTTTTCACCCAGGGCAGGTGAAAAATACATGACACAGGCTCTGATCTCTTAGTTGGTGAAGAGAAGTTGGAGAGATCAGAGCCTGTGTCGTGTTGTGTGCCCCACACAAAGTTAAAATCAGAATCAACCCCTAATTTCCCTTTCCCCTGTTCCTAGTGTGTGACCCCGCACACCTCACAGTGTATAAGGGAGATTTTCTTTTTTGTTTTTTCATACAATTTGTTAGTGTCAATCCATAGCATTAGTTGTCGGTTGGTGTCAATCCGTAGCGTCAGTTAGCGTCACTTGTCAGTTAGTGTCAATCCGTCACTGTTAGTCGTGTCACTTGTCAGTTAGTGTCAATCCGTCACTGTTAGTCGTGTCACTTGTCAGTTAGTGTCAATCCGTCACTGTTAGTCGCGTCACTTGTCAGTTTCCAAAATGGGGTCACTTCACTGTACTGGTACCTCAGGAGCTCTGCAAACGCAACATGGCACCTGAAGACCATTCCAGCAAAATCTGTGCTACAAATTGCGCTCCTTCTCTTCTGAGCCCTGCCGTGGGTCCAAACAGCAGTTTATCATCACATATGGGGAATTTCCGTAATCAGGAGAAATTGCTTTACAAATGTTGGGGTGCTTTTTCTCCGTCATTCCTTGTAAAAATTAAAAAATTCTATGTTTTTTCAGAAAAAATGTAGATTTACATCTTCACAGTCTATTTCCACTAAATTCTGCAAAACCCTGTGGGTTAAAATGCTAACTATATAACTAGAAAATTCCTTGAGGGGTGTAGTTTCCAATATTGGGTCACTTTTGGGGGGTTTCCACTGTTTTCATCCCTCAAGGGCGTTGCAAACACGACATAGCACCGACAACCATTCCAGCAAAATCTGCGCCCAAAAATCCAAATGTTGCTGCTTTGTTTCTGAGCCCTGCTGTGGGTCTAAACAGCAGTTTATTACCACATATGGGGTATTGCCGTAATCGGGAGAAATTGATTTACAAATGTTGGGGTGCTTTTTCTCCGTCATTCCTTGTAAAAATTTGAAAATTCTATTTTTTTCAGAAAAAACGTACATTTACATCTTCACAGTCTATTTCCACTAAATTCTGAAAAAAACCTGTGGGGTCAAAATGCTAACTATACAACTAGAAAAATTCCTTGAGGGGTGTAGTTTCCAAAATTGGGGCACTTTTGGGGGGTTTCCACTGTTTTCATCCCTCAAGGGCGTTTCAAACACGACATGACACCGACAACCATTCCAGCAAAATCTGCGCCCAAAAATCCAAATGTTGCTCCTTCGTTTCTGAGCCCTGCTGTAGGTCTAAACAGCAGTTTATTACCACATATGGGGTATTGCCGTAATCGGGAGAAATTGCTTTATAAATGTTGGGGTGCTTTTTCTTCGTCATTCCTTGTAAAAATTTGAAAATTCTATTTTTTTCAGAAAGAACGTACATTTACATCTTCACAGTCTATTTCCACTAAATTCTGAAAAAAACCTGTGGGGTCAAAATGCTAACTATACAACTAGAAAAAATCCTTGAGGGGTGTAGTTTCCAAAATTGGGGCACTTTTGGGGGGTTTCCACTGTTTTCATCCCTCAAGGCGTTGCAAACACAACATGGCACCGACAACCATTCCAGCAAAATCTGCGCCCAAAAATCCAAATGTTGCTCCTTCGTTTCTGAGCCCTGCTGTAGGTCTAAACAGCAGTTTATTACCACATATGGGGTATTGCCGTAATCGGGAGAAATTGATTTACAAATTTTGGGGTGCTTTCCCCCGTCATTCCTTGTAAAAATGAAAAAAAATTCTATGTTTTTTCAGAAAAAAAGTAGATTTACATCTTCACAGTCTATTTCCACTAAATTCTGCAAAAAATTTGTGGGGTCAAAATGCTAACTATACCACTAGAAAAATTCCTTGAGGGGTTTAGTTTCCAAAATGGGGTCACTCTTTGGGGTTTCCACTGTTTTCATTCCTCAAGGGCGTTGCAAACACTACATGACACCGACCACCATTCCAGCAAAATCTGAGCCAAACAATCCGAAAGTTGCTCCTTCGTTTCTGAGCCCTGCTGTGGGTCTAAACAGCAGTTTATTACCACATATGGGGTATTGCTGTAATCGGGAGAAATTGCTTTATAAATGTTGGGGTGCTTTTACTCTGTTATTCCTTGTAAAATTTAAAAATTCTATGTTTTTTCAGAAAAAAAGTAGATTTACATCTTCACAGTCTATTTCCACTGAATTCTGTAAAAAACCTGTGAGGTCAAAATACTAACTATACCACTAGAAAAATTCCTTGAGTGGTTTCGTTTCCAAAATGGAGTCACTTTTGAGGGGTTTCCACTGCTTTGGCACCACAAGATCTCTTCAAACCTGACATGGTGCCTAAAATATAATTTAAAAAAAAGCAGGCCCCAAAATCCACTAGGTGCTCCTTTACTTCGGAGACCGGTGATTCAGTCCATTAGCATACTAGGGCCACATGTGGGATATTTCTAAAAACTGCAGAATCTGGGCAATAAATATTGAGATGCGTTTCTCTGGTAAAACCTTCTGTTTTACAGAATTTTTTTTATTACAAATTCATTTCAGCCAAGAAAAATGAAATTCTAAAATGTCACCTCTACATTCCTAAAGGGTAGAGACTTTGAGAATGCTGTTTTTAATACTTTGAGGGGTGCAGTTTTTAAAATGGGGTGAATTATGGCGATTTTCTAATATATAAGGCCCTCAAAGTCACTTCAGAACTGAACTAGTCCCTGAAAAAATAGCCTTTTTGAAATTTTCTTGAAAATATGATAAATTGCTGCTAAAATTCTAATCGTTGTAACGTCTTAAAAAATTAAAAGAATGTTCAAAAAATGATGTAAACATAAAGTAGACATATGGGAAATGTTAACTAGTAACTATTTTTTGTGGTATTACTATTTGTTTTACAAGCAGATACACTTAAATTTAAAAAAATTCTATTTTTTGCAAATTTTCTCGAAATTTTGGTGCTTTTCACAAATAAATATGAAATTTGTCGACCAAATTTTTTCACTAACATAAAGTACAATATGACACGAGAAAACACTCTCAGAATTGCTTGGATAGGTAAAAGCATTTCCGGAGTTATTACCACATAAAGTAACACATGTCAGAAAATCACGCGCGTCGCTATGTTAGTCTATGGGGCTGTTCAGACATTCCGTGATTTTCACGCACCGTGTGTCCGCTGCGTAAAACTCACGGCATGTCCTATACTTGGCCATTTTTCGCGCATCACGCATCCATTGAAGTCAATGGGTGCGTGAAAATCGCGCACAACACACGGAAGCACTTCCGTGTGCCACGCGTGATTCGCACTACAGTAGTTAAATAAATGAAGGCAAAAATAAAAATAAAAGCACCTCCTTCATTTCTGTTTCTAAACATTAAAACAGAGTGTCATAACGATGCCATATGCGCAAAAATCACGCAGCCACGCACCAAACACTTATGCCACACGGAACTGCAAGGCGCAAAAAACGCTGCATTTTTTGCGCGTGCAAAACGCACACGTTCGTGTGAATTTCGCCTTAAGGGAAGACAACATTGGTGGGTAGTTGACCTTATATAGGGATTGCAAGGACATTGTTAACTTAATCCCTAGGTAAGTAATGTAAATCGCACAATGTTTAAATCCAAAGTTCAGATTCACTCGTTTTTGGGTCGCATCAGATATATTGCCAAACATTATTTCCGACTTATATGCGACCAAACTGATCTAAAAGGTTAGTTAGATT
The DNA here is from genome assembly GCF_050947455.1 of Rhinoderma darwinii. Taxonomy (NCBI): domain Eukaryota; kingdom Metazoa; phylum Chordata; class Amphibia; order Anura; family Rhinodermatidae; genus Rhinoderma; species Rhinoderma darwinii. The sequence continues at coordinate 390,652,198 of NC_134689.1, forward strand.
AGGTAATGACAGTAAGGGTTTAGTAAGAGTCAGCAACAAGTCATCAGAAAAAGATTTAACTTATATTGTTTCCCACCGATTTTCATTCCTGAAATATAAACATTGTTCTTTATAACTATAGCTAAAGGCTCCACTGCTAACGCAAACAAGGCAGGAGAGAGAGGGCACCCCTGCTGTGTTCCCCTAAATATTTTAATAGGTCTAGGATGGCGAGAAGGAATTTTTAGACTAGCGGTAGGTGAAGAATAGAGGGCAGTGACCGCGGAAAGGAAGGAACCCCTGATGCCCATGGTAGTCAAAGTACGTAGGAGATAAGGCCAAGCTAGACTATCAAACGCTTTTTCTATATCAAGGGCGAGTGCTATGATGGGAGTAGTGGTTCTTCTTGCATAGTGGATCACATTCAAGATTTTTCGACTGTTATCCGCTGCCTGTCTACCTGGTATAAAACCAACTTGATCCCTATCCACCAAACCAGGGAGCAATTTATTTAGTCGGGACACTAAAATAGAAGTAAAAAGTTTAAAGTCTAAATTGAGCAGGGAAATGGGATGATAATTAGATGGATTAGTAGGGTCTTTATGAGGCTTTGGGATTGTTGTAATCTGTGCCGAGAGAAATTCAGGGACCAGGCATTTACCAGACATGATGGTATTGAGGAATGGCAATGGATGGGGTAGCAGTTGCAGGGCAAATTTCTTATAGTATTTAGCCGAAAAGCCATCTGGTCCTGGGGCTTTCCCCATTTTAAGACATTTCATAGCATCCGACAACTCGTCCTCCATGATATCTACATTCAGGCCTTCTCTATCTAAAACAGTTATACTAGGGAGTCGTAACTCACTGAAAAACAACACATATTCTGGTACAGGATCAGGGGAGGAATATAGATTGGAGTAAAATTCCATCATTTTATCATAAATCTGCTCCGGGTTAGAGGTATTGATCTCCCGGTACGTAGTTTTAATGGACCAATGAATAGAATGGCCGAGACTAATCTACAAAAACAGACAGGCATAGGACCTGTTCTATTTTTTGCGGAACGGCCACATGGTTCTGCAAAAAAAATGGAAGTGTGCATGGCCCCATAAAAATGAATGGGTCAGTGTGCTATCCGTTAAAAAAAACGGCTAGCACACTGAAGCATTTCACTGAAGTTTGCTTGAGGCCTTATGCGCCAAAGCATAGAATGAGAAATACGTGTCACCATTAAATTAAAATATCTAATAATCCATCATGCAGCTCAATACCCAGCAAAAAAAAAAACAAACTAAAATACCAAAAATGTATAAACAGAATAGTTATCTACAATAAAAATTCAACCAGACACTAAAGAGAATGACATTAATTTTACCTGCTCTGGTAATTAAAGGACGGGTGTCACGGAAAAAAAAAAATGTCATATCAATTTGCTTTTAGTGTTTTATTAAAAAAAAAAATATTTATTTGTGTGTTTGTGTTTTACTTTTTTTTATTTTCTAACTTTTTCTTCTCTATGGGGGCTGCCATTTTTTTTTTCATCTCTGTATGTGTCGATTAACGACAGATACAGACATGGAATACGGCACATACATCCCCATAGAGAATGCGAACAGGAGCCGATCCATTTACTGTGGTGTACGCCGTCTGTGTGGGAACGGCGCATGCGCCGCTCCCACACAGTCCAAATGGAAGGTCTTCGGCCGAGCGACATCCGGCGCCATTTTCTTGTGGACCGGAAGCCACGGCCGGACAGTAAGATTACTACTTCCGGTCGTGGCTTCCGGACATGTGTTCTGAAGCAAGCACTAGGAGCGGAGGGAGCAGACGGAGCGGACGGACCAGAGGGAGTGACGGCGGCAGGAGCAGGTAAGTTATGTCTGTGTTTGTTCGTGTTTTACTGTGTGATTACCACTGTATGTAAGCCTACTACACTGTGTGTTCACTCAAAAAATGGCGACACACGGTGTAGGAGGTTTGAACATTCAATCCCCTCCTTTCTCCTGGCACTAGCCAGGATAAAGGAGGGGGATTGTTTGAGCACACTAGAGCGAGTGTGTCTTCTCAAATTTTGCAGCATAAAGCAATGTGGCCAATGCTGCAATTTTGGGAATTGCTCCCTCTAGTGACCAGCACAGGGAAATGTTATAAAGTAGAATCTAATTTATAATATTTCCTGACTCGTGAAAACATTAAAAAAATTAGAACAATGTTTAATCAGTTATACACTAACTGTTTAACTAAAAAAATAAAAATAAATTTCTAGCGACACATTCCCTTTAAGATTAGTCAGGATGTTCTAACGTCTATTTTGCCTGAGTAACAAAATACCACCCTGTGTGCCAAAGCTTAATGCATCTCACCAGCATAAATCCAGCTACTGCCAACATAATGAAGTAGAAAATATTGTTATATGGCCTGTAGATATCTTCATGTAACACAGAACCGTCACCGTATATCATCCTGTGCTGTTACCTAGCACAATATAATCTAGAGAACACCATCGGGGAAAACGTATGAAGCACCAGTGGAGCCTGTTACATTTAGGCAGAATAATTTAGAGGAATAGCAGCGAGATAAAAAGTAGGGATTTTTATTAGTGGGATTGAAAGTAAAGCAATTAGATGGCATAGAAATGTCTTTATAAGTCTGGTATGAGACTACAGTGGAGGCTTTGTTGTATCATCCCTAGAGGTAGTGAGTATTACTGCAAAGTCAGCCATTTATTATAGGCTTGCGTGGCTTTTCTTCTTCGACATTGCTTTATATATATATATATATATATATATATATATATATATATATATATATAGTTCTGTTCATTCTGTGTGTTGTTTTATACAGCAAAAAAGAGTTTATAGGTGAGGGAAATGGTTATCTGAGCCCACCAGAAGAGATGAGACTGAGGTCCCCTTTAATTGAATTGTAAAATCTGCTAAACCTCATGGGTCCAATTAATCTATGAAGTTTTTGATAAACATTCTTGTCTTTTCAGAGGTTTTTTGGAACAAAGGAAATGTTTGATTTCTTCACCAGTTCTTACGAGTTATAAATATCCTATGATCCAACCATACTAAGTCAGTGGTGAAACTTTACCTATTTGTGGGAGTAATGACATCATAATTATAGTGACCCTATCACCAAGATCGTGTTACCCTAACCACAGGCAGCATGACTTAGTGAGAGCTCTGATGATCATTATCAGCTCTGTTTAACTCTAAAGCGCTTCTAGGTTTTAGAGAAAATAAAGCTTTAACACTGGGTCTTGGAGAGATTTTGCAATTCAAGGAAAAAAAAAGCAATGTGCAATAATCCCTAAAGGCACAAATGTAAGCATGGCTGTGCAGTAGTACAGAGTGGATAGAATGCGGTCTGAGGTGAGAACCTGATGTCGTCTCATGAATGGTACAGCCCTGATTATATATGTTATTGGAGCACATTAGAGAGTGTTGCTACCTTCAGCACTCCTAATCTACGAGCTGTGTGGTCTACTGCTTTATGACTGGGATGTTGATGCTAGATATTTCACATTTACAATAACAGCTCAATTACCTGGGGCTGCTCCAACAAGGCACAGAATGTAACTCATTAGAAAGGTGGCATTCTATTGTAAGATTTGGGAAGGGCTCCAGGGAGAGCAGCATGGAGGAAACGTAAGGAGGTGAAGCAGTCCTTCCACCCATAGCTCCCAACCGTCCCGGATCCGGCGGGACAGTCCCGGTTTCTCACCGATGTCCCGACATCCCGGGCAGTCTGCAAAATGTCCCGCTGGGTGCTGTAGCTGTATCAAAACAGCTGATCGCTGCTGCCAGGCGCCCTGCATGCCAGACAACTGCAGCAGCGATCAGCATCAGAAGAAGGCAGGAGTCTTGCGGCGGTGTTCTAAATGGGATCGATGCCGGCCCGGGAGTGGACCAGTCCAGTCACCTGACCTGTCATCTGACCTCACCGGTCAGGTGACAGGTTAGGTGACTGGACTGGTCTACTCCCGGGCCGGCATCAACACCAGTGAGAACACCGCTGCAAGACTCCTGCCTTCTTCTGACGGTGAGTGACGTCAAAGCAGAGCGCAGAGTGGCAGCAGTAGGTTACCTCTACCACTCTCCGCTCTGGTGGCATTGTGGCACAAAGTATAAGGGGGTTGTGTGGCACTATGTATAAGGGGGAGGGGGGTTGTGTGGCACTATGTACAAGGGGGGAGAGGGTTGTGTGGCACTATGTACAAAGGGGGCTGTGTGTGGCGCTATATACAAAAGGGGGCTGTGTGTAGCACTATGTACAAAAGGGGGCTGTGTGTGGCGCTATGTACAAGAGGGGGATGTGTGTGGTGCTATCTATAGGGGGCTGTGTGTGGCACCATCTACAGGGGGGCTGTGTGTGGTGCAATCTACAAGGGGGCTGTGTTTGGAGCTATCTACAGGGGGGCTGTGTGTGGCGCTATCTACAGGGGGGCTGTGTGTGGAGCTATCTACAGGGGGCTGTGTGTGGAGCTTTCTACAGGGGCTGTGTGTGGCACTATATACAGAGGGCTGTGTGTGGCACTATGTACAGGGGGGAAGTGTGGCGCTATCTACAGGGGGCTGTGTTTGGAGCTATCTACAGGGGGATGTGTGTGTGATGCTATCTACAGCGGCTGTGTGTGGAGCTATCTACAGGGGGCTGTGTATGGCGCTATCTACAGGGGGGCTGTGTTTGGCACTATCTGCAGGGGGCTGTGTGTGGAGCTATCTACAGGGGAGCTGTGTGTGGCACTATGTAGAGGGGGGCTGTGTGTGGCGCTATCTACAGGGGGCTGTGTGTGGCGCTATCTACAGAGGGGCTGTGTGTGGAGCTATCTACAGAGGGGCTGTGTGTGGCGTTATCTACAGGGGGCTGTGTGTGGAGCTATCTACAGGGGGCTGTGTGTGGCGCTATCTACAGGGGGGCTGTGTGTGGTGCTATCTACAGGGGGGCTGTGTGTGGAGCTATCTACAGGGGGCTGTGTGTGGAGCTATCTACCATGGACTATGTATGGCACTATCTACAGGGGGCTGTGTGTGCCACTATGTACAGGGGGGCTGTGTGTGGCACTATCTACAGGGGGCTGTGTGTGGAGCTATTTACAGGGGGATGTGTGTGTGACGCTATTTACATGGGCTGTGTGTGGAGCTATCTACAGGGGGCTGTGTGTGGAGCTATCTACAGGGGGGCTATGTGTGGCACTATCTACAGGGGGCTGTGTGTGGAGCTATCTACAGGAGGGCTGTTTGTGGCGCTATCTACAGGGGGGCTGTGTGTGGAGCTATCTACAGGGGGCTGTGTGTGGCGCTATCTATATAGGGGCTGTGTGTGGAGCTATGTACAGGGGGACTGTGTGTGGCGCTATCTACAGGGGGGCTGTGTGTGGCCCTATCTAAAGGGGGGCTGTGTGTGGCGCTATCTAGAGGGGGCTGTGTGTGGAGTGATCTACAAGGGGGCTCTGGCGGATGATTTTTCCATTGACCGGTAGCAGAGTTACACAACTGGAAAAAAAAATCCCCATATGTAACTCTGCTACCTGTCAATTGAAAAGTCATCAACCACAGGTAAAAATGTTTCCCCATCATGTCTGATTCCCAGGTGTCTCTTTGTGGTACTCCGCCATGAGGAAACATTTTTCCCTCTGGCGGATGATTTTTCCATTGACCGGTAGCAGAGTTACACAACTGGGAAAAAAATCCCCATCATGTAACTCTGCTACCTGTCAATTTAAAAGTAATCCACCACAGGGTCTCCCTCTTGACTTTTATTGTTCGTGCCGTGATGAGCAAATATTATACCCCAGTGAGGAAAAGTAACATAAAGACGATGAAACCTGATCCATAATATCTGGGGAATCGATAGTTTTTTTTGTAAGTCTAGAGATCCGAAAGATGAGAATATGATCTTGTTATTTGAAGAAGGATCTGGCCTTGATTTGATGTGTTGATGCGGGATATTGGTCGTGATTAGGGGTGTGGCTTAAAAATGTTCCTCTTTTCCGAATTCAGAAGTTGGGAGGTATGCTTCCACCTAGAAGATGCTACTCTTGCTTTAAGTTTTGCTCTAGCTGGTCTTTATTCACTGGTCCAGATATGGTAGAAGAAATCTTGCTATGTGTGTTGTCGTATTGCTTTATTAAGTGTATATATTTCCATTGCTGTGCTCCCACCTTGTGGCCAGGCTGCATTATTATGTGATACTGTTGTGTGTTATGTTCACAGGACCTGTGGTCACGTGTTCTGAGCTGTGCAGGTCCTAAAACCAGAAAAGCTCACGGCTATTAAATAATGTTTAGGCAATAGAGGCTTACCCTGATTATTTAAGGCACCAGGAGAAACGGCCCAGATTGATTTTTTAGTTGATTTACTGCGCCTTAACTGGTAAGGATGCATTCAGTATAAGGATTGTCACGGCTGTACGGTATGTGGACCCACTGGTAGCGGAGTAGCAGCTGGTCAAATGGAAAGTCAATGACAGATACTAGGACGGAAGTACCTGGGTGTGGTGGCTTTTGCCGGACTATCGGAAGCTGGCTTGTGCCGGATTTCTGGACTTGAACACAGAAGTTGTCTCGGAGACTTGCACTTGACTTGACACAAACACTGGATATGGATAGTGAAGTTGTCTCGGACACTTGACTTGGCACGGACACAGATATTGGATATGGGATACAGCTATTAAACCTTTGCAGGACAAACACTGGGAAGACACAGCATTGTTCAGGCACTGGGGAAAGAGGCAGGATTCCTTTTAAGGGCCAGGTTGCTCAGGGATTGGGGATAATTTGGGATAATTTTACTGGCGCGTGCACTGCCCCATTAAGACTTGGAACAGCCGGGGAGAGGAAGCAGAGACCACAGCGCCCCTGGGAAGGAAGATGCTGGCAAAGAAACACACTCCTGCGGTTGCGGCCGATGATAAAAGCGGGATGCCGGCGGTCGGCGGCCGTGAGCATTACAGTACCCCACCCCTTATGCTTCCTCTTCTTAGGTCCGGAGCGTAGGAGGAATTTTTTTTTATGAGAGCTGGAGCATTAACATTTTCTTCGGGTTTCCAAGACCTCTCCTCAGGATAAAAACCCTTCCAATCTACCAGGTAGAAGGTCTTCCCTACTACCTTCTTGTAGTCCAGGATCTCCTTTACCTCGAAGACATCAGAAGCACCACTGAGAGTAAATGCAGAGCCAGGAGATTTACTGTATCGGTTCAGGACCACAAGCATCAGCAGGGACACATGGAAAGAGTTGGGAATCTTGAGAGTAGGGGATAGCCGTAGCTTGTAAGGCACAGGGTTGATTTGTTGTAGAATTTCAAAGGGACCAAAAAATCTGAGAGCGAATTTGTAGGAGGGGATTTTCAGATTAATATTTTTTGAAGATAAACAGACTTTGACTCTGGGGAGAAATTGAGGAGAAAGTCTTCTCTTCCTATCGGCATATTTCTTCATGTCTGCAGGATTGCGGACTTGGTTTGCTGCCAGATGTGAAGAAAGATTCCCAAAAGAAGGGTGGCTGTAGGCACTTGAGATGTAGCCAGTACAGAAAGAGGAACACATGGATATTGGCTGCAAACAATAAAGAATAGAGAAGAAGCAGTAGACTCACTCATGTGATTATTGTTAGAGAATTCGTCCCATGGAAGAAGATGCACCCAATTGTATTGAACAGATATAAAACGACGAAGATAATTTTCTATCACTTGATTAATCCTTTCAACTTGGCCGTTGTAATGTCCGTGTCTGTGGGCTGTCAGCTCCAACCTCCGCCTGACAGCCGCAGCCACGAGTCGGCAAGCGCCGGCCCCAGCCTCCTCCTCAAGAGACGTCAGCGCTCGCGTCCACTCACCGCACCGGACCTTGTTGATGAACTTTGACCCGTGAGTACCCTGGACTATAAGAGGGGTCAAGCCCCCTAGTTCTATGCCTGAGCGTTGTTGTGTTCTCTAGTTTGTCTATGTGATGGCCTCCTAGGGTGTTACCTGTTCCAGTGCCTGTTCCAGTTCCTGTTCCTAGCATTTCATACATTCCCGGTCTAGCACTGTGCTGCGCCATATTCATGCCGTGCTACATCCACGTCTGATCTGCTTCAACTCGCCTGACGTGTACCTGCTGCCTAGTCCCAGCCGAGCCTGTCCTGCTGCTGTCTGAGCTGCCACAGGTACCTATAGAACTATAGACTCTCACCTGCTCCCTGTTGGCTAGCTGCCTTACCGCCAAGGTGGTACGGCCCAGTGGGTCCACAGACCCTTCGAGACAGTACGCCCAGGCCATGGACCCCGCTGTTCGATTCAAGACTATGACGACGTCACAGGAGATGCGAGCGGATATACTGGACCTCCGGTCTCAACAGGACCAACTCCTCCAGGCGTTGAACATTCTTGCACGTCGGCAGGAGGCACAAGCTGCCGTTCCTCCGACTACACCTCCTGGCAATGTTGATCCTCAGACTACACCTCTTGGCAGCATTGACCCACGTGTTTCTTTGCCACTTCCTGACCGCTATGATGGAGAAACAACTACCTGATGTGGTTTTCTTAATCAATGCCAGATCCACTTCAGCCTGTATGCTAGGACATTTTCGTCTGATGGTGCCAGGGTCGCTTTTATCATCTCTCTCTTCACTGGCAAGGCTCTTGCATGGGCGAACCCTATCTGGGTGAGACAAGGACGAGAGACCCGTGACTTCCCTGCCTTCCTCCAGACTTTTCGCATGGTGTTTGAGGAGCCTCGATGGGTCTCATCTGCACCGGCCTCTTTGATTAACCTGCACCAAGGAGACACCACAGTGAAAGAGTACGTCATCCACTTCCGCACCCTGGTGGGAGAGCTGTTATGGTACAATGAGGCTCTGGTGGCTGCATTCTGGCATGGACTATCTTCCAGAATTAAAGGCATTGTGTTGCCAGAAAAACATGTTTTTTTTTTTTTAATTAAACATTTAGTGTGTGGGTGATTAAACATTGTTCAAATTTTTTTTATTTTTTTCACGAGTCAGGAAATATTATAAATTAATTCTAATTTATAATACTACCCATTTTTGGTCACTAGATGGAGCTATTCCCAAAATTGCAGCATTGCAACATTGGGTTAAAAGCCCTCGCTCTAGTGAGCTCTCAGCATCCCCCCCTCCTTTATCCTGGCTAGTGCCGGGATAAACGAGGGGTTTGAACGGTGTAACCTCCTACACTGTGTGTCGCCATTTTTTGAGCTAACACACAGTGTAGTAGGTTTACATACAGTAGTAAACACACACAAACACGAACATACATTGAAATCTCTTACCTGCTCCTGCCGCCGCGGCTCCCTCCGGCCCGTCCGCTCCGTTTGCTGCCGCTGGTCCAAGTGCACAAATCCGGAAGCCGCGACCGGAAGTAGTAATATTACTGTCCGGCCGCGACTTCCGGTCCACAGGAAAATGGCGCCGGACGGCGCCAATTTCGAATTGGACTGTGTGGGAGCGGCGCATGCGCAGTTCCCACACAGACGCCGTACACGGAAGTCAATGGGACGGGAGCCGTTCGCAGTCCCTATGGGACTGTGGCTGCCGTATTCCATGTCTGTATGTGTCGTTAATCGACACAGACAGAAATGGAACAAAAAATGGCAGCCCCCATAGGGAAGAAAAAGTGTAAAAATAAGAAAAAGTAAAACACAAACACACAAATGAATATAAACGTTTTTAATAAAGCACTAACATCTTTAACATATAAAAAAATAATTTGTGATGACACTGTTCCTTTAAAGACGAACTTGCCACCCGGGATCTGCCATCTACCCTGGATGACCTCATCCTTCTGTCTGCCCGGAATGATATACGGATCTGTGAACGCCTCCAAGAGGTTCAACGGGAGGGAGCCCTTCCTAGTCTGGTCCCTACTTTGCAGCAACCCCTGCTGTCCTCAGATGTCGATCCTCCTAAGGAGTCGGTAATAATGGACCAGTATAAGTTATCTACCCAAGAGAGACAACGCAGACGCACATCTGGACTCTGTCTTTATTGCGGTCTCGATGGCCATCTTGTGCGCCTGTGCCCCCAAAGATCCCAAAACCTAGGGTTGCTTGGAGTGTCGACCTTGGGTAAAGATGGACTTCCGTCTAAATTGTCCATACCTTCGCAAACTCCCCCAGTGGTAACTAAATGCAGACAAAAATTGAATTATTTTACCAGGTTATTCAGTGTAAATCAAGTACAGTGTAAAAAAGAAACAAAAAAAAACAATGCTGACTTTTTTTTCCTATATTCATGCCGAAAAACAAATTATATTAATTACACAGTAATTTATGTGTACCCCATAACTGTGTCAAAATAAAACTCATTTTCCCCCACATAAAAGAAAGCCTCAAACAGCCATGACAATAAAAAATTAAAAAGTTATGGCTGCTGAAATGCAAAAAAACAATAACAAATAAATTTAGCTGGTCATTAAAGGGGGTTTCCAGTCCTAAGAAATATCTCATCAGTCGGGCTCTGACTCCCGGCATTCCTGCCATTTAGCTTTTTTGGAGGGGCCGCAGCGCTTGTACAAGCGTTGCTTCCCCTTAATTTCCTTTACTGCTCACACTTTGAAACGCTGACACATTCATAGCAGCGGTTCACAGTATTACAGCTTTTTCTCATTAATTTCAATAGGAGATGGCTGTGATACTGTGAACCTCCGCTACATGTGTCGGCGATTCACAGTGAAAGAGCTGATCGGCGGGGGTGCCAGGAGTCAGACCCCGACCTTTCAGGCCTGGTCATTAAGGGGTAAACCACCACAAACTAGCAGGAATATTAAATGTTAAACGTTTTGTCTCATGCCAACAGCCCCTTACCTAGACCTCCAGGAACAGGGCCGCCATCAGGAATTTCAGGGCCCCCTACAGCTAAATTTTCGGGGCCCCCCTACCGTGGCACCGCCTGTTAACGGTACTCCGTCCAGCACTATATCATGGTACCCAGGGCCGCCATCAGGGGGGGGTATTAGGAGTACTGATGTGAGAGGCCCGGCCAAACCTAATTGAAAGGGGGGCCCGGCAAACTGCCGCGACTTGCCTTTGGTAGAAAAAAAACAGGCCCCTGCAATGGGGCCCGTTTTTTTCACCAAAAGAATGTCATGAGCTGCGGGCCCCCCTTTCAATTAGGTTTGGCCGGGCCTCTCACATCAGTACCCCTAATACCCCCCCTGATGGCGGCCCTGGGTAGCATGGGGGTCGTCATGGGGGCCGTCAAACACCGCCGCCCGTGCGACCGATCACGCGCACCCGCAAACTCCCGCGCATGCGCACCGGCGACCGCCTGGAACCGCGCACCGAATTTTGAGGCAGATTTTGACCTGCCCACACTATCTTGCCGCGTTTTTTGCCTGCGGGGCGATTGAGGACAGCAGACAGAAAACGCAGCGAAAAATGCATTTTCTGCCTCCCATTGATTTCGATGGCAGGTCAGAGGCGGAACCGCGGCAAGAAAGGACGTGCTGCTTTTTCTTTTTTCCGCGACTGGCTCCCATTGATTTCAGATTAAATCAATGGGAGGCGGTTTTGGAAGTTTTTTGGTGCTGATTCTGACGCAGTGTCCGAGTCAATATCAAGGCCCAAAAACTGTGTGAACTGGGCCTTATTGTTAGGGCTTATTCAGACGAACGTGTAGTACATCCGTGCAACGTGCGTGATTTTCACGTGCCTCGCACGGACCTATGTTACTCTATGGGGTCGTTCAGACTGTCAGTGATTTTCACGCAGCGTGTGTCCGTGTGTCCGCTGCGTAAAACTCACGACATGTCCGATATTTGTGCATTGTTCGCGCATCACGCACCCATTGAAGTCAATGGGTGCGTGAAAATCACGCCCAACACTTCTGCAGCCGTATAAACTATGAATGAAAACAGAAAAGCACCACGTGCTACAAACATACAAACAGAGTGTCATAATGATGGCGGCTGCGCGAAAATCACACAGCCACGCATCATACGCTGCTGACACACGGAGCTCTTATGGACCTTTTGCAAGCGCAAAACGCCACGTTTTTGCGCGTGCAAAAAGCACACGCTCGTGTAAATCCGGCCTTAGGGTAGGAACACACTAGGCATGAATGCTGCGGATTTTATGCAACACATTTTATTGTGGATAATCCGCAGCGTATCACAGTCGCAGCAGAGGGGATGAGGTTTAAACAAATCTCATCCACACGCTGCAAAAATAATGGACCTGCAGTGTGACTTTTTAAGCCGCAGCGTGTCAATGTATTCTGTGGGATCGCTGCTCCTCTGTTGCGGAAATGCTGCGGTTCTGCCGCAAAAATCACAAATGAGAAAAAATAAAAAGGCACTTTTTAAAATTTATAAAAAAGTTTAGACTTACCCCGGCCGTAGTCCTGGTGACGCGATCCTCTATTCTTAGCGCAGCTCGGCCTCCTGTCATGACGTTTCATCCCATGTGACTGCTGCAGGTCACATGGTCTACAGCGTCATCCCAGGAGGCGGGGCTACGTTCAGAAGAGAGAGATGCGTCACCTAAACTACGGCCGGGGCAAGTCTAAACTTTTTTTTCCCTACAGGATTCCCGCAGCGGACACGCCTCACCAAACCTGCGCCACTATTTGGTGCGGTTTTGCTGGCAGAATTCCCTGCGGCTACCGGGGCGGATAAGCTGTGTAGTTTTACTCAGCATATCCGCCTAGTGTGTCCCTTATGATGTCGCTCCTGGAGCTGCTGCCGGTCTCTAAATAGGCAGTTGGTTCAGTAGAATTTGGAATTATTTTTTTTTTGTGAACCAGCTTAAAAAAATACAAAACTTTTGTGTTAGGGCCTGTTCACATCACCGTTCGCTTCCGTTCCGTCTGAGGTTTCTGTCGGGTGAACCCCGCAACGGAAAGTGAAAGTGACAGCACAGCTTCCGTTTCAGTCACCATTGATCTCAATGGTGACGGAAACATCGCTAATGGTTTCCGTTCGTCACCATTCCGGCTGGTTTTCGGACGGAATCAATAGCGCAGTCGACTGCGCTAATGGTGATGGAAACGGAAGCTGTGCTGTCACTTTCACTTTCCGTTGCGGGGTTCACCCGACAGAAACCTCAGACGGAACCCCGGAACGGAAGCGAACGGTGATGTGAACAGGCCCTAACACAAAAGTTTTGTATTTTTTTAAGCTGGTTCACAAAAAAAAAATAATTCCAAATTCTACTGAACCAATTGCCTATTTAGAGACCGGCAGCAGCTCCAGGAGCGACATCATAAGGGACACACTAGGCGGATATGCTGAGTAAAACGACACAGCTTATCCGCCTCGGTAGCCGCAGGGAATTCTGCCAGCAAAACCGCACCAAATAGTGGCTCAGGTTTGGTGAGGCGTGTCCGCTGCGGGAATCCTGCAGGGAAAAAAAAGTTTAGACTTGCCCCGGCCGTAGTCCTGGTGACGCATCTCTCTCTTCTGAACGTAGCCCCGCCTCCTGGGATGACGCTGTAGACCATGTGACTGCTGCAGCGGTCACATGGGATGAAACGTCATGACAGGAGGCGGGGCTGCTCTAAGAATAGAGGATCGCGTCACCAGGACTACGGCCTGGGCAAGTCTAAACTTTTTATCAATTTAAAAAAGTACCTTTTTTTCTTCTCATGTGTGATTTTTGCGGCAGAACCGCAGCATTTCTGCAACAGAGGAGCAGCGATCCCACAGAATACATTGACATGCTGCGGCTTAAAAAGCCAAAAGTCACACTGCAGGTCACTTTTTTTTGCAGCGTGTGGATGAGATTTGTTTAAACCTCATCCACTCTGCTGCGACTGTGACACGCTGCGGATTATCCACAATAAAATGTGTTGCATAAAATCCGCAGTGTTCATGCCTAGTGTGTTCCTACCCTAAGGCCGGATTCACACGAGCATGTGCTTTTTGCACGCGCAAAAAACGTGGCGTTTTGTGCATGCAAAAGGTCCATAACAGCTCCGTGTGTCAGCAGCGTATGATGCGTGGCTGGGTGATTTTCGCGCAGCCGCCATCATTATGACACTCTGTTTGGATGTTTGTAGCACGCGGTGCTTTTCTGTTTTCATTCATAGTTTATACGGCTGCGGAAGAGCTGGGCGGGATTTTCACGCACCCTTTGACTTCAATGGGTGCGTGATGCGCGAACAATGCACAAATATAGGACATGTCGTGAGTTTTACGCAGCGGACACACGGACACACGCTGCGTGAAAATCACTGACAGTCTGCACGGCCCCATAGAGTAACATAGGTCCGTGCCAGGCGCGTGAAAATCAGACGCGTTGCACGGATGTATTACACGTTCGTCTGAATAAGCCCTAACAATAAGGCCCAGTTCACACAGTTTTTGGGCCTTGATATTGACCCGGACACTGCGTCAGAATCAGCACCAAACAACTTCCAAAACCGCCTCCCATTGATTTAATCTGAAATCAATGGGAGCCAGTCGCGGAAAAAAGAAAAAGCAGCACGTCCTTTCTTGCCGCGGTTCCGCCTCTGACCTGCCATCGAAATCAATGGGAGGCAGAAAATGCATTTTTCGCTGCGTTTTTTGTCTGCTGTCCTCAATCGCCGCGAGCAAAAAACACAGCAAAAAAACGCGGCAAGATAGTGTGGGCAGGTCAAAATCTGCCTCAAAATTCTTTAAGGAATTTTGAGCCAGATTTTTTTTTGCCTGCAAAATACTGTGTGAACAGGGCCATACATAAACAGCACTTTGAGATAATTTACTCACCGTGTCAGAAGAGCTGCTCCCACTCCAGTCCTCTTCCGGCGATGTCTTCCAGGCGAGGTCTTCAGTCCAGACGTCCAGTCCTTCACCTCCAGCCAGGCTCCAGGTAAGTTTTGTCCATGTGTGTCCGCGGCTGCGATCGCGGGTGCGCGCGCGGCCGATCGCGGGTGTGGGCGTTCGTGGGTGCGCGCTCGCGAGTGCGCACGCGCGGGAGTTTCCTTGTGCGCGCGATCGGGTGCGCGATGCGGGCGGACTGTTTGACGGCCCCCCATGACGAGGGGAGGGGGCCCGCAGCAGCAGCAGCTCACGACATTCTTTTGGTGAAAAAAACGGGCCCCATTACAGGGGCCCGTTTTTTCCTACCAAAAGAATGTTGCGGCAGTTGCCGGGCCCCCCTTTCAGTTAGGTTTGGCCGGGCCCCTCACACCACTACCCCTAATACCCCCCTGATGGCGGCCCTGTCCAGGAATATTAGATATTAACCCCTAAACCACTCTGGAACTTCATGGATATTATCAGAAACACTATCTTTAACCCCTAAACCACCCTATATAGAAACATATTATGTAGAGAATTTGAAAAAGTTGGCAAAGTACGTAAAAGGGAAGGGTGGTGGGTTACTGTCGCTGCCGTTGACCTTGATGCATATAAAACTCTTCTTTTTAAAGCGTGTCAAAGCTAGAAATGAGAAAGGTTGTCTACATACTTTTGGCAATGTAGTGCGAGAGCAGAAGATTTCAGTGATCCACCATAAAAGAGTTAATTGTCACCTAGAAATAAAACATTGAGTAGGACAGCAGTATAAATCAGGTTTATTAAAGGCATTTCCAGCTACCAGTTCTGGTCCTGATTCATGAGGTCCTTGTTATCTTTTAACCTTGATTTGCCTCCTGTTCTGTGTAACAGCCTGTAAAAGAGCAACCTTAATACCTGATATCTAATCTAATATCTAATCTCAGATGCACACAAGACTTTCGAGTTTTTCTACATCCCATAAATCAAATTGCAATATCTTATTCACCGGATTATTGTGCAGATAGTGTCAGAATGCAATTTAGGCTCTCTCTGTGCTGTTTACTGAGTCCTTTTATCCAGTAAAATATACGACGCTTCATGTAGGATTACGGGGAATCCGATGTAATTGAAGTCACCTCATGACAGTGATATGTTTAATGAGAGATGAGAGACAATTGTGTGAGGCAGCAACTGATATAGTTGATGGACTCAAATGTCAGATCTTCACATGTAGGATTGCCTTATGGAGGTGACATTTGAATGGAGTGCAGCCTCTAAAAGTGATAAGAAAACATTTATTTCTAGATGTTATGAAAGTTAGACATTTTCATTAAAGGGAATGTGTCAACAGAATATGACCTATAGTTAAAATAAAGTTTTTATGTTAAACATATTTATTAAGAACTTTTGGAGAGATTTTTTTTATCTTTCTAGGTCATTATCTATATTAAAACATAATCCTAAAATCTTGCAGTTTTCACTCTGGCCACTTAGCCTATAGACTGACCCTTCCTGTTCTGTAGAGATCATTTCTCAGCAGCCATCTCATAATCATCACATCCAGGATTACAATGATAGGCAACACCTCTCTCTCTCTCTCTCTCTCTCTCTCTCTATATATATATATATATATATATATATATATATATATATAAATATAAATAACACAGGATCCACCATTTATAATAGTAGACTGGTCCTTCCTGTTCTGTAGAGATCACCTCTCACTAGTCATCGCATTATCATCACAGGCAGGATTACACTGACAGGTAACACCTATATATAGATAACACAGGATCCACCATTCATAATAGGTATTAGACGCACCTCCCCTAATATCTCTTCCTGCACAATGGCCTCTGCATTCTCAGGTTTCAATGCAACAGTTTGCTCACTGAAGTCAAAATGGGGGTAAACTAGGTCCAAGCCACAATGTTTTAATGTTTTTTTTTTTTAAATGCAGTATTCCTGGAAATCCATGCAAGCAATGTGAGAAGGGTGTTTTTACAAGCCCCCTTCACAATATTATAACTTTTGTCTACTATAGTAAATGCAATATACATAGTACATATAAACGTACCCAAAGAAGGTCCGACTCCTAAGTCCTGTCAGTTACAGCATTGGCAGTAAAAAGGTTAAGCACAGTGATTTCCAAAAACAAACTAACACTTCAGTTGACTGTTTCTCCAAGATAGAAGATGAATTTTTAAGGTAGTAATTAATGTTTGCTTTATCTTTCCACATGCCAGACACAACAAATTGAGAGAACCTTTTGCAGAAATGTTTCATACCGGGTTTGACAAATTATGTCATCGTTTTCTTGATGATAATAAATGATTGTTCATCTACTGATGGTCCCTTAACAACTATTAGAACACATGTAACATCAACAAACATCATTTTATTGGAGATAAGCAAAACCATCTGGCAGGTTTTGTAAATTTCTAATTTTCAAACAAATTGGCAGAACGAGCCTCAAGAGGAGGATTATTCAAACATTGTTTGATCAATGGAGTCTTCAGATTCATTTTATTATTTTAGTGTATTTTTCAGAGTAAAATACTCAGTGGACCAAGAGACCCACCAAAACTTTATATCACAAAATACAAACAACTTTTACTTACATAGTTAGTGGATTGAAAGTCCATCAAGTTCAAACTTTTATACATACGAATCACAGTTGATCCAAAAAAAGTCAAAAACCATCCTTGAATGGCATAGACCAATTTGCATAGAGAGGAAAACTCCTATTCTGATCCCTACAGGCGATCGAACAGATCCCTAAATTAACATCATACATTAATACCATTAACCCTGTATATTGTGTTTCCCAAGGAACATATGAAACCCTTTCATAAATCTGTCTGCACTTCCAGCCGTTACCACATCCGGTGGGAATATGTTAGCAAGGAGTGACCACATGTTCTCTTTGGGCTCCACAAAAAAATAATAACTTTTCACATTGATTTCGATTAGGGCCATTCACATATTTATATAAAGAAAGGGTCAATAAATGTAGTTTTGACAACCTTTCCTCATAGCTGAGATTTTCCAAACCGTCTAATAATTTGGTTTCCCTTCTTTGAACTTGGGTAATGTGGGTAATGTGGTTCCCTTTTATGTATTTTATATCTGTATATCCCTAATAAAGCATTGTTACGTTTTTGACTAATATGAGAATTTGTGTGTTCTTTATATTGGTGGTTCTCTAGTTTTCCTTTTTCACACATCTTTGTGTAGGCTCTACATATAGTTATTGGCCCATATCTCAGTATAGGTGTCATGACACATTTGATCCAGTTGAACATCAATGTTCATTCTTATGAAGGCTCGAAGGCTGTGATGAGCAGTTACCAGACACCAATGGCGCTGTTTATCTTGGTGTAAAACAAAACTTGTTGTCCTTTCCATGGGAGTATGTAAGAGGTTGTCTGTCAATCCCAGTATGCTAAGATCCTAACTAGAAAGCACAGAAAATCCCACCTGTGTGAATATATTGTATACTGTATGGTTGATTCTGGAGTTTCTACTTAAAGAGGTTTTCTGGAATGTCAAACTGATTGCCACTGAAGGAGATCTGGGTATGCCATCAATTGGCCTATCTACATTAGAAAGGAAGGAGTAGGAAAGGATCCAGCGCTGAAACCAGGAATATCGCTTAAAATTTGAAACTTCTTCCAAGTTTTATTTTGCGACAAAGGATAGTTTAAAAATAGACAATCTGTGTTTCTTTAGAGTCCAATGGCTAGTTGAAGAGAATAGGCGGGTGCCTACGCGTTTCAGATGCGATCTGCGTCCTTAGTCATGGCTTTCTGTGACATTCCTGGTTTCAGCGCTGAATCCTTTCCTACTGCTTCCTTTCTCATTCACTACATGTGCCGACACGAGGACCCGAGCGCTACAGACAGTGTGACTACTATACTCAGGTGAGCTGGAGGATCCCTCCTATTCTCTATTCCTATCTACATTACTAACAGGCAGGGGTATTTCCTTCATTGCAGTAATCATCACAGCACCTCCATGTCCATGTGGCCGTTTCTGGTCCTGCAACTGAGCTATAGTGTCCTTAAGGTATTCATAAATACTGAAAATAAACTTTTAGATCAGGGCATACACACCACAGAAGCAGCCTATGTAGCTGCTATGAGCCTGAAGGGGAGTGAAGGCATTAACTGGGAATTGGACTTTGGTACCTCTCTGTAACATAGGTTTATACTTATATTTTTATGCATTCTGCTGTCAGTGAGTCATTCCTTTATGGTAATTCTACATTTTCTGTCATGAACGTGAGCACCTGGGAAATTCATAGATTATCCTAATAGGAAAGTGTTCTTTTATAATTACTGCTTATAATATGTGGTCTTGATATTCATAAGGCTCTAGGGAGCTTTACCTATGGGGCCCTCTGGTACTAGCTGACAGAGCCTATTTCATACCGTTACTGGATGATGTTCTTTAATTAGCTTCCTAGAGACAACTAGTTAAATATGCACAATGGAGTGTAGTCTATTTACAATATATGAGAATTTTTTTTCAATTTCTTTCTTATTCATATTATAACAACATGTAAGACGATGGAAGGTGAAATGCTCAAGCTGTAAATATTAAAACCAACAGAAGTTAAAGGAGTTGTCTCATGAAGATGACCCCGTTCCATATACCGTTTTAGGGCAAGCTGGCAGATTATAACTCCTTCATGTTATTTGATAGAATAACTACCCCCATTTACAAATCGTCCCGGGTTATGTTTTCTTCCAACTGCCTCAAAAACAATATTTAAAATACTTTCTCCTCTAGGAGTAAAATCTATATGTTGAGTTATTTTTCACGTAATGTGCTTCACTTGTTTGTATGTACCTTGATATAGATCATGTCTTTTTCGCAGTGGGGTACATATAAGAGAGGGGGCCACAGAGTAAAGATCGCCCCTATTATGGTGCCACTCTTTGCCATCCGGGATAGCAATGCCTGTTGTTTGTTTCCCCCTCCATGACTTTTCTATGACTTATGGGCCAGTTCACCACCCCATTGTTTTCTGACAATGCAGCTCCTTTACAAAGGGAAGTTCTGCACATGATCTCCAATCCAGAAGTAAAGGGGATTGTCCAACCATGGCTGTGCTGCATTTCTCCAAGACCCCATAGCAGCCGCATGGTCACCCTCTATGGTATGTAGACCCTTACCTCTTCTCCAACCATTAGAAAACCAGCTACAGCCCTTGTGATTCATTGGGTGGTCTTGTTAAAATGTCTCTGCAAGTTCCTGAATTCACGATGTAAGGCCCAAAAATATATAGCTAGGGCTTTACAATGACATTTGGTCATGAGCGAGTCACATTCAAACGGCGAGACTACCGCTACTACGATGTAACTTCAATGTTGACCTTTTTCAGTCACATCCAATGTTTTATTCATTATTCTGCCATACCAATATAGACCAGCTGTTTAGAAATATCATTAAGCCCGACACTTCTGAACTTTTACAAATTGTGTTCTCTATGCAATTGTAGGGTTATGTAGTTATGTTGTAGTGTTTTTTATATGTGTCTTGATTTGTTTGTGCATGATCCTAAAGCTCTCTTTTATTTTCAGGACGGGCTGCCATTGTAAATATTGTATTATGTTGTAACTATACTTTAAATTGGGGCACTGTGATGGTAGCCATCAGGGCATGTGGCTGTATGTGCGGACGCATTGGTACAGCACTGCAATGTTCCTCAGGGGAGAGGTTTAGTCAATATAGTGAAGTGTTTTAGCGCCACTGGAGAGGAGAGTGTGATGCTGCGAAACTGGACAGTAGGGTTCGAGTGAGCCGCCAGATTAGGTGAGTAATATAGGAGATAAGGGTCCTAAAATAGAAGTCTGTCTGACTGGCAGTACCTAGTGGAAGAACGGGAATAGTTGGACAGGGTGGAAGTTGTCAAATAGGCAGGCAGGCTGTGAACTGCCAAGTGAAGAGGCTGGAGATTTTGCTGGCTGTCGCAGGGGGGAAAACAAGGAGGCGCTCACTGGATATTGAAAGGTCTGGTAGGCCCAAATAAGTAGATGATGTTCTATAGACTGTACAGCTAACTTTCTGAGCTGCAAATCACGGTAACAGAGTATTATTAGACAGACAGTGGGAGGACGACCCATGCGCCGTTCCAAAAGCTAACGACAAGTACCACCATTTGGTTTAACCTGGAACAGCTAAGCATTGTGCTTCTATGTGAGAGAAACTTACAAACTTGTACTAAAGAGACTGTAACCACCAAGAAATGTGCCCATTTGTGAAACAATACGCGTTGTATCTCAAGAAAGTAAAAGTTTGGTTTCTGCCATTTACAATTGGCTGCTGTCTCCCATTCTTTTTGCGCCATTTCTCTGCATGGTGGTCACCAACATACCCTTTTTAGAATGTACCATATAATGAAGTGGGAAACTGGAAAAAAATTCTTTGTGGAGTGGAATAGGAGAAAAAACAGCGTTTTTCTCAATCTTTTGGGGGGTTTCGTCTTTACGGCAGTCACCGTGCGGTAAAAACGGCATGTTAACTTAAAGGGGTTTTCAAATAATTTTTTTTTATAATCAATGCAACGCTTCTCCTTCGATATACTAATGCACTCTGGCTATCGTATTCTCAATTTAATTATTTATTGTAACATTACGCTGTATTGTTTACCTTTTGAGGTTTGTATACCTTAGTGTGTTCGTTC
Source organism: Rhinoderma darwinii (assembly GCF_050947455.1). Lineage (NCBI taxonomy): Eukaryota > Metazoa > Chordata > Amphibia > Anura > Rhinodermatidae > Rhinoderma > Rhinoderma darwinii. The sequence continues at coordinate 390,673,579 of NC_134689.1, forward strand.
CACTTCTCTTCCTGTGTTTCTGCTCCCGGCATGCACCGCTTGTGTCCCAGCATGCAATGCGTAGGCAGCAGGGACTTACTCCGCCTACTCCACCCAGCTCTATCAAATAACAGAGCATGCCTGTTGGACACTCAGTGTGTGTCAACCACGCATCCTCTGAATAGGATTATTAGTACATTGTACAACCCCTAAACACATGGTACACTTACATCATTTGTGACATGACCGTACACTCAGAACAGGAAACCGTAACTTAGAGCTGATGGACGGGGCTGGGGAGGAAGTTGGGATCTCGGGTTAGCGAGCGGTCACGTGACAGAAGATGCTATGCGGCGCTAGGAACATCGGATCAAACGTAAGTATATAGCAAAAATATTTGTTTTGCATTGTTTAGTTTAACTGAATTAGATTGTTTGGTTCCGGAAAAGCCCTTTAAGTTTGCGGCTCAATACGATTACGGCGATAACAAATTTATATAGTTGTTTTACAAGGAAAAAAAAATGTTTGCTAAAAATAACATTTTAGTTTTTTTGCCACATTCTGAGAGCCATAACTTTTATTTCCGTCGATTAACGATTGGGCTTATTTTTTGCGAGGCGACCTGTAGTTTCTATTGGTACCATGTTGGGGTACATGAAACTTTTTGATCACGTTTCATTCTATTTTTTGTGGGATATGAAGTTATCAATAAACAGCGATTCTGGCGGTTTAATTTTTTTATTTTTATGGTGTTCATTGTGCATGGCTAATTAATGATATATTGTAATAGTTCAGTTCAGATTTTTACTGGCGTGACAATACTAGTTAGGTTACATTTTAATTTTTTTACATTGTGCTGGGGGGAAAATGGGAAAAGTATTTTTTTTTATCTTTTAATATTTTTTTATTTTATTTATTAAAAATCTTTATTCTACTGTATTTAACTTTTTTTACTAGTCCCCCTAGGGGATTTGAACCAGTGATCACTGGATCACTTGCATGATACACTGCCATTTTAATGTATTGCAGTATATTGTTGTACTAGGCTTCATAGAAGCACAAAGATGGCAGACCTGGGGGCCTACATCAGGCCCCCAGGCTGCCATGCCAACCATTGGCACCCCATGATCACGTCGTGGTAGGGGCTTTTCAATGTTACAGGGTGCCGCTCCTGTTTCAAACCACTTAAATGCCGCGGCAGCTATTGGGTTAAATGAGCGGGATCGCGCTCCAGCGGGATACAGCTCACTACACTGAAGTGTAAGATAAAACCGACACGCTCATTCTATGGAGCGGGCTCAGCCCGTGACCCCACACCATACTCCCCCACCCAACGTGCACAGTATTTGTATGGCTGATGTTGGGAAAGGGTTAAAGAAGATTTGCCAGTGGCCAAAATCCAAATGAGGGGTGCTCCACTTTGGACAATCTCTACTAATTAGAAGGGTCTCTTGACAATAAACTGGACACAAAGTAACCCTCTGCTGGAACCCTCAGCGATCAGCTGTGAGTGTTCAATTACCCTGCAATACCACCACAGGGGAAATTAGGTATTACACAGTGCCCATTTAAATCAATGGGTTGTTTGTGTAATGCAGAATACTACAAGTCCTCGAGTTTGAGAGATTCGCTTTGTGAACGCTCTTCACTCTGGCCAAGAGATGAGAATCCTGAACAGAGGACCCCTCACTATGACCTCCGAATTCCCCAATAGGGTATATGAAAATAGGTTATCTAAACTGGACAACCCCTTTAAGTCTCGCTTATGAGCGAAGAGCCACCATTTTTTCGATTGGGTGGCGACCCAGTGGCTTCAATCCCGATATTAATGTTGGAATATAAATATCATAAGGTATTTTTGCAGGGCCACATTTAGAAACATCTGGCTAATACCCTATCTTATACCCTATCACACAGATTTGGTGGGTACTTGGGGAAGTCTGTTATACTTTTTTCAGAACCGTGACCCACTGAGATGAAGAAGTACAATACGCTCTTTACGCAACCTCTAAATTAATGTCAAAGGAAGTGCAACAGGTTGGGAACTAGTTTTGATCATCATTGTCTATTAAATAGGGCCCTTTTGATTTTTTTTTAATGAAGTTTTCGTAGCTCCCATGCAGTGGCTGGATGGCAACCTACCGGTGAGTTTGGGCTCCTTGTTCTTTTTTTTCTCTTGTACTTTTTGTAATATGCTGACATTATTCTATGTTGACATGGACAAGTGACAGTACAACCTCGCTCCACTTATGAAAGTACACGTCTTACCATGCAAGGCTGAGCTCTATCAATATACGGGTTAAAGAGATACGGCCTAAGACCTTGAGCATGATAGAAATCTCTAATGAGTTGCAGATGAGCTTATCTGGCTCCTAATTACCATGAATGATAAAGACGAGACCCTTTATTGCTCATTGGCCTATATACCAGCAGATGTAATTCATCATAAAATGCACTAATTCATCTCCTGAGAAACAAGGTTAAGAAAATAAGATAAACCAGCAAATGAGAATTCTCTGGGGTTGAAAATGAACTGGTTTCAATAATCTCAGTTCCATATTTGTTTGTGTCTTTGATCTTTTTATTTTTATCATCAAGTCGAAATGAATATACTGAAGTCTGAGCTGAAGGTTCAGATGATTTCTCTTCCTAGACATTTAGGAAAAAGACAAATATAGCAGAGCTGAACTTGTCATCTAACGTGTTTTTTTTGTTTTTTTTGTGTGTACTGTGATAACTCTCTTCAGGTAAAATACTGTGCTATCACCATGAATTGTGCCGAATGACAAACTTGGCTCTGCTACACTACTATACATAACCATAACTCTATGGATGGTTTAGGTGGCCAATATATGTCTACAAGATCCTACTCCCTACGGTTTTACTTAATCCACCCTAGATAACTGTAAACGGTGATCTAAATTTGACTCAGTGTGTGGGGAGGGGTCTTTATTACTGCCGTACAGAGATGCTATGCTTGCAGAGGTTGGGTTTCAGGTCAATGATGGGTTAGCCTGGTGGCAAGTGTGCCGTTGAGCTGTTGGGCCGATCCAAGTCAGACTGATGATTACTATAGAACTTTGCTACAGAGTAATTCTAATATAACAGCATTGTCATCGGCCTTGTTTTTGGATTATACTTAAAGTGAAATTAATTTGGCACTAGTTAATCCAGTAATCTTAATAATATGAAATATAAGGACAAAGTATAGAGAAATAATTTGTGATTCGTTCTCATTGAAACCAGGTTAAGAGAATTTTACTGAAATTGTGGAAATTCTCATTGCTAAATGGAAAACGGGAAAAAACGGGAAAAAATTTAAGTAATCTTGAGTGCTGATCCATATCTCTAAGATATACACAAACTATTCCGTATACAAACAGGATCTTCAAGAACCGTCTTTGATGAACTTTGATCAACCCTACTGAGCTCTGATGATATGGAAAAATTCTCTACAAACTGGTCAGAAAGAGCTGCAGAAGTTGTAGAAAGTTCCTTTAAAACTATGTATAGCTTTGAACTCCAAATATTTTTTTTTAAATAAAACAATGTTTTAGATGATTTTGAGCAACTTTTCAATTGAATTTAATTTAAAATGTTTGTAATTTTTAAGATACAACTTCTATGTATTCTCTATACAGAGCAGCTGTATCTTGCCATTAAATCTAATTCCGTCAGGTCACTTGGACTGACGGCTCCGGTGAAAGCCGGTCTTCGTGTCTCTGACAGTTAGTAATGATCACATCTAAGTTGATGAATCGTTAGGCTGGGTTCACACGAGCACATTAACGTCCGTAATGTACGACGCTAGGAGTCCCTGCCTCTCCATGGAACTACTGTCCCGTACTGAAAACATGATTACAGTACGGGACAGTTGTCCGGCAGCGAGGCAGGGACTCCTAGCGTCGTACATAACTATGATGCTAGGAGCCCGGCTCCCTGCACTTAGTTCGGTCCGGGACTTCCGGCCGAAATACGTCCGTCCATTACGGACGTTAATGTGCTCGTGTGAACCCAGCCTTATTCCCCCTTTCCCCTCTGTTGCTATGAGGAAAGGGCTTAAAAAATTTAAAGATTAACGATACTTTCCAAAAACTTTTCATATGTCATAGAGAAGTTTTGATTAGTTGGAGTCATAAACTATCTATGTGCGTCGCCTTTAGCCTAACAAAAAGCGTCTCCCACAGCTGAAGATGCAGGGCGGTCAGCTGAACGCTTCTGCACCTTTATTTCAGTGACGGTGGGGGTCTCAGCACAAGGACCCCCACCGATCAAAACTTCTGATATGTCGTAAAGACATATCAAAAGTTTTTTTTAAAAAGTACAGTTACTCTTTAACCCCTTAAGGACACAGCCTGTTTTGGCCTTTAGGACACAGCTGATTTTTTCAAATCGGATATGTGTCACTTTATGTGCTAATAACTCTGGAATGCTTTTACCTATGCAAGCGATTCTGAGATTGTTTTCTCGTAACATATTGTACTTTATGTTAGTGAAAAAATTTGGTCGATAAATTCAATATTTATTTGTGAGAAACACCAAAATATAGGGAAAATGTGCAAAAATTAGCATTTTTCTAAATATAAGGGTAATGCCACACGGTGCAGTCACGGTGCGTTTATGTTGCATTTTTAAACATTTTTCAATAGAAGTCAATGGTGAAATTTTTGTTATGGACAGACTTCTGCTATTATATTACAATGCGTTTTTTTGTGCAGTCAACTGCATCTTCATAATGTCCGACCGCATGCAGTTAATGACCGCGCTGCCAAAGTTGTTGCTGAACTGCTTGCGTTTTTGCTAACAGTTCTGCATTGCATTGTAATGAACTATATACAGGCAGCACCTAACAAACTTCAACACGGGTGAAAACAATGTCCATCAATTATTTCCTTTAAGGGTAGGTTAGGACCACACCAAGCGGCCCTGACAAGTTCGCAACGAGGCTAACAACCGCGCCGGCACCATGTTCGGTGCGGCTGTCAAACAGCCTGTTAGTGGCGCATGCTGACGCGGGTAAACCGTCCATTTATCTGCAAAATAGTGCGGCCATGAATTAATACACCCTTTATGGGCGCACGATTTTACAAATTACAACAACTTACCTCCTATTCATTGTCTATGGCGCTCCCATAGAGAATGAATGGAGCGGCAGTGCGCATGCACATGTAACTGGAATACCCCTTAACGAGGTATTTGACAGCCGCTACTACAAATTTACTAATTTTACTCATTAGTCACAATCAGTGAATTGTCTATTTCTAAAAATTGTGGGTGCACAAGTGATATCATCTACAACAGTGAAATATTTACAAATCTTCTACAGCTCTTAAATATACATTGGGAATGGCTGCCTTTGTGCTACCTGATCTAAGCATGAAGGGGTGGATGAGCGAGGCTAAAAGTGTTTTCTCTAAATGTGAATTACTACAGACAACACAAGGTGCATCCCTCAAATCTACGTTTAAAAATCTCACATTTTTGCATAAAGATTATACCAGAAGTTGGTGGGAAATTCAAAGTCTTGAAAACGATCTCAAAAATAAAATAGTACCAAGGGGTCTGAGTATCCCCATTGCCCCAGCCTCTAGATTAAAGACAACAGCAATAAAGGAGAGGTGGGAGCTAGAGATCACAAGTTGCTCATTGAGACTAATGCAAGTCCTCGTGAAGGAGGAGAAAATTCAGTTTGAGCACACTAGTGTAGAGTTGAAAAAAGAAATTGAGATAGTAAAGTGTCTAGTGGATACTCCAGGTTTTGAGAAAATAGATAAGACCTTACAGCAATCTTTAGAGAGGTTTACAAATCATATAAAGGAACTTAAGCACTTCCAATTCCAGAGAGATCTGCAGGAATTTAGGGAGAAAAAGGCTTACGGTTTTGTCTCCCAGCAACAACAGAATAAGGGGCTAAGGGAGTCTGATCCCTCTACGTCAGAAAGTGAAACCACTGATTCTGAGAGAGTGAGCCCATTTTTTTGGGGCCACCGGTGGGACTCAGCTCATCTCTCACCAACTCAACAAATAGATCAACAGTAGTTTCCTACTTCTTGTTTTCAAACTAGGAAATGGGCCTTGCCCTGGAGTTCTATTGGATTCCTCCCATAACTCCTCCAGAACATCTATGCCTTCCAAATCAGACTCCTCTAAACCCATTTTTTTACATTTCCCTTTATTGTGATGCTTGAAAAACTTTATCCATTTTAATTTCCGAGCAAAAAGGTGTAAATCCTTCACCCAGGTAAACAAATCAAATCTCACTGTGGGGACAAATGAAAGCCCCTTATCAAAGAGCATTATCTCTGATACCTTTAAACTATGATCTGATAAATTAATGATTTGTAATTTATCCTTCCCTCTTCCCTTTACAAATCCTTTTGTCCCCTCAGCATGTAGCAGGAGATTGGGAGATTGTTGGATAAAAAAATTACTGCCACAGCTAGTAGAGGCCCTGCCACGACCTCTATTTCTGCCTCTGGCACCTCCCTTATATTTTTGTCTGGATGTTGGATCAGGATATGAGTGGTATGCAAAATAATCTGTCCCCCTCTGATCGTGAGGCTCTTAATACTTTGGAAAAGAAAATATAGTTCTAAAAGCATCCGATAAGGGTGGGAACATTGTAGATATGGAGGATTACAAAAAGATGTGTGAAGATATACTACTCAATCCTGATTGTTATACAATCCTCAAGGACAATCTCATCATAAGGTTTAAGAGGGAGCTTCTAGACATCCTTCAGGATGCAAAAAGTAGAGCACTTATTAGTTCTAGTGAATTCAATTTTCTCCTTCCACAATTTCCAACTATGGCATGTTTTTATAGTCTACCAAAAATCCACAAGGGTTACCCTCCCTTACATGGTAGACCAATTGTATTAGGCATTAATAATCTAACCCAAAATGTGAGCACATATATAGATGTAGTTTTGCGTCCTTTCGTTCTTAGCCTGACATCTTATGTCCGTGACACTATGGAAGTATTGAAACAATTTGATGGTATCACGCTGGAACGGGGTGCAATGCTGGCAAGTCTTGATGTAGAGGCATTGTATTCCTCTGTACCGCATGAGCTTGGCTGCCAAGCAGTGGGTTATTTCCTGAGGTCACAAGGTACCCAATATATGGCTCAAAATGCGTTTGTGTTGCAACTGTTACATTTTGTACTTGAAAGGAATATGTTTGTCTTCGAAGATCGCATTTTCCATCAGCAGCGGGGTACGGCAATGGGGAGTACAACTGCCCCCACCTATGCCAATTTCTACCTTGGCTGGTGGGAGGAGACTGTGGTTTTCGGAGACCAATTCTCTAAATGGACATCATCAGTGGGTCTCTGGATAAGATACATTGATGATTTGTTGTTACTCTGGAATTCATCAGTTGAAAAGTTTAATGCCTTTGTGACAGCTCTAAATGAAAATAATTTGGGATTGAGGTCACTAGTGATAGTAGTGACCAATCACTATCATTTTAAGATCTTAAGATTACAAAAATGAGGGAAGGTACTATTGGAACTAAAGTGTACCGTAAGGAGACAGCTAGAAATAGCTTTTTACAATGGGACAGTTGCCACCCTTATCCTCTCAAACGAGGCATCCCTAGGGGCCAGTTTATGAGGGTACGCCGTAACTGTAGTTCCCTAGAAGATTTTGAACTACAATCACAGGATCTTGGAAATAGATTGAGGGAAAGAGGTTTCCCTAAAGAGGTAGTGAAGAAGGCTTATGAGATGGAGAGATACTCAGATAGAACAAGCCTTTTGGTCCCAAGAGAGAGAAAAGAAGAGAACATCACAAGACTTATAGGCACATTTGACTCTAAACAACCAGAAGTAATGAAAATCCTTAAGAGATATTGGCGTATTCTCAGTGCAGATATGGATTTAGTGGACAGAATCACTAACTAATCATCTGTCACATTCCGAAGGGGAAAGAATATAAGGGACAAAGTGATGCATAGCTGCTTTGATCCAATACCGCAAAAGGGAACATGGCTGGAGAGAAAGATTCCGGGTACATACAGATGTGGCAGTTGCAGAGCTTGCAACTTTAGTCAGAATGGGAAGAAATTAAAAAGTGTCACCACCGAAATCGAATATGATATTCGAGATTTTGTGAACTGTAGAACAGCAGGGGTGGTTTACCTGATTACATGTCCTTGCCCACTGAATTATGTGGGTAAGACTATCCGGCAATGTCGTCGCCGCATTAGAGAACATGTAGGGGATGTGACAAATGTAAGGGATACTGCCATATCAAAACATATACATGAGAAACATCAAGGAAGAGCGGAATGTTTACGCTTCTAGGCGACTGAACTGGTCCGTCAACCAAAACGAGGAGGGGACTGGGACAATTTGATCCTAAGAAAAGAGGCCCAGTGGATCTATAGGTTGTCATGTATACAACCAGATGGTTTGAATGAGCAGACAAATTATACGTGCTTTATTTAAACATCAATCTATTTTAGTCCAGGCATAAACAAAATTGAATTCTCCATATTGGTACTGGTGTTCCACTTATATATGCATTGTGAGTCACCTTGTACTACATTGTACATTAATGCTTCGATTATTTACTTCCTATAGTGTGGGACCAGAGGGCATGTTAGACTATTGGTTGCCAGGATGCCGTCTGGAGCTGGACAGCATTCTTAATTCTCATGACAATAGGCTACTCCTCCCCCCAGACGGGAAGGGCTAGAGGCTATAATGAGATGCACTCTGCTGCCTCTCTCTGCGCATGCGCGTTTGGTTAGGCGGTGGCTGTGATTTCCGGGCATGTCACCTGACATGCCGGGCATCACATGACCACACGTCACGAATGACGTTTGCGATACTGATTTGTCAGCATAGGGGCTTGGCCTCAGCCTAGGAGGCGGAGTATAAGTTATATATACTCCGAGTCCTGAGAGAAGCGTGCCCGCTGATATCAATGCGAGCAAGCTTCCGTGTGTGTAGTTGGAACATAATATCCGTACACAATTTAATATCGCTGGCATAGTAGCCAGCTTCATAATGAACAGACCCCATATGAAATAAGTATACAGAAACGCATAGGGACAGACATGAGAGGGGATATATAGTGTAGTTGACAGCGTCATTGATATTTTACCCTGGCACTGGGGTTCTCAGGAGTGGTAACTGGAGACTCCGGTGTTTTTGTGGGTGCTATCTGCTGTAACACCAATGTTTAAACGTCTTTTGATCCCATATATCATATAAGTATATTCATTCAGTAGGGTTCGCAATTAATCAGTAAATGTATTATCATATATATATTTTTTCAATAATTTAGCACGGTGGGCTTTTGTCACGGTGGTGATTGTACCCCTGATTTTAGCGAGTATTTTAATAAAAATGTACAAATTTTACTCATTAGTCCCAATCAGTGAATTGTCTATGTCTTTACGACATATCAAAAGTTTTTTTAAAAGTACAGTTACTCTTTAACCCCTTAAGGACACAGCCTGTTTTGGCCTTTAGGACACAGCTGTTTTTTTCAAATCTGACATGTGTCACTTTATGTGGTAATAACTCTGGAATGCTTTTACCTATCCAAGCGATTCTAAGATTGTTTTCTCGTAACATATTTTACTTTATGATAGTGAAAAAATTTGGTCGATAAATTCAATATTTATTTGTGAGAAACACCAAACTTTAGGGAAAATGTGCAAAAATTTGCATTGTTCTAAATGTAAGGCCACACGGTGCAGTCACAGTGCGTTTATGTTGCGTTTTTAAACTGCAGCAGGTCAATAGAAGCCAATGGTGAAATGTTTGTTATGGACAGACTTCTGCTATTATATTACAATGTGTTTTTTTGTGCAGTCAACTGCATCTTTATAATGTCTGACCGCATGCAGTTAATGACCGCGCTGCCAAAGTTGTTGCTGAACCTCTTGCATTTTTGCTAACAGTTCTGCAATGCATTGTAATGAACTATATACAGGCAGCACCTAACAAACTTCAACACGGGTGAAAACTATGTCCATCAATTATTTCCTTTAAGGGCAGGGTAGGGCCACTCGAAGCTGCCATGACGGGGTCGCAACGCGGCTAACAACCGCGCCGGCACCATGTTCGGTGCGGCTTGTCAAACAGCCTGTTAGTGCCCGCATGTTAACGCGGATAAACCGTTCCTTTATCTGCAAAATCGTGCGCCCATGAATTAATACACCCTTTATGGCCGCACGATTTTGCAAATTACAACAACTTACCCCCCCCCCCCATTCATTCTCTATGGCAGCGCCGGAAAAAGCCGAACATTGAACTCGGCTATCTCCGGCGCTCCCATAGAGAATGAATGGAGTGGCAGTGCGCATGCGCATGTAACCAGAATACCCCTTAACGAGGTATTTGACAGCCGCTCCTACAGCTCAGTTCTGAAGTGGCTTTGAGGGCCTTATATATTAGAAAGTCCCCATAAACCACTCCATTTTAAAAACTGCACCCCTCAAAGTATTTAAAACAGCATTTAGAAAGTTTCTTAACTCTTTAGGTGTTTCAAAGGAATTAAAGCAATTTACAAATTTCATTTTATTTGCTGAAATTCATTTGAAATACATTCTTTTCTGTAACACAGAGGGTTTTACCAGAGAAACAAAACTCAATATTTATTGCCCAGGTTCTGCAGTTTTTAGAAATATCCCACATGTGGCCCTAGTGTGCAAATGGACTGAAGCACCGGCCTCCGAAACAAAGGAGCACCTAGTGGATTTTGAAGCCTCCTTTTTTTAGGCACCATGTCCGGTTTGACGAGGTCTTGTGGTGCCAAAACAGTGGAAACCCCCCAAAAGTGACCCCATTTTGGAAACAACACCCCTCAAAGAATTTTTCTAGGTGTATAGTGAGCATTTTGACCCTACGTGTTTTATGCTGAATTTATTGGAATTAGTCCATGAAAATGAAAATATTTTTTTTTTCTGAAAAACATAGAAGTTTTTAATTTTTACAAGGAATAAAGGAGAAAAAGCACCCCAACATTTGTAAAGCAAATTCTCCCGATTACAGGAATACCCCATATATGGTAATAAATTGCTGTTTGGACCCACTGCAGGGATTAGAAGGTGAGGAGTGCCATTTGGGTTTTGCATAGATGGTTTTTGGGTGCTATGTCACATTTGCAGCGACCCTGATGTATCAGTACAGTGGAAACCCCAAAGAAGTGACTCCATTTTGGAAACTACACTCTCAAGGAATTTATTCATGGTTGTAGCTGGTAGTTTGAGCCTACATTTTGTTGGAGGAATTGATGCATAACCGGTGTAAAAATACAATTTAGATTTTTTTTCTCACACAAATGTGTCATTTATAGGAAATTTTTCATCGTACCCAGTACATGAAAGTAAGGAAATGTACCCCAATGTTTATTTAGCTGTTTCTCTTGTTCAAAATTACCCCCACTTAGGCAGACATCTGATCATTGTCAACATGGTAAGGCCCAAAAGCAAAGGAATACCCTGTAGTTTTCAGAATATAGCTTCCACTTACAGAGGATTTAAGCTGACAGAACAATGTAACACCTCCAGAAGTGACCCCATTTTTAAATCGGATCCTGAAAGTATTCATTTAGGGGTATATTGATAATGTTGACCATATATTTTTAGCTGGAATTATGGGAAAGCATAAAACTGAAATGCCTTGTGGCTTTTTGGGCCTAGTGAGATAAATTCCAGGCACAATATTCTGAAGTGACAGAGCAGAAAACGCCGTCCTCCAGTATTCATCTAGGGGTATAATGAAATTGTTTGTTTTATTTGAGGTATAATTCCAATTTTTAAATGGGCACTAATGTAATTTAATGGAAATAGGGATAATATATCTGTACGTCTATATGAAAAAAGCAAAAGGGTTTAAAACAAAATTAGAGAATTCATTAAATTAATACTTTAGAGAAGAATGATAAGAACGAAAACATTATTTGATGCACAACCACGGCTTATCGAGACAAGTGTCGTATTGATAACCTGTGTCTTTTCTAAGTCCATTTTTGTAACAAACGCAACATTTTTTGTAGGGCCGTCTCTTTTTTTCAATGGGGGGTATTTCGGTCGGGAAGTGCTGTCCCGGTACAACTCTTTTGGCCTGACTTCCATGGGATGTGCTTGCACCCTCTTCTGCCCGGTCTTCGAACAGTAATTGCTTTATTACCTGTTCTTGATATTCAAGATACCGGGCATTTTTTCCTGTCTTGCGGTATAATATAAAGGAATTACACAGTGCTGTTTGAATTAAGTGCACTGCAACGTTTTTATACCAGACGCGTGACTTCCGCATCGCGTTGTATGGCTGTAATAATTGGTCAGCCGGGTCCACCCCTCCCATGTGCTGGCTGTATTCTTGTATGCACACAGGCTTGAGGGCTGTGGCGTTACCTCCTCTTACAGGAACTGGGGTGCTGCTGTCCGCATGAATAGACGTGAGGATGAAGACGTCTTTTTTGTCCCTAAACTTAGTCAGCATAATGTTTACATTACACAGGGACCTGCTTTCCCCAGGTCTCAATTTTTGATCCACCAGATTTTGGGGAGGCCTCTTTGATTCCTCCTTTCTGTACCACAGGCCACGGTATCTTTTTCAAACAGACACTTGAAAAGAGGGACGTTGGTATAAAATTGTCTCTGTATATGTGGTACCCCCAGGGCCGCCATCAGGGGGGTATTAGGGGTAGTGGTGTGAGGGGCCCGGCCAAACCTAATTAAAAGGGGGGCCCGGCCACTGCTGCGACTTGTCTTTGGTAGAAAAAAACGGGCCCCTGCAAAGGGGCCCGTTTTTTTCACCAAATGAATGTCGTGAGCTGCGGGCCCCCCCTCTCATGGGGGCCGTCAAACACCGCCGACCGATGACGCGCACCCGCAAACTCGCGACCGTCCGAGCGCGCAACCGCGACAGCACGGGCGCTCGCAGAAGCAACAGCACGCACGCTCGCAGCCTCCACAGCACGCGCGCACCTTGCGATCGGCCGCGCGTGCACTTGCGATCGGCCGCGCGCGCACCCGCGAACGAAGCGCGCGCACCCGCGGACACACATGGACCCAACTTACCTGGAGCCTGGCTGGAGGTGAAGGACTGGACGTCTGGACCGAAGACCTCGCCTGGAAGACCTCGCCTGAAGGACCTCGCCTGAAGAGGACTGGAGTGGGAGCAGCAGCTCTTCTGACACGGTGAGTAAAGTGTGTCAAAGTGCTGTTTATGTATGGCCCTGTTCACACAAAGTATTAAGCAGGCAGAAAAAAAATCTGCCTCAAAATTCCTTAAAGAATTTTGAGGCAGATTTTGACCTGCCCACACTATCTTGCCGCGTTTTTTTGCTGCGTTTTTTGCCCGCTGCGATTGAGGACAGCAGGCAAAAAACGCAGCGAAAAATGCATTTTCTGCCTCCCATTGATTTCGATGGGAGGTCAGAGGCGGAACCGCGGCATGAAAGGACGTGCTGCTTTTTCTTTTTTCCGCGACTGGCTCCCATTGATTTCAGATTAAATCAATGGGAGGCGGTTTTGGAAGTTTTTTGGTGCTGATTCTGACGCAGTGTCCGAGTCAATATCAAGGGCCAAAAACTCTGTGAACTGGGCCTTATTGTTAGGGCTTATTCAGACGAACGTGTAATACATCCGTGCAACGCGCGTGATTTTCACGCGCCTCGCACGGACCTATGTTACTCTATGGGGCCGTGCAGACTGTCAGTGATTTTTACGCGCCTCGCACGGACCTATGTTACTCTATGGGGCCGTGCAGACTGTCAGTGATTTTCACGCAGCGTGTGTCCGTGTGTCCGCTGCGTAAAACTCACGACATGTCCTATATTTGTGCATTGTTCGCGCATCACGCACCCATTGAAGTCAATGGGTGCGTGAAAATCACGCCCAGCACTTCCGCAGCCGTATAAACTATGAATGAAAACAGAAAAGCACCACGTGCTACAAACATACAAACAGAGTGTCATAATGATGGCAGCTGCGCGAAAATCACGCAGCCACGCATCATACGCTGCTGACACACGGAGCTGTTATGGACCTTTTGCATGCGCAAAATGCCACGTTTTTTGCGCGCGCAAAAAGCACACGCTTGTGTGAATCCGGCCTTAGGGTAGGAACACACTAGGCATGAACACTGCGGATTTTATGCAACACATTTTATTGTGGAAAATCCGCAGCGTATTACAGACGCAGCAGAGAGGATGAGATATGAACAAATCTCATCCACACGCTGCAAAAAAAAATGGACCTTCAGTGTGGCTTTTGGCTTTTTAAGCAGCAGCGTGTCAATGTATTCTGTGCAATCGCTGCTCCTCTGTTGCGGAAATGCTGCGGTTCTGCCGCAAAAATCACAAATGAGAAAAAAAAAGAAGGTACTTTTTTAAATTGATAAAGTTTAGACTTGCCCCAGCCGTAGTCCTGGTGACGCGATCCTCTATTCTTAGCGCAGCCCCGCCTCCTGTCATCACGTTTCATCCCATGTGACTGCTGCAGGTCACATGGTCTACAGCGTCATCCCAGGAGGCGGGGCTACGTTCAGAAGAGAGAGTCACCTAAACTACGGCCGGGGTAAGTCTAAACTTTTTTTTCCCTGCAGGATTCCCGCAGCGGACATGCCTCACGAAACCTGCGCCACTATTTGGTGCGGTTTTGCTGGCAGAATTCCCTGCGGCTACCTGGGCGGATAAGCTGTGTAGTTTTACTCAGCATATCCGCCTAGTGTGTCCCTTATGATGTCGCTCCTGGAGCTGCTGCCGGTCTCTAAATAGGCAGTTGGTCCAGTAGAATTTGGAATTATTTTTTTTTGTGAACCAGCTTAAAAAAATACAAAACTTTTGTGTTAGGGCCTGTTCACATCACCGTTCGCTTCCATTCCGGGGTTCCGTCTGAGGTTTCCGTCGGGTGAACCCCGCAACGGAAAGTGAAAGTGACAGCACAGCTTCCGTTTCAGTCACCATTGATCTCAATGGTGACGGAAACATCGCTAATGGTTTCCGTTCGTCACCATTCTGGCTGGTTTTCGGATGGAATCAATAGCGTAGTCGACTGCGCTAATGGTGACGGAAACGGAAGCTGTGCTGTCACTTTCACTTTCCGTTGCGGGGTTCACCCGACGGAAACCTCAGACGGAACCCCGGAACGGAAGCGAACGGTTATGTGAATAGGCCCGAACACAAAAGTTTTGTATTTTTTTAAGCTGGTTCACAAAAAAAAATAATTCCAAATTCTACTGGACCAACTGCCTATTTAGAGACCGGCAGCAGCTCCAGGAGCGACATCATAAGGGACACACTAGGCGGATATGCTGAGTAAAACTACACAGCTTATCCGCCCCGGTAGCCGCAGGGAATTCTGCCAGCAAAACCTCACCAAATAGTGACGCAGGTTTCGTGAGGCTTGTCCGCTGCGGGAATCCTGCAGGGAAAAAAAAATTAGACTTGCCCCGGCCGTAGTCCTGGTGACGCATCTCTCTCTTCTGAACGTAGCCCCGCCTCCTGGGATGACGCTGTAGACCATGTGACCGCTGCAGCGGTCACATGGGATGAAACGTCATGACAGGAGGCCGAGCTGCACTAAGAATAGAGGATCGCGTCACCAGGACTACGGCCGGAGCAAGTCTAAACTTTTTTATACATTTAAAAAAGTGCCTTTTTATTTTTTCTCATGTGTGATTTTTGCGGCAGAACCGCAGCATTTCCGCAACAGAGGAGCAGCGATCCCACAGAATACATTGACACGCTGCGGCTTAAAAAGCCAAAAGCCACACGGCAGGTCCATTATTTTTGCAGCGTGTGGATGAGATTTGTTCAAACCTCATCCACTCTGCTGCGACTGTGATACGCTGCGGATTATCCACAATAAAATGTGCTGCATAAAATCCGCAGTGTTCATGCCTAGTGTGTTCCTACCCTAAGGCCGGATTTACACGAGCGTGTGCTATTTGCGCGCGCAAAAACGTGGCATTTTGCGCATGCAAAAGGTCCATAACAGCTCCGTGTGTCAGCAGTGTATGATGCGCGGTTGCGTGATTTTCGCGCAGCCGCCATCATTATGACACTCTGTTTGTATGTTTGTAGCACGTGGTGCATTTCTGTTTTCATTCATAGTTTATACTGCTGCGGAAGTGCTGGGCGGGATTTTCACGCACCCATTGACTTCAATGGGTGCGTGATGCTCGAACAATGCACAAATATAGGACATGTCGTGAGTTTTACGCAGCGGACACACGGACACACGCTGCGTGAAAATCACTGACAGTCTGAACGGCCCCATAGAGTAACATAGGTCCGTGGGAGGCGCGTGAAAATCCTGCGCGTTGCACGGATGTATTACACGTTCATCTGAATAAGCCCTAACAATAAGGCCCAGTTCACAGAGTTTTTGGCCCTTGATATTGACTCGGACACTGCGTCAGAATCAGCACCAAACAACTTCCAAAACCGCCTCCCATTGATTTAATCTGTAATCAATGGGAGCCAGTCGCGGAAAAAAGAAAAAGCAGCACGTCCTTTCTTGCCGCGGTTCCGCCTCTGACCTCCCATCGAAATCAATGGGAGGCAGAAAATACATTTTTCCCTGCGTTTTTTGTCTGCTGTCCTCAATCGCCGTGGGCAAAAAACGCGGCAAGATAGTGTGGGCAGGTCAAAATCTGCCTCAAAATTCGGTGCGCGGTTCCAGGCGGTCGCGGGTGCGCATGCGCAGGAGTTTGCGGGTGCGCGCGATCGGTCGCACGAGCGGCGGTCTTTGACGGCCCCCATGACGAGCCCCATGCTACCCAGGGCCGCTATCAGGGGGGGTATTAGGGGTACTGATGTGAGAGGCCCGGCCAAACCTAATTGAAAGGGGGGCCCGCAGCTCACGACATTCTTTTGGTGAAAAAAATGGGCCCCATTGCAGGGGCCTGTTTTTTTTCTACCAAAGGCAAGTCGCGGCAGTTTGCCGGGCCCCCCTTTCAATTAGGTTTGGCCGGGCCTCTCACATCAGTACCCCTAATACCCCCCCTGATGGCGGCCCTGGGTACCATGATATAGTTCTTGACGGAGTACCGTTAACAGGCGGTGCCACGGTAGGGGGGCCCAGAAAATTTAGCTGTAGGGGGCCCTGAAATTCCTGATGGCGGCCCTGGGTACCCCACAAAGTGGAGTCTTCAGAAAGCAGGAATACACTGTATTTTGTATATGTGATGTGTTTTACTACTATAATCTGTGTAAAGTGATTGCAGGCAGTGCTCAAAGGGTTACTTTCTTTACAAGGTTTGTTAATAATTAAACCTGCTCAGGGTAGAATTCTCTGGAAGCATTATAAATCTTTTGGAGAAGCAACCAGCCAATCACAGAGCTCCTAACTAATCAGCCTGTGAGGGAAGAGTCAGATAGTGGATTGAGAAAGGAAAATGCAGGCTGAGCTAGTCTCTGCAGAGGGAGACATCTAATTCCTAAAGAGCCCTGTGTACAGAGACATATTGTCCAGGGAGTAAATAAATCTAACAGAGAGAGAGAAAGAGATGAAGAGTTACAGCTGAAGCAAAGACCTGTTGGCTGAACACTAATCTGAGCAAAGAAGAAAGGAACCTCATGAGCCTGCCTGTACTCCATGCTACATCCAGCCTGCCTGTACTCCATGCTACATCCAGCCTGCCTGTACTCCATGCTACATCCAGCCTGCCTGTACTCCATGCTACATCCAGCCTGCCTGTACTCCATGCTACATCCAGCCTGCCTGTACTCCATGCTACATCCAGCCTTCCTGTACTCCATGCTACATCCAGCCTGCCTGTACTCCATGCTACATCCAGCCTGCCTGTACTCCATGGTACATCCAGCCTGCCTGTACTCCATGCTACATCCAGCCTTCCTGTACTCCATGCTACATCCAGCCTGCCTGTACTCTATGCTACATCCAGCCTGCCTGTACTCCATGCTACATCCAGCCTGCCTGTACTCCATGCTACATCCAGCCTGCCTGTACTCCATGCTACATCCAGCCTGCCTGTACTCCATGCTACATCCAGCCTGCCTGTACTCCATGCTACATCCAGCCTGCCTGTACTCCATGCTACATCCAGCCTGCCTGTACTCCATGCTACATCCAGCCTGCCTGTACTCCATGCTACATCCAGCCTGCCTGTACTCCATGCTACATCCAGCCTGCCTGTACTCCATGCTACATCCAGCCTGCCTGTACTCCATGCTACATCCAGCCTTCCTGTACTCCATGCTACATCCAGCCTGCCTGTACTCCATGCTACATCCAGCCTGCCTGTACTCCATGCTACATCCAGCCTGCCTGTACTCCATGCTACATCCAGCCTGCCTGTACTCCATGCCACATCCAGCCTTCCTATACTCCATGCTACATCCAGCCTGCCTGTACTCCATGCTACATCCAGCCTGCTTGTACTCCATGCTACATCCAGCCTGCCTGTACTCCATGCTACATCCAGCCTTCCTGTACTCCATGCTACATGCAGCCTGCCTGTATTCCATGCTAAATCCAGCCTGCCTGTACAATACTTTCACTGCAAGTTCATCTAAGTAAAGTAAGTTTGATCTTCTAAGTTACCCCCCTGTTTCTCTGGATTCATTTACTGGGGAGGGAAGATATCAGCTTCAGTGCATCCACCCCTGCACCTCTCCATATCTGTGGACTTATCACCTGCATCTAGACAGGAGCTCATCTCCAGGTTACATATATATATAACTGGCATCACAACAGATCTATCCAAGTTCTATTTCTCTTTGACCTCCTTACCCTGCACCAGACTGAGGAACAGTATCTGAAGTGGCCACCGTGGAGGGGTAGTTACACCCGCCAGCCCATCACCGTGACAAGTGTCGGCTGATCCTCACTCCTTACTCCCAGTTCTGGGATACTGCATATTGGTGATACCCTTTACCTAGCAGGGGGTATAAAAGGTCCCAGACAATTTTGGCACTTATGTTCAGGATGGTGGGTCATTCTGGTGGACAGATCTGGGAATCTTTTCCCTCATAGATACGGAATCTGTGAGTGTACCCACTTTCACTCTCACAGATTCCGTACAGGCAGAGCTTGTAAATTTTGATTCCGTATCTTTCACATTTACTTGGCAAATATTGGCGGAATCCCAACCTCCCCTTAAACAGCACGAGGAACTCATCAATGGCAGTATTTTATTGTGGGGTGTATGCCTCTGAAAATGTCTCAATTTAAAGTCAGTAGTGGCCTAATTTTAAATAGTCTGTCGTGGGTAGGAACACCAGGGGCAGGGCACTGGCTGTTATCGGTGCAATGCAGAAATTTTAACAGCACTTCAAACCGTGTTCTCATCATTACAGCCCTGTACATTGGCGTATCATATAACACGTGAGTGGACCAATAGGACCGTATGGTGGGTTTTTCAATAAGCCATATTCAGAAAAAGCCCCCAAAAGTTTTGCATTTCTGCGGAATCAGTGGGATGCCACATCTGGCTTCTTGCATAGTAAGAGGTGGGGTGACTTGCCAGAAATTGTGATGCATACAGATTGGTTTGTGTAACCATCAGGTTCACTAACTCTTCTGTGAAAAAGATTTAAAAAAAATCCAGTTTGCTGTACCCGGTGGTGTTAATTTTTATTCCTGGGGCAGAAATTAATTCTGGAATTATGGGAGAAAACATATTTGGCACCCAATTGGAGTCACTTGACTGACTATCACTCTGCCTACTCCACCTTCGTGGGGGTTCTTCACTATCACTTGATGAGGAAATTATTAGGAAATGCTCCTCATCATCACTGGCGGTATCTGTCTGAACACAGCATAGTGTAGGCCTCCTCCACGGGGTACATCTGTTTAGCCATACTAGAACAGACAAATTTTATATTTCTGGCTAGAAAAACACTTGAAAACTCAGCACAAAAAACCTACCGAAATTATTATACTAAATGTATATAACTTGCTATACAACCTATATTGTTGTTTGTTTTTTTCAATTTTTTTAAAAACTTTTTATGACAAAATAAAAACGGCGCCTGAAACGTCAGCGCACGGCGGGAGATAACACGACTTTACAGACCTAAACGAGCCTAACCTAAATCTACTGTACTACACCTAACCCACTGTACTATATAGATATATATATATATAACACTACTATCACTAACACTACATATATTTTTTCGATTATAATTTTTTTTTTCAACGGGACAAACGAACTGACAGCTCCTAAACAGTCAAGGTCAAGGAGCAGTTCAGGGGTATTATAGAGGTTTCTAGGGGTTTATTTCTGATTTTGACACTGGGACACACTAAATTACAGCTGTTCTCTCCGATCTCCTCACAACTGTGACAGGAATGAGGAGACCGGAGCTGGGGAAGGCGGTTTTTTCACATTTTGGCTGTGATTGGTCAGTCTCTATTGACTGACCAATCACAGCCATCTCCGGGCGGGGACAGCTGCGATCAATCCCGCCACTAACATATGTGACTGCTGAAGTCACTATTCTGTCACAGCGTGTTTACACGCTGTGACAGTTTAACTGCAGGAGGAGAATGCTCGTCCTAATGCGGCAACCACCCACCACTCAAGACGAGTATTCTCGTCCTGTGTCGGTAAGAGGTTAACCTGCATCTACTCGGAAAAAAAGGCGCCCATCCTATTCCCCAAAGTTTTACTTAACTAGTCCCTGTCAATCCAAAAATTAATGGGGGTCTTTATACAAGCGGCTTCATCATCATGGCTGCACTATTCCGGGCTGCTGTTGTCATGATCCATCGGGAGACCTGTACAGAAAATAGCACTGAATAATATTTCAATATACAGTAAGCTCAGGGCTTAACTATAGAGGTAAAGAGGATGTAATTGTACCTGTGTCCTGTAGCCTGAGGGGGTCCAAAGAGGCCTCTGCCCCATAGAAGGAGAGTGAGACAGTAATATAAATAACATGTGATAGACGGGGGGCTCTGTTACAGATTATGCATCAGGGCCCAGAAGCCTGAAGTTTAGGTAATCATTTATTTAAGTGAAACTGACCACTGTAGTCAGCTGTACTTTGTTTTCACATCAAGCTAAATATAATGTTTGATGTGGTTACTTTTATTGTAAAATACGTTAAATGAAGTAGTTACAGCTATTCTGATCCTTTGTATAGTAATGATGGGAGCCAAATGCCTAATTATATTTCATTTCCCATTCATGTATCTGTACTTAATGCAGAAGATATTACCAGGAACTATTTTTCAAAAACATTCTCATCAATAAATTAATTCAGTCCAGGAACTGCAACAGGAAAATCAATACATATTTTTTCAAGCCAGATAAGTAAACAGCAGCAGCTGACAGCTGGCGAGGGGACTTTGTGTGTGACAATGATTGAATCTGTTAAGACATGTCATAATAAATGTAATATGCAGACATCTTTATCCGGAATTACAGTCTATACAGTGCAGGTCAGGAACGCAGACACTAAACATCTATATATTTATCTATTATCTAAATGTGTGCTAAGAACCTCATATTGTAAGTAGATTCAGCAGTTAGGGCTTATTCAGACGAACGAGATATATGTCCGTGCAACGCGCGTGATTTTAACGGGCGTCGCACGGACCTATATTAGTCTATGGGCCCGTGCAGACAGTTGCGTGATTTTTACGCAGCGTGAGTCCGCTGCGAAAAACTCACGACATGTCCGTTCTTTGTGCGTTTTTCGCGCATCACGCACCCATTGAAGTCAATGGGTGCGTGAAAATCACGCGCACCACACGGAAGCACTTCCGTGGGACGCGCGTGATTCGCGCAACAGCTGTGAAAAGGATGAATGAAAACAGAAAAGCACCACGTGCTTTTCTGTTTAGAAACATCCAAACGGAGTGTCATAATGATGGCGGCTGCGTGAAAATCACGCAGCCACGCATCATACGGGGCTGACACACAGATCTGTTTAGTACCTTCTGTGCACGCAAAACGCCGCGTTTTTTGAGCGCGCAAAACGCACACGCTCCTGTGAATCTGGCCTAATGCATATTTATTCATAGTGTTTAGGTGGCATTCGTGTCCGCAGTGTGCTATCTATCTATCTATCTATCTATCTATCTAGATAGATATTACCAGTAATATTATTTATTTATCCATATAAAAAAAAAAAACAGTAAATAGGCAGCCCTCACAAAGGCTTATGGTAAAAAAGAGGGTGCTTTATTAACCGCCCCAAAAGTGTGATCATTTGGCTCACACTACCTGAGCCTTCCTTAAGTAGTTTGTTAGTGTGTATACACACACATATATAAAGGGTAAGCTAGTGAAAAAGGAATTTACAATCATCAGTGTACAACCAAGCAAAATATCAAAATACAGTTAATATAGTGGATGCATGCAAGCAGGGGCGGTCCCAAGTTTATGTGGGCCCTTGAGCAATACAGACTTTTTGGGCCCCTTTGCGGGGGAACTCACGACGGCAGTAAAATGGCAGAAAACTTCATTTTGTGCCACAATATAGAAGTTAGGCCCTGTTTATACCCCCATAAACTTAGTGGCCACTGTAGATAGTGCCACACAGCCACCCTTCTAGGTAATGCCACACAGCCCCCCTCCCAGGTAGTGCCACACAGCCCCCTGCCCTGCTAGTACCACGCAGCCCTTCCTCCCAGGTAGGGCCACACAGCCCCCCTCCCAGCTAGTGCCACACAGCCCCCTCCCTGGTAGTGCCACACCGCCCTTCCTCCCAGGTAGTGCCACACAGCCCCCATCCCAGGTGGTGCCACGTAGCCCCCTCCATGGTAGTGTCACACAGCCCCCCCTTCTAGGTAGTGCCACACAGCCCCCCACCCAGGTAGCACCACACAGCCCCTCCTCCCAGGTGGTGCCACACAGCCCCCTCCCTGTTAGTGCTACACAGCCCCACTTCCCAGGTAGTGCCACACAGTACCTCCCCTCAGGTAGTGCCACACAGCCCCCCTCCCAGGTAGTACCACGCAGCCCCACCTCCCAGGTAGTACCACAGAGCCCCTCCTCCCAGGTAGTGCCACACAGCCTGCCTCGCAAGTACTGCCACACAGTCCCCCTCCCAGGTAGTGCCACACAGCCTCCTCCCAGGTAGTGCCATACACCACCCACTCCAAGGTAATGCCACACCTCCCCCTCCCAGGTAGTGCCACACAGCCCCCATCCCAGGTGGTGCTACGCAGTCCCCCTCCCTGGTAGTTCCACACAACCCCCCTCCCTGTAGGTAGCGCTCTTGGAGCTACCTCTAGGAGTGGAATCCCCAATCAGAGCATTGCAGACGCTCTGGCCGGGGATTCCGCTTCAGGAGGAGACCCTGACGTCACTGTCCATATAATTACAGTGATGTCAGGGGCAACCCCAGAGCTATAGTCCCGGGCAGAGCGCTACCAGCACTCTGCCTGGGACTCCTGCTCTGCTCATGACATCACTGTCCAAATATGGATAGTGGTGTCTGGAGCAGAGCTGAAGTCCTGGGCAGAGTGCTTGCAAAGGCTCTGCTCCGGTACTCCGGCTTTGGGGAAGCCCCTGACATCACTGTCTGTATATGGATAGTGATGTTAGGGGAAATACCAGGGCCAAAGTCCTGAGCAGAGCACTACTAGCACTCTGCCTGGGTCCAGGGCCAACCTTAGGATAGATGGCGCCCCGTGCAAAATTATCTTTCAATGCCCCGACCCATCATAAAAAAAATGCCCCGTAAAAAAAGTATAATGCCCCCCACATTATAATGCCCTATATATTGCCCCCAGACAGTATAATGCCCCTTTAGTGCCCACCATACAGTGTAATAATAATATTTTATTATATAATATATTATAAGCCCTTCAAGGACTTATTTTGTCCTCTAATTGCGCCTACACAGTATTATGCCCCCTAAGTGCCACACACAGTATATTGCCCCCTGTAGTACCCCTACACAGTATAATGTTAACTTAGTGGCTCCCACACAGTATAATGCCCCCCTCCCCTGGCTGCCACACACAGCCCCCCCTTGTAGATAGTGCCCCTTGTAGATTGTGCCATAAAGCCTCCCTGTAGACAGTGCCATAATCCCCCACCTCCTCCTTGTAGATCGTGCCATACAGCCGCCCACCTCCCCCTTGTAGACAGTGCCCCCCAAAAAATGTTTTTACTCACCTAGGCCCCTTACCCACGAAGAACTGAGCTGTTCCACAATAGGATCCTGTAGCCTAGTATAGAGTTTCCCAACCTTTTCGGACTTGAGGCACCACTGGAAAAATTAAATTTCCTCAGGACACCCCTACCAAAAAGTGTTTAGAAAAAGACAGAAAACGGCTATAAACAAGTACTACAATCTTAGGGTATGTTCACACAGTGTTTTTTGTAAGGCAAAATAAATCTGCCTCAAAATTCCTTCAGGAAGCAGATTTTGAATTGACAGCGTTGTTTGACCTTTTTTATGCATTTTTTTTATGCATCTTTTTTAAGCCGTTGAAGCTAATGCAAAAGACACAGGCAAAAAAGCACCAAACGAGTGCCGCAGGTATTCTCTGCCTCCTATTCATTTAAATTGGAGTTCAGAGGTGGAAACCACTTGAAGACTATCAGCCCCCCACTCACAGTAAAATAACCATCAGCCCAGCACTCACAGTAAAATGACCATCAGCCCCCCACTCACAGTGACCATCAGCCCCCCACCAACACTGACGTTAAGGGCTTCTCTGAGAGTGGAATCCACGGTCACAGTGTCGAAAACGCTGTGGACGGGGATTCTGCTTCAGGAGTTGCCCCTGATGTCACTGTCCATATATGGACAGAGACATCAAGCGCTCCGTCCAGGAGCAGAATCCCCGGGCACAGGGAGATTCCGCTCCTTCAGGGAGCTACGTGCTATGAAAACTCCATCGCTGCTCCTGATATCACTGTCCAGTGATGTCAGGGGCAATCCCAGAGCCAAAATCCCAGGCAGAGTTCTACTAGCACTCTACCTGGGAATCTGTAGCCTAGTCAATGGCAGAGTAGGGAGCTACCTCCCTGCTCTGCCATAGCGTTCAATAGTATCTGCGTCCTAAGGACACAGATGCTGTTGAATTTGACGTCGCTACCGCTGTAGCAGCCATAGAGGCTGCTAGCGGGGTCACGGGGCATGAGGGGCCTGAGACGGCAGGTGGCACAGGCCCCCTCATGCCCCGGGACCCGTAACAGCCACTATTGCTGCTACAGCGGTAGTTACTCCGCCTCCTAGACCGATGCTCCCTCTAGAAACAGAATCCCATCGGCAACACTCTGGCAGGGGATTCCACTCCTGGAGGAGCCATGATGGCAGTTTTAGCACCCGGCGGCTGAGTGAGCACCCCGAAAGGTAGTGGGCCCCAGCACTTGCCCGGGTTCAACGGGTGCTGACGCTTGCAGTGCATGCAAGCATCCCAGTAAAAATGGTGATATATATATTACAATTGTGCATATACAGCATATAAGTAAACCTGCAATATTTTTCATAGCATACTGTAACAGTCTGTTTTATGATAATAAGTAATAAAGTGCACCTGTGCTTATTTAATGAATAGACAAATGAGGAGGACTCACATATGATCCAGCATGGTAGGAAGTGTTTACAATGGGAGCTCGCCCAGCATCCTGGAAGTGCTAGTGCACCTGTGCAAGGGGAGAAATCAATGGGACTTTGCTGTGTTGATGTGCTGAAGGGTGGAAAAATACACCGAGGCCATCTTACTAGAGGGCAAGTGCTGATACATGAGTGAGGGAATGTGCAGGCGTTATAAGCGTCATAACAACACTCACTGGCCTCAAGAACAACACGCGCCCAATGGCCGGGCTGTAAAGTTAACCCTGTGTGTGCCGCACACAGTACTGGGACATGTCTATAAGTATTTTATTCAGAGCCTATGAAGCATAAAATAACATTAAGGGGAGCTATTGGAGTGAGGGAATGTAATGAAATGAAGACAATATGGCCATAGAAAATGATAACTATATTAGGCAATGATAAGCTTTATTTAAGGTGTTGCTGATTAGGTACAAATGCAACTTCAGGAACATGGAGCAGGGACAAGAGCTAGAGTCCACCAGATGGGTGAGTAAAGCCCAAGCCCGGAGGTGTGTACCAGCACTCAGTCCGCATATACACTACCGTTCAAAAGTTTAGGGTCACTTAGAAATTTCCTTATTTTTGAAAGAAAAGCCCAGTTTTTTTCAATGAAGATAACATTAAATTAATCAGAAATACACTCTATACATTGTTAATGTGCTAAATGACTATTCTAGCTGCAAACGTCTGGTTTTTAATGCAATATCTACATAGGTGTATAGAGGCCCATTTCCAGTAACCATCACTCCAGTTTTCTAATGGTACATTGTGTTTGCTAACTGTGTTAGGGTATGTTCACACGCACTAATTACGGACGTAATTCGGGCGTTTTTGCCCCGAATTACGTCCGAAAATAGCGCCTCAATAGCGTTGACAAACATCTGCCCATTGAAAGCAATGGGCAGACGTTTGTCTGTTCACACGAGGCGTAATTTACGCGCCGCTGTCAAATGACGGCGTGTAAATAGACGCCCGCGTCAAAGAAGTGACCTGTCACTTCTTTGGCCGGAATTGGAGCCGTTATTCATTGACTCCAATGAATAGCAGCGCCAATTACGTCCGTAATGGACGCTGCGTTCAAGCGCCTGCACATGCCGTTACGGCTGAAATTACGGGGATATTTTCAGGCGGAAACATCCCCGTCATTTCAGCCGTTACGGACGCTGTCGTGTGAACATACCCTGAGAAGGCTAATGGATGATTAGAAAACACTTGAAAACCCTTGTGCAATTATGTTAGCACCGCTGTAAACAGTTTTGCTGTTTAGAGGAGCTATAAAACTGACCTTCCTTTGAGCTAGTTGAGAATCTGGAGCATTACATTTGTGGGTTCAATTAAACTCTCAAAATGGCTAGAAAAAAAGAGCTTTCATGTGAAACTCGACAGTCTATTCTTGTTCTTAGAAATGAAGGCTATTCCATGCGAGAAATTGCCAAGAAACTGAAGATTTCCTACAACGGTGTGTACTACTCCCTTCAGAGGACAGCACACACAGGCTCTAACCAGAGTAGAAAGAGAAGTGGGAGGCCCCGCTGCACAACTGAGCAACAAGACAAGTACATTAGAGTCTCTAGTTTGAGAAATAGACGCCTCACAGTTTCTCAACTGGCAGCTTCATTAAATAGTACCCGCAAAATGCCAGTGTCAACGTCTACAGTGAAGAGGCGACTCCGGAATGCTGGCCTTCAGGGCAGAGTGGCAAAGAAAAGCCATATATGAGACTGGCTAATAAAAGGAAAAGATTAATATGGGCAAAAGCACACAGACATTGGACAGAGGAAGATTGGAAAAAAGTGTTATGGACAGTCGAATCAAAGTTTGAGGTGTTTGGATCACACAGAAGAACATTTGTGAGATGCAGAAGAACTGAAAAGATGCTGGAAGAGTGCCTGACGCCATCTCTCAAGCATGGTGGAGGTAATGTGATGGTCTGGGGTTGCTTTGGTGCTGGTAAAGTGGGAGATTTGTACAAGGTAAAAGGGATTTTGAATAAGGAAGGCTATCACTCCATTTTGCAATGCCATGCCATAACCTGTGGACAGCGCTTGATTGGAGCCAATTTCATCCTACAACAGGACAATGACCCAAAGCACACCTCCAAATTATGCAAGAACTATTTAGGGAAGAAGCAGGCAGCTGGTATTCTATCTGTAATGGAGTGGCCAGCGCAGTCACCAGATCTCAAACCCATAGAGCTGTTGTGGGAGCAGCTTGACCGTATGGTACGCAAGAAGTGCCCATCAAGCCAATCCAACTTGTGGAAGGGGCTTCTGGAAGCATGGGGTGAAATTTCTCCCGATTACCTCAGCAAATTAACCGCTAGAATGCCAAAGGTCTGCAATGCTGTAATTGCTGCAAATGGAGCATTCCAAGACGAAAGCAAAGTTTGAAGGAGAAAATTATTATTTCAAATAAAAATCATTATTTCTAACCTTGTCAATGTCTTGACTATATTTTCTAGTCATTTTGCAACACATTTGATAAATACAAGTGTGAGTTTTCATGGAAAACACAAAATTGTCTGGGTGACCCCAAACTTTTGAACGGTAGTGTACGATACAGATAGATGAAAAAGGTGCACACCTCCGTGCATGTACAGTAAATAACCTGTTAACTGCGCAACATGGGGGCAGCCAGAGTGCAATAGGTCAACGCTTGCAACGTGGTAGAGTATAGTTATAGAAGTGAGCTTACTAAAATATTGATACTTAAAGGGGGACATGCCAACAAATGGAATAGAGTCTGTGTTCAGGTAACCAAGGAAAACATGTGAACAATACTGGAATAAAGAAATAAAACTAAAGTCACATCAACAAACCAAGGGCCGGACAATCTATTTTATTATATAAAAGCAAGGAAAATACAGGCTGCATCACAACTTGTGAGCAGAACCATCATCCGTTGGATAAGTGACTTTCTTGAAGTGACAGGGATGATATCTGTAAAGATAAAAAATGTGTGTAATAATAACGGCAACTATAGAAAACTATGCGGCTGTGCTGTACCCAAATATGCCTCTGATTTCATGCAGATTAGAAAATATTGAGGCATGTTTCAAGTACCTGGTTCCTCATGGAGTGTGCAGCCCATGGCGTGCCAATGATACCATAATATGCTGTACGAAGTCCGTGCACATGACACCCACGTTTGCTCAATTGTGCACTAGGAATTTCAAAACAAAGGTTTTCACGAATACTATTGTCATTGTGGAGCGTATAACTTTTCACTATGTTTCTTGGAGACGGTAATGATTTAATTGTTAATCTCAAGAAAATATAGGCCTGGAGGCAAAACCAATCATTTAGTTTCTGGAACATACGCAAAGAAACGCAGATATATATGAAGATGTGGACAAGAATAACAAATAAGATACATTGCTACATATATTTCCTGCCGTCATATTAAGGCTATGTCAATGGTATGATGAACAGTCCTATCACAATTCATAGAAGTTGCATTTTTATCACTTTTTTATCTCTTTACAACCTGTTTAATTTCTTTGTAATGAAAATAAAATACAGATATAACCAGTACTCGAATTTATATGACAGGTGGCACCATAAAGCGAATGCCCACCTTTTATCAACATTTTGTGCTGATTATTTTTTGTTATTTTAGTCTTTTTATTATTTGAATTAACAAATATATAAACTTTTCTATTACATGACATTAGAATTTATAAATTTAACCCTCATCCAATGGAAAACTTATCACATCGGATATATTTTTCCCTTAATTTATCTTTTCACCTTCTCCAACCAACAATTTGATTCCTTCTGGAACAATTTTTTTATTGGATTCTAAAGTTATATAAAATTCTATTTACAATATACAGAGGGCAGGGACCTTGGGGATTACTATGTTATACACTGAGTTGATAATAATTATGATATTCCAGAAGGATTGGATTAATACACAAGCACAAACCATATGCAAAAGGGGGAAGTAGACGGATCTTTCTCAGAGCCCCTTTCCCAGCAGCACAGCTTAGTAGAAGTACCAAGGGGGACACATGGAAGCAAAAAATTATATATACAGTGAAGGAAATAAGTATTTGATCCCTTGCCGATTTTGTAAGTTTGGCCACTGTCAAAGTCATGAACAGTCTAGAATTTTTAGGCTAGGTTAATTATACCAGTGAGAGATAGATTATATATAAAAAAAAAAAAAATCACATAGTCAAAATTATATATATTTATTTGCATTGTGCACAGAGAAATAAGTATTTGATCCCCTACCAACCATTAAGAGTTCAGCCTCCTCCAGACCAGTTACACGCTCCAAATCAACTTGGTGCCTGCATTAAAGACAGCTGTCTTACATGGTCACCTGTATAAAAGACTCCTGTCCACAGACTGAATTAATCAGTCTGACTCTAACCTCTACAACATGGGCAAGACCAAAGAGCTTTCTAAGGATTTCAGGGACAAGATCATAGACCTGCACAAGGCTGGAATGGGCTACAAAACCATAAGTAAGACGTTGGGTGAGAAGGAGACAACTGTTGGTGCAATAGTAAGAAAATGGAAGACATACAAAATGACTGTCAATCGACATCGATCTGGGGCTCCATGCAAAATCTCACCTCGTGGGGTATCCTTGATCCTGAGGAAGGTGAGAGTTCAGCCGAAAACTACACGGGGGTAACTTATTAATGATCTCAAGGCAGCTGGGACCACAGTCACCAAGAAAACCATTGGTTTTCGCCGTTTTTGGAGGAAGAGAAATGCTGCCTATGACCCAAAGAACACCATCTCCACTGTCAAGCATGGAGGTGGAAACATTATGTTTTGGGGGTGTTTCTCTGCTAAGGGCACAGGACTACTTCATCGCATCAATGGGAGAATGGATGGAGCCATGGACCGTCAAATCCTGAGTGGCAACCTCCTTCCCTCCACCAGGACATTAAAAATGGCTCGTGGCTGGGTCTTCCAGCACGACAATGACCGGAAACATACAGCCAAGGCAACAAAGGAGTGGCTCAAAAAGAAGCACATTAAGGTCATGGAGTGGCTTAGCCAGTCTCCAGACCTTAGTCCCATCGAAAACTTATGGAGGGAGCTGAAGATCCGAGTTGCCAAGCGACAGCCTCGAAATCTTAATGATTTACAGAAGATCTGCAAAGAGGAGTGGGCCAAAATTCCATCTAACATGTGTGCAAACCTCATCATCAACTGCAAAAAACGTCTGACTGCTGTGCTTGCCAACAAGGGTTTTGCCACCAAGTATTAAGTCTTGTTTGCCAAAGGGATCAAATACTTATTTCTCTGTGCACAATGCAAATAAATATATATAATTTCGACAATGTGATTTTCTGTTTTTTTTTTCATATAATCTATCTCTCACTGGTAAAATTAACCTAGCCTAAAAATTCTAGACTGTTCATGTCTTTGACAGTGGGCAAACTTACAAAATCAGCAAGGGATCAAATACTTATTTCCTTCACTGTATATATATATATAAAGCAATGTCGAAGAACAAAAGCCACGCAAGCCTATAATAAATGGCTGACTTTGCAGTAATACTCACTCCCTAGTGATCAAATACTTATTTCCTTCACTGTATATATATATATATATATATATATATATATAGCACACAAGATGAGGTGGGAACAATATATATATTATATACCAATATATGTATTGGGGGTTTTTTTATGCTAGAACCGCTGCAAATTACTTTAAAGGGAATGTGTCGCTAGTAAAAAACATATATATTTTTTAGTTAAACTGTTAGTCAATAAATGATTACACATAGTTCTAATTTTTTACATTTTTTTCACAAGTCAGGAAATATTATAAATTAGATTCTAATTTATAACATTTCCATGTGCTGGTCACTAGAGGGAGCAATTCCCAAAATTGCAGCATTGCAATGTGGTAAAGCAACCTCATTGCTTTATGCTGCAAATTTGGTGTAGACACACACGCTCTATTGTGCTCACACAATGCCCCCTCCTTTCTCCTGGCTAGTGCCAGGAGAAAGGAGGGGGTTGAATGTTCAAACCTCCTACACTGTGTACCGCCCTTTTTTGAGCGAATGCACAGTGTAGGAGGATTAGATCCAGTGTAATCACACAGTATAACATGCACAAACACAAACATAACTTACCTGCTCCTGCCGCCGCCGCTGTCTCCGCTCCGTCAGCTCCGTCCGCTCCCTCCGCTCCTTGTCCTTGCTTCTGAACTGATGGACGGAAGCCGCGACTGGAAGTAGTCATCTTGCTGTCCGGCCGCGGCTTCCGGTCTACATGAAAATGGCGCCGGATGTCGCTCGGCCGAAGACCTTCCTTTTGGACTGTGTGGGAGCGGCGCTTGCGTCGTTCCCACACAGACGGCGTACGCTATAGTGAATGGAACGGCTCCCGTTCGCATTCTCTATGGGGATGTATGTGCCGTATTCCATCTCTGTATGTGTCGTTAATGGAGTTGAAAAAAAAATGGCAGCCCCCATGGGGAAGTAAAAGAAAGAAAAAAGAAAAAAGTAAAACACAAAAACACAAATAAATAAAATGTATTTTAATAACATACTAAAAACAAAAACATATAAAAAAAAAAAAATTCACGACACCTGTCCTTTAAAACAGCTATTAACAACATTTCAAGCCATTGATATGAAAATGATTCATTGGATAACCCATTTCAATTTTGCTTTTTTTTTTCTGGGGTATAATATAACCTATGGACTATAAAACACTGTGAGGTAAACAGAGCTGGACATGGAGACAGTATTGAGATAGATTTTGAAGATTATCAACCACTGGACATCTGAGAAATATCCTATATCTTTCTCCTTATACCTTGCTGTGCCGATGTCCATCCATACAGACTTTACTTTCAAGATATATAGTTACAATTAGAGATGAGCGAACTTATGAAAAGTTCGGTTCGGCAGGTTCGCCGAATTTCACGGAAAAGTTCGATTCGGACCAAACTAGTTCTGACCGAACCTGTAATTCAAGAAAGCCCCTAAAAATCGTGTATAACACTGTTTAAAAGCCCTAGAAGCCCTGTATAACACTCTTAGGTCACCCATTACACGGTGATAACTAACAGAAACCACTGCACTTGTGCATGTTGTATGCTTAATGCATTGTTAAAAAAGGGACAAAAATTAACCATTTTTGGCGGCAGACGCCTGCCAGGGTTCATACATATAAGGTGGTAAAAGAAGAAGCAATGGCTTTTGACAAGCCCTCAAAAAATGTACCCTTTTTATTGGCAGATGCCTGCCGGGGTTCATCCATACATGGATGTAAAAGCAACAAGCAATGGCTTTTCACAAGCCCTCCAAAAATTTACCCTTTTTATTGGCAGATGCCTGCCGGGGTTCATCCTACAGATACCTGGATGTAAAAGCAACAAGCAATGGTTTTTCACAAGCCCTCCAAAAATGTACCCTTTTTATTGGCAGATGCCTGCCGGGGTTCATCCATACATGGATGTAAAAGCAACAAGCAATGGCTTTTCACAAGCCCTCCAGGCCTGCTTGTAGCAGACAGCAGTGGAGGTGTATTGGTGGTAGTAGAGGTAGCCAACGGACAGCAAGGGTGGTGGTAGTAGTAGTAGCAGCACATTAAAACAGACTGGACAGTCACAGGACAAAGCCCTGTGGTGGGGCAGGCCTGCTTGTAGCAGATGGTAGTGGAGGTGTATTGGTGGTAGTAGAGGTAGCCAACGGACAGCAAGGGTGGTGGTAGTAGTAGTAGCAGCACATTAAAACAGACTGTACAGTCACAGGACAAAGCCCTGTGGTGGGGCAGGCCTGCTTGTAGCAGATGGCAGTGGAGGTGTATTGGTGGTAGTAGAGGTAGCCAACGGACAGCAAGGGTGGTAGTAGTAGTAGTAGCAGCAGCACATTAAAACAGACTGGACAGTCACAGGACAAAGCCCTGTGGTGGGGCTGGCCTCAGGCCTGCTTGTAGCAGACGGCAGTGGAGGTGTATTGGTGGTAGTAGAGGTAGCCAACGGACAGCAAGGGTGGTGGTAGTAGTAGTAGCAGCACATTAAAAGAGACTGGACAGTCACAGGACAAAGCCCTGGGGTGGGCAGGCCTCAGGCCTGCTTGTAGCAGACGGCAATGGAGGTGTATTGGTGGTAGTAGAGGTAGCCAACGGACAGCAAGGGTGGTGGTGGTGGTAGTAGTAGTAGCAGCACATTACCTGACTGGACAGTCACAGGACAAAGCCCTGTGGTGGGGCTGGCCTCAGGCCTGCTTGTAGCAGACGGCAGTGGAGGTGTATTGGTGGTAGTAGAGGTAGGCAACGGACAGCACAGGTGGTGGTAGTAGTAGTAGTAGTAGTAGCACATTAACAAACTGGACAGTCACAGACAAAGCCCTGTGGTGGGGCAGGCCTGCTTGTAGCAGACGGCAGTGGAGGTGTATTGGAGGTAGTAGAGGTAGACAACGGACAGCAAGGGTGGTAGTAGTAGTAGCAGCACATTAAAACAGACTGGACAGTCACAGGACAAAGCCCTGTGGTGGGGCTGGTCTCAGGCCTGCTTGTAGCAGACGGCAGTGGAGGTGTATTGGTGGTGGTAGAGGTAGGCAACGGACAGCACAGGTGGTGGTAGTAGTAGCACATTAACAGACTGGACAGTCACAGACAAAGCCCTGTGGTGGGGCAGGCCTGCTTGTAGCAGACGGCAGTGGAGGTGTATTGGAGGTAGTAGAGGTAGCCAACGGACAGCAAGGGTGGTAGTAGTAGTAGCAGCACATTAAAACAGACTGGACAGTCACAGGACAAAGCCCTGTGGTGGGGTTGGCCTCAGGCCTGCTTGTAGCAGACGGCAGTGGAGGTGTATTGGTGGTAGTAGAGGTAGGCAACGGACAGCACGGGTGGTGGTAGTAGTAGTAGTAGCAGCAGCACATTAACAGACTGGATAGTCACAGGACAAAGCCCTGTGGTGGGGCAGGCCTCAGGCCTGCTTGTAGCAGACGGCACTGGGAGTGGATTGGTGGTAGTAGAGGTAGCCAACGGACAGCAAGAGTGGTGGTGGTAGTAGTAGCAGCACATTAACAGACTGGACAGTCACAGGACAAAGCCCTGTGGTGGGGCAGGCCTGCTTGTAGCAGACGGCACTGGGGGTGGATTGGTGGTAGAAGTAGTAGTAGCAACAACAGCAGCGGCACATTAAAAAATGAGTGGACAGGAGCGAATCCCGTAGTAGCAGGCGGCAGCGGCAGCAGCAGCAGCAATGTCAGATCTAATCAGTGGCATCAGGCACAGGGGTTTTAAAATACTCACCGATCCACGCTTGATTCATTTTCAGAAACGTGAGATTTTCCAAGCTGTTGGCGGACAATCTTGTTCGCTTAGGGGTGACGAAGCCCCCTGCCGCGCTGAATACCCTCTCTGACGCTACACTGGAGGGTGGACAAGACAGTACACCTGTAATGGCAGGAAGGAGGTGAAGGGAAAGTGAGCCCTAATCTACCCACCGCCCTGTCCCTGCCTACTTGCAACGACCCGCCCTAGGCGACGGGGTACAACTGGCCGGCGGTCCCTACGCTGTCTAAGTGCACGGGAGAACAAACAGGGAACACGCAAGGGAAGGGGCAGTAGCCCACGGAACGCCGCGAGGAAACCGAGCGGTGAATGAGTAGTCCGGACCAGGATGAAGTGGAGTATACCCAAGTGAGCACGGAGGAGGAAGCAAGCCAGAGGCAAAGCAAAGCAGGTTAAGCGGAACTGCAGCAAGGCAGAAGCACGGCAGAAGCAGGCTGGAGCAAGCAGCAGTGGGGCCAGGAATCCGGAAGAATTACAATCACTGAGGAGGAGAACACGGCAGGTAATAAAGGACAGGGGGCGGAGCTAACTCCGACTGACCAGGCCGCGATAGGCTCTCCCACTCCTGAGCCTGCCACCCTGGTTGGTGGGAGATGGTGTCAGTCGAACAGGTCTGGCCTCAGGTGTGGATTGATTAATCACAGGAGTATACCTAGACGTAGTACCTGGCAGATCCCTAACAGTACTCCCCCTTTTATGAGGGGCCACCGGACCCTTACTAAGAGGACCCGGTTTAGTAGGGAAGAGAAGGTGGAACCTCCTGATCAATACCCCAGCGTGAACATCACGGGCAGGTACCCAAGTCCTCTCCTCCGGCCCGTATCCCCTCCAATGGACCAGGTACTGGAGGGAGCCCTGGACCATCCTACTGTCCATAATCTTGGCCACCTCGAATTCCACCCCCTCAGGGGTGAGAACGGGAACAGGAGGTTTCCTCGAGGGGGACCAGGACGGGGAGCAGCGTTTAAGGAGGGAGGCATGGAAGACGTCATGTATGCGAAAGGATGGGGGCAGCTCCAGACGGAAGGATACAGGGTTGAGGACTTCAATGATCTTATAAGGTCCAATAAATCGGGGAGCAAACTTCCTGGACGGGACCTTAAGGCGCAAGTTCCTGGACGACAACCAGACCAAATCCCCGACAACAAACCGGGGGTTAGCAGAACGTCTACTATCCGCCTGAATCTTTTGTGCGCTCTGGGACGCCTCTAGGTTCTTCTGAACCTGGGCCCAGACAGTGCACAGTTCCCGATGAACATCCTCTACCTCAGGATTATTGGAACAACCAGGGGAAACGGAGGAGAACCTTGGGTTAAACCCGAAATTACAGAAAAACGGGGAGACCCCTGACGAGTTACTGACCCGGTTATTCAGGGAAAATTCAGCAAGGGGAAGGAATGAGACCCAATCGAATTGACAGTCAGAGATGAAACACCTTAAATATTGTTCCAGGGATTGGTTAGTCCTTTCCGTTTGGCCATTAGTTTCGGGATGGAAGGCGGAGGAGAAGGACAGATCAATCTCCAACTTTTTACAAAAAGCTCTCCAAAATAAGGAAACAAATTGTACCCCCTGTCAGAAACGATATTGACTGGGGCCCCATGGAGACGCAGGATGTGTTTCACAAACAAAGAAGCTAACGTCTTGGCGTTAGGTAGCTTCTTAAGGGGCACAAAGTGGCACTACCACCCACACCACCGACTTGCCCTGAGATGGGGGCAAATCGGTGATAAAATCCATGGAGATATGGGTCCAAGGTCTCTGGGGAATGGGCAAGGAACGTAGTAGGCCCGCAGGTCGGGACCTAGGGGTTTTGGACCTAGCGCAAACCTCACAAGCGGCGACGTAAGCCCTAACGTCTTTAGGCAACCCAGGCCACCAATAGTTTCTGGTGATGAGGTGTTTGGTGCCCAAGATGCCAGGATGACCAGATAGAGCGGAGTCATGGTTTTCCCTGAGTACCCTTAGCCGGTATTGCAGGGGAACAAACAGTTTGTCCCCAGGGACGTTCCCGGGAGCTGCACCCTGATCAGCCGCGATATCAGAAGCTAAATCAGAATCCGTGGCAGAAACGATTATACCAGGGGGTAAAATACAAGCAGGATCCTTCTCGGAAGGAGGATTGGCCATGAAACTACGTGACAGGGCATCAGCCTTAATATTCTTGGATCCAGCCCTATAGGTAACCAAGAAATTAAATCTGGTGAAGAATAGTGCCCATTGAGCTTGTCTAGGATTAAGCCTCCGGGCCGATTCTAGGAAAACCAGATTCTTGTGATCCGTAAGGACCGTTACCTGGTGTCTGGCCCCCTCCAGGAAGTGCCGCCACTCTTCAAAAGCCCATTTAATGGCTAGAAGTTCGCGGTTGCCAATATCATAGTTACTCTCCGTGGGCGAAAACTTCCTAGAGAAGTAAGCACAGGGGCGGAGATGGGTGAGGGAGCTGGTACCCTGGGACAAGACGGCCCCCACTCCCACCTCGGATGCGTCAACCTCCACAATAAATGGCTCCTCTTGGTTGGGCTGAATCAGCACGGGGGCCGAGATAAAGCACTTCTTGAGGGTCTCAAAGGCCTGGACGGCCTCAGGGGGCCAATGGAGGACATCAGCACCCTTGCGAGTAAGGTCCGTAAGAGGCTTAGCGACGACCGAGAAGTTGGCAATAAATCTCCTGTAATAGTTGGCGAACCCTAAGAAACACTGTAACGCCTTAAGGGAGGCAGGTTGGACCCATTCCGCCACAGCCTGAACCTTGGCAGGGTCCATGCGGAATTCATGAGGAGTGAGGATTTGCCCTAAAAATGGTATCTCCTGTACCCGAAAGACACATTTTTCAGTCTTAGCAAACAGATTATTCTCCCGAAGGACCTGGAGCACCTTCCTGACATGCTCCACGTGGGAGGACCAGTCCTTGGAAAACACCAGTATGTCATCAAGGTACACAACAAGAAAATTACCCAGGTAATCTCTCAGGATTTCATTAATAAAATTCTGGAAGACAGCAGGGGCATTACACAACCCAAAGGGCATGACCAGATATTCGGGTGTGTTGAACGCAGTTTTCCACTCATCCCCCTCTTTGATGCGGATAAGGTTATATGCCCCCCGTAGATCGAACTTAGAAAACCATTGGGCTCCCTGAACCTGATTAAAAAGATCCGGAATCAAAGGAAGTGGGTACTGGTTCCTTACGGTGACCTTATTCAGGTTACGATAATCAATGCACGGCCTAAGACCACCATCCTTCTTCCCCACAAAGAAGAAGCCAGCACCTACAGGAGAAGTCGAGGGGCGAATGAAACCCTTGGCCAAGCATTCTTGGATATACACCCTCATAGCTTCACGTTCAGGACATGAAAGATTAAATATCCTACCCTTAGGAAGCTTGGCACCAGGCACCAAATCGATGGCGCAATCATAATCTCTATGGGGGGGCAACACCTCTGAGGCCTCCTTAGAAAACACATCGGCAAAGTCCTGAACAAACTCAGGAAGCGTGTTTACCTCCTCCCGGGGAGAAATAGAGTTAACAGAAAGACATGACATAAGACATTCACTACCCCATTTGGTGAGATCCCCAGTATTCCAATCAAACGTGGGATTATGCAACTGCAACCAGGGAAGACCTAATACCAGATCAGACGATAATCCCTGCATCACCAGTACAGAGCACTGCTCCAAATGCATGGAGCCAACCAGGAGTTCAAAAACAGGAGTATGCTGAGTAAAATAACCATTAGCAAGGGGAGTTGAGTCGATACCTACTACAGGGATAGGATAAGGTAAATCAATAAATGGCATCTTTAGAGACATAGCAAATTCCACAGACATGATATTAGCAGATGAGCCAGAATCAACGAAAGCACTGCCCGTGGCAGACCGGCCAGCAAACGAGACCTGAAAGGGAAGCAAAATTTTATTGCGTTTCACATTAACGGGAAATACCTGTGCGCCCAAGTGACCTCCCCGATGATCACTTAGGCGCGAAAGTTTTCCGGCTTTTTATTCTTGCGCCTGGGACAGGTGTTCAGAAGATGCTTGTCGTCCCCACAGTAGAAGCAGAGACCATTCATTCTGCGAAACTCCCTACGTTGTCGAGGGGACATGGAGGCCCCGAGTTGCATAGGTACCTCCGAGTCCTCAGTGGAGGGGCGAGGAGACAGGACCTCGGGGGGGATCGCAGAAAAGTCAGAGGGGAGCACATTGAAGCGTTCCAGCTGACGTTCCCTGAGACGTCGGTCAAGTCGTACTGCTAGGGCCATAACCTGGTCAAGGGAGTCAGAAGAGGGGTAGCTAACCAGCAGATCCTTCAGGTTGTCAGATAATCCTAACCTAAACTGGCACCTTAGGGCCGGATCGTTCCACCGAGAAGCTACGCACCACTTTCTAAAATCAGAACAGTATTCCTCCACCGGTCTCCTACCCTGACGTAAGGTCACCAGCTGACTCTCGGCTAAAGCAGTCCTGTCAGCCTCGTCGTAAATGAGTCCGAAGGCAGAGAAAAAACGATCAACAGAGGAAAGTTCAGGGGCGTCAGGAGCCAAGGAGAAGGCCCACTCTTGGGGCCCTTCCTGGAGTCGGGATATGATGATACCCACCCGCTGGTTCTCAGAACCTGAGGAGTGGGGTTTTAGGCGGAAATACAGTCTGCAACTCTCCCGGAAGGAGAGAAACGTCTTACGGTCCCCTGAGAACCGGTCAGGTAACTTGAGGTCGGGTTCTAGAGGTGAGGTGAGGGGAACTACTAAGGCAGCGTCACCCTGGTTGACCCTCTGGGCCAGGGCCTGGACCTGTAGGGAGAGGCCCTGCATCTGCTGGGTCAGGGTCTCAAGGGGGTCCATGATAGCGTCAGCGTAGGAGAAATGGTAGACTAGGTATGGGCTTGTAATTATGTAATGGCAGGAAGGAGGTGAAGGGAAAGTGAGCCCTAATCTACCCACCGCCCTGTCCCTGCCTACTTGCAACGACCCGCCCTAGGCGACGGGGTACAACTGGGCGGCGGTCCCTACGCTGTCTAAGTGCACGGGAGAACAAACAGGGAACACGCAAGGGAAGGGGCAGTAGCCCACGGAACGCCGCGAGGAAACGGAGCGGTGAATGAGTAGTCCGGACCAGGATGAAGTGGAGTATACCCAAGTGAGCACGGAGGAGGAAGCAAGCCAGAGGCAAAGCAAAGCAGGTTAAGCGGAACTGCAGCAAGGCAGAAGCACGGCAGAAGCAGGCTGGAGCAAGCAGCAGTGGGGCCAGGAATCCGGAAGAATTACAAGCACTGAGGAGGAGAACACGGCAGGTAATAAAGGACAGGGGGCGGAGCTAACTCCGACTGACCAGGCCGCGATAGGCTCTCCCACTCCTGAGCCTGCCACCCTGGTTGGTGGGAGATGGTGTCAGTCGAACAGGTCTGGCCTCAGGTGTGGATTGATTAATCCCAGGAGTATACCTAGACGTAGTACCTGGCAGATCCCTAACAACACCCATGGCAAACTGGGCCAGTTCTTGCCAATGATCCAATCTGCTGACCCAGAAGTCCATGGGGTCTGGGATCAGGATTTCTGACGGAGAAAGGGCACAGTCCAGGTACGAGTGAACCTGGTTGGTTAGGTGCTGGTGATAGTGAACATCCCTTTGGTGACTACGATGTGTGTCAGGTCGGGGTATTGGATGTAAAAATGTTGTCATCATATTTTCCAAACTGAATTGGCTGCTGCTGCTGCCGCTGCTGCCGCCTATTGCAGAGGTAGCTCTGCCAGAGGCAGTGGAACGATGAAACAGTGGGGAGCAGAGAGTGGCCCCCCGGTCAGACATGCTTGCAGCAGGTGTTTGCCGTTTGAAAGCCGTGACAAGCTGGCTGCATAGCTTCTCTCGATAATAAGCCAATTTTGCCTCCCTCTCGGAAGGCGCAAAAAACTCCCCCATTCTGGCTTTATACCGAGGGTCTAAAAGTGTGGCTATCCAGTACTCATCTCTTTGCTTCATGCTAACAATACGACAGTCAGCGCGCAAGTAACGAAGCATACAGCTCGCCATCCTGGCCAGCATTTCAGAGGGCCCGGTTGGTTCCATCTCCGCTCCATACTGCCATGGTTGTCCATCATCAAGGTCGTCGTCAGACTCGTCATCACCACCATCACTGTCATGTTGTGCGGCTGCCTCGTCCCCTATCCCTTCCTGTGATTCCATCTCCAAATCCAGCTCCTCTTCAGGTCCTGTTTCCTCATCCTTATCCTCCTCCTCCTCCTCCTCCTCAATATCCATAGCCAGATGTGATCCTTCCTCCATCCTTTGCCTAATCATCGCTGTGAGCGTTTGCTCCATAATGAATATCAGCGGCATAACATCGTTCATTCCGCTAGCGTCACGGCTCACAAATCGTGTGGCCTCTTCAAAGGGCCTCAAAACGCGACATGCGTCTCTAACCAGCTGCCAGTGCCTGAGCTCGAAATTACACTGGCTCCAAACGCTGCCCGTCTGCTGCATCAGGAAATCATTCACGGCTTTCCGCTGTTAGTACAGACGGTCCAACATGCGCAGGGTGGAATTCCAGCGTGTTGGAACGTCGCAAATCAGGCTGTGTTCTGGGAGATTGTTTTGACGCTGCAAGTCCAGGAGGGCGTGCTTAAATGCATACGAACGTCTAAAGCGAACGCAAACCCTCCTGGACATGGCCAGCACACCCTTCAAACCCCATATGACTTTAAGAAGCGTGTTATGACCAGATTGATCACATGTGCCATGCAAGGAGCGTGTGTCAGGTGACCTAGACGCAGTGCAGCCACAACGTTCTTCCCGTTATCTGAAACAACATTGCCCAGTGTGAGTTTCAGGGAGACAGCCAGCGTGCGATTTCCTCCTTGATGCACAGCAGCAGCTCCTGCCCTGTGTGGCTTTTCTCGCCCAGGCTCAGCAGGTGTAAGACAGCGTTGTGGCGCTTCACCTTGCACCTATGAAAAGAGGAGGGAGGAGGAGTGGAAGATACGCTGTGTCCTGTCGGGGACGGGAAGACCTCCATTGAAGAGGGCAAGGAGGAGGAGTAGGAGGAGGAGGATGGTAGGCGCCTGGTGTCCGGAGTTGAACCAGAAAGATACATGACCTGCCTAAGTAGAGTCGTGTGTTAATGAACCTTCCCCTACCCATCCTATCCCTCCACCCCCACCTTTAGGAAAGACACGTGACACCGAGGTTGGATGTGAAATGGCCACAGCAGCCGTTTATTAATTTCACAGTTTTATAAAAACAATTTAAATCCGAAACATTCGGATAACTAGTTAGGAATCCAACCAGAGAATTCCTCCTAATAATTCACATGACCCAACATGGGTCAGAATCGTAAATAACAATTTTAACGTTAACATTAACCCGAGCAGAGGAAGTCCTTGAAGCCCTTTCAGATATTCCTTTTTTAAGAACACACCGAGTTAGCCATCTGCAAACCAGTAATTACCTCCAGCCGTAAACCAGCTCGGAAGCACCGTTCACCTCTGCAGATGGCTCCAACCACTAGAAGTCCACTTCAAAGGGATAACACCCGATGAAGCCCTCAAGTGATATACCGACCACTAGAAGTCCACTTCAAAGGGATAACACCCGATGAAGCCTTCAAGTGATATACCTTCCACCAGAAGACCACTTCAAAGGGATAACACCCGATGAAGTCTTCAACCATGTACCTTTTTTGGGGGACGCATACCCCCGATGCGACCCCCCCACCATTTTGTACTGACTGGCCTCAAGGACTCCCCCCGCCAGCTGCCATGACAACAGAACCTACTCCGGAAAAAGGAAAAACATGTTAAATAAGCACACAAATCAAACACAACACTCATAGACAGACGTACATAAAGACCCACAGGGGTAACAAACCAAGGGCGGGAGGGTGGGAGCTTGTCTCTCCCTGTGTTACTTCTCCCGCTGCTTCCGGCTCAATGCCGAAAAACAGCGGGAAGCCCAGCAACGGCCCCCTGACTCCTCCTTATCCCTCCTCCACCTCCTCCTCACTCTCCCTCCAACTCTCCCTTACCTATTAACCCTTTCCCTACCAGGGAGGTCATGGAGGCTTCCCCTTAAGCCCTGCAGGCTGCGTCCAGCCTCTTCTTGACCTGCCTAAGTAGAGTCGTGTGTTAATGAACCTTCCCCTACCCATCCTATCCCTCCACCCCCACCTTTAGGAAAGACACGTGACACCGAGGTTGGATGTGAAATGGCCACAGCAGCCGTTTATTAATTTCACAGTTTTATAAAAACAATTTAAATCCGAAACATTCGGATAACTAGTTAGGAATCCAACCAGAGAATTCCTCCTAATAATTCACATGACCCAACATGGGTCAGAATCGTAAATAACAATTTTAACGTTAACATTAACCCGAGCAGAGGAAGTCCTTGAAGCCCTTTCAGATATTCCTTTTTTAAGAACACACCGAGTTAGCCATCTGCAAACCAGTAATTACCTCCAGCCGTAAACCAGCTCGGAAGCACCGTTCACCTCTGCAGATGGCTCCAACCACTAGAAGTCCACTTCAAAGGGATAACACCCGATGAAGCCCTCAAGTGATATACCGACCACTAGAAGTCCACTTCAAAGGGATAACACCCGATGAAGCCTTCAAGTGATATACCTTCCACCAGAAGACCACTTCAAAGGGATAACACCCGATGAAGTCTTCAACCATGTACCTTTTTTGGGGGACGCATACCCCCGATGCGACCCCCCCACCATTTTGTACTGACTGGCCTCAAGGACTCCCCCCGCCACAGCGAAACAGGCCTTGACCACCTTAAGCCTGTGAGTTCCGCCACACCACCACCGCCCTTTCTATTCCTACTGCTATCGCCAAGCTCCAAAGATCAATGCCAACCTCGGTCAGATGAACCCCATCACTCCTCCAGAAGTTCCCCACTCCTGACTCCAAATCCCTGTGCCGCACGCAAATGCCCCCGTTTTTTGCTACAAAACGGGACACCGCCCGATTAACTTTAATGCGAGCCTTATTGACTCTCTCCACTGACCTAACCAACCGCCAATGTTTCCTCGGGACTATGTCCGACCACACTATCACCAACTTGGGATAAGAAACCCACAAACACAACATATCGTGTTTGATGTCCCGCACCAACTCACGAAAGGGGCGGACTCCTAAGTCATTCCCACCCACGTGCAACACTAAGACCTCCGGAACCCTATCAAGCCGGGCATATGTCTGGAATTCCGCCAACACCCTGCTCCATGACATACCTCTAAATCCCAGCCAATGCACAACCGCATCCTGTCGCGGAATGCGCAATTGGCGACCGTCCGGGCGGACGTCCGCCCTCAAAGCCCCCCAGTGCACGTAAGAATGACCCAGCAACCACACCAAACACGGAGGCGAATCTGAAACAGAAAAACAATTAGACACCACCATATAAAACATTTCTTTAAGCGTTAACAACAAACCTCATAACAAATGGGGGCGGACATAGGACTTAAATCTGTTGGACTCCCAACGACCAATGCGCCGAACCCCTTCATCAT
The DNA here is from genome assembly GCF_050947455.1 of Rhinoderma darwinii. Classification (NCBI taxonomy): domain Eukaryota; kingdom Metazoa; phylum Chordata; class Amphibia; order Anura; family Rhinodermatidae; genus Rhinoderma; species Rhinoderma darwinii. Next base: position 390,717,865 of record NC_134689.1, read on the forward strand.
CCAACCCCCAGCGCCCCGCTTCAGTTGCTGCGCCAATCCTGAAGGAATGAGATGAATATGAGCCCGCCGCGACACCAACCGCCGTCAGACATTTTTTTAAATACAGCTCCAAACTGAAACCTGGACAAAAACGACCCGTCCACATGACGTAACAAAGGCAAATCTGGAGGCCCCGCTCGCGGCTTAAAACCCTGCATGCACTCTACTGGGCACATAACCGACCCCGGGAGGGCGAACAAAACTATCAGCTTACCCTTCCCTAATTGGTCAGTTTTTGAGAAAACCCCCGCCTCCCAGGCGTCCCCTAACCAGTACAAAAGTGCCACCAACCTGTCTCTATCCGTATTGACGTCACCCAACTCTCTTACCCACTCCTCCCACTGCCTCCAACAAGCAGAATAAGCACTCCACGTCGTGCGCGCCAAAGACCTTTTTTACCAGTTGTTCTACGGGACCAAGACCAGATCCCAAAGATGTTCCGGACAAGCCAAACCGAGACGTTCCGCTCCCGGTGCCAATTGCCGAAACCGGTCCCACCGCGAGCGAGAAAGAGCATCAGCGATACAATTCCGTACTCCCGGCACATGCACCGCCACCACCCACGCGTTCAACGACAAACACACCAACACTAAATGTCGCAACAATTGAACTACCGGAGGAGAGGACGCCGTGATGTTATTAATGGCCAGCACCACCCCCATGTTGTCGCAGTAAAAACGAACCTTCTTATCCCTGAGCCTGTCCCCCCAAATGGTCGCCGCCACCACGATGGGGAACAGCTCGAGCAGGGCCAGATTCCGCGTGAGTCCACTGGACACCCAACTAGCCGGCCATTGACCTGCGCACCACGGACCTCCCCCGTAAGCCCCAAAACCGCCCGCCCCAGCCGCATCCGTAAAAATATTCAAATCACTCGTATCCTGCGCTGGGGCCATCCACAGCGAGCTACCATTGTACTGGCCCAAGAAGTCATCCCAAACCTGAAGATCAGCTCGGTGCTCCTCCTTGAGCCGCACAAAATGATGCGGCGCACGCACTCCCGCCGTTGCCGCCGCCAACCGTCTACCAAACACCCTCCCCATTGGCATAATCCGGCAGGTGAAATTCAACTTCCCCAGCAGCGACTGAAGCTCCCGCAGCGTCAATTTCTTCAGTCTACAAGCCCGCCGTACCTCCAGCCTCAAAGCACCCAGCTTATCCGCAGGGAGACGACACTCCATTGCCACCGAATCTATTTCAATTCCCAAAAAACAAATCGTCGCTACCGGGCCCTCCGTTTTTTCTGGCGCCAAAGGGATCCCAAAATCCCTTGCCACCTTCTGTAGTGCATAAAGCAAATTACCGCAAACCGGCGAACCCCCCGGCCCAACGCACAAGAAATCATCTAAGTAATGGATCAACGAGTCGACCCCGGATACTCCCCTCGTTACCCACTCCACGAAGCTACTAAACGCCTCGAAGTATGCACAAGAAAGGGAACACCCCATCGGAAGGCACCGATCCACGTAAAAAGCCCCATTCCAAAAACAGCCCAACAGCCGTTGGCTTTCTGGATGAACTGGCAACAACCGGAACGCCGCCTCGATGTCGGTTTTTGCTAGCAGCGCGCCCGGACCCGCAGCCCGCACTAAACCCACCGCCTTATCGAATGAGGTATAAACTACGGAGCACAACTCGTGATCTATCCCGTCATTTACCGACGAACCCTTGGGATACGATAAGTGTTGAATTAAACGAAATTTTCCGGGCTCGCGCTTAGGAACAATACCCAACGGGGACACAACTAAATCTTTTACTGGCGAATCAACAAAAGGCCCCGACATGCGACCCAACGAAACTTCTTTTAACAATTTGTCCGACACGACCTTGGCATGCAAGTAAGCCGATTTTAAATTCCTCCGCGTAACTGGCACCTTATAAGGAGGCGGAGGAATAACGAAACCAACCCAAAACCCCTCGTAAAGCAATTTAGCCGCCGCCCTATCCGGATACTCATTTAGATAAGGGGCCATCTTTTCCACCCTCACCGGTGACACCCCCTTGACCAGCCGCGGAGGACTGGTTCCCTGACCTCTTTTTACGCATACATTTTGCCGCCCCGTGTGATGCACCATTACACTCGGAACACACGTGCTTGAACTTGCACGTGGCCCCGAACTTACACTGGCCTTCATTAAATTGCCAGCAAAACCCCGCCTTTCCCCCGCCGCCTTGTCCAACCTGACTAGACTGGCCTCCTTGGCCGGCGCTCCCGGGAAAGGACTGCCTAACCGGAGCCGTAACCCGTAACCAGAGAGCAATATCCTTCTGGTCCCACCGAATCGCCGGCCGAACCGCTTTCCGCTGACGGAATTGCTCATCGTATCGCAGCCACGCCTGACCCCCATACGCCCTATGAGCCTCCCCAATGGCATCAAAATAACAAAACAACGCCGAACAATTTTCCGGCGCCTTTTCCCCTATCACACTGGCTAATATGGCGAACGCCTGCGACCAATTAACGAACGTCTGCGGGATAAGCCTATACCGCCGCCTTTCCTCCTCGTCCTTTTTACTCTCGTCCCGCTTGCTCTTATCTAAATTAAATTTAGCGAGCGGCAAGAGAGAAAAAATCTCAACATATTCATCCTTCCAGATCCGCTCACGCACCTCCTGCTTTAAATGCGCCCCCAACGGACCTTCGAAACAAACATACACCTCCCCACGAGCACGATCATCAATACGCACCCGATCGCCATCTTTTTGTGCCTCGGTCTATACCGACACCGCGACCGCCTCTCTAACCGCCGTCACGGGCCGCGCTTGTAACAATCCCACGTCCCTGGGACCCTCCCAAACTACCGCCGGGGACACTTCCGTGACTACCGGCGCCACCGCCCTATCTAGGCGCCCGACCAGCTCTCTCAAGCAACCCACTAAATCTGCCAGACCCGCGCCATCACGCCCGCCCGCGCCACTACCGGCCACCGATGCGACGCTAGCAACCCCCCCGCCGACACCCGACATAAAAATCGCTGGATATGACAATGATGGAGTTATACACTCACCGGGCTGCACAGGCGCTGTGTTCCCGTCAGCCGGACCATCCTGACCTCGACGATACGCGTCCAGTTCACCTTCCTCCAGCTCCTCTCTCGCAGACGACTGGCCATCCCACCGACATCTTCGGAACGGAGATGATGAAGCGCTGACCGATGGGCCGGCAACCTGCCGCCCGACCGCTGGAACCCAGACTTCCGACCGGACCTGCTGCCTCGACGTCGCTGTAGATCTAGGCGTCCGTCTCGATGATCCTGAAGAAGCCTGCCCCCTGGCTGGAACATCACCAGGCGGGGCGGCCGTACCTTGTCCTCCGAATCTTCCATCCGATGGGGGAGGGGTGACAGGGAGCCCGGCCTGCGACTCCCTGCATACCGCCGGACCCCGTCGCGGCTTGGGATTCCTGCCAGGACGCAGGGCCTGGGAAGAGGCGGTCCTCCCAGCTGCCTGGCCTGCAGCGTCCGTGATCGGGCTCCCTCTGCGACGCCGTGTCCGCGGGACTGCCTCAGGACTGAGGCGCTCTGGAGGTCGGGACCGCCGGGAGGGACGGGTCGACCCGGCCTGAGTCGCCGTCACCCCCGGCAACGCTCTCTGCCTGCTCCGATCAGGAGCGGTTGTTGCCGACTCCCCCCCCCGCCGCCATAGTAATGCTAGGAAGGGGGCCGGGGGAGGGGAGCCTGTCCTCTGCAACAGACCCCGAACGCCGGGCCTGACGTGGCGAAACGGCGTCCGGGATCCTAGTTAATGCAGCCACGGTCTCCTCCAGCCATCCGGGACCGTGGTGCACAGCAGCGGCGAGCAGCCGCTCTAATAATAATGCCTCCGACATAGGGAGTAGCGCGGGCAACGGGGAGCTTGTCTCTCCCTGTGTTACTTCTACCGCTGCTTCCGGCTCAATGCCGAAAAACAGCGGGAAGCCCAGCAACGGCCCCCTGACTCCTCCTTATCCCTCCTCCACCTCCTCCTCACTCTCCCTCCAACTCTCCCTTACCTATTAACCCTTTCCCTACCAGGGAGGTCATGGAGGCTTCCCCTTAAGCCCTGCAGGCTGCGTCCAGCCTCTTCTAGCGTGGAGGTGGTAATGCCTGGCATTGCTGCGGTGGTGCATTGGACTGCAAAATATTGACCCAGTGGGCCGTGAAAGACATGTACTGTCCCTGCCCATAGTTACTGCTCCACGTGTCGACGGTGGCATGTACCATGCTGCACACGGATAATTGCAAGGACTGGCCCACCTTTTCCTCCACGTGCTTTTGCAAGGCAGGGACAGCTGTTTTGGAGAAGTAATGGCGGCTAGGTATTCGCCACCTAGGCTGAGCGCACGCCATCAATTGCTTAAAGCCGGCGGAGTCGACCAGGTGGTACGGCAGCGACTGCACCACCAATAACTTAGCCAGGTGTGAATTAAGCCGCACGACAAGTGGATGACTGGGTATATATTGTTGCTTATTGGACAACGATTCCGTAATGGATAACTGACGGGATGTAGGAGGAGCACTAGATGACAGTGATGATGATGACAACGAGATGGTGGATAAGGCCTTGCTACTACTTAGATGACAGGGACTAGGAGCAGCAGCAGCGGCAGAGGGGTCTTCATTAGATGTACATGATGGTGGGGCATGTTGATTGTCCCACATGGCCTTGTGATGCCGCTCCATGTGTTTACGTAGAGCGGTAGTGCCTACATTGCTGCCCTGCCCACGCCTTACTTTCTGCTTGCAGATACGGCACTGTGCCATGTTTTCGTCCCCCGGGAAGGTACAGAAAAATTGCCACACGGCAGAGTAAGAGGTAGTACCACGTCCACCACCACCACCACCACCACCCGAGCTTGCCCCTTGTCTGGCAGGCTTTTTTCGGGAGCCTACACTAGTAGCAGCAGTGTCACCGTCACCGGCTCCTGAGCTGACCCTACCGCTGCAACGTTTTGCAGATTGACTTCTGCCCCTACCTCGGCTTGGCTGTTTATCACTGCCAGTGTCGCCACTACTACCCTCTACTACCCTCCTCCTCTGACGCCGTCATCACCTCGTCACCTGGTTCCCACGTCCTGTCTAAAACAACATCATCATAGCCCTCCTCATCATCCCCGCCACTTCTGTCACTGTGTTGTGAATGTGATGTGACATCATGGCGGGCTCCATGCCTCCCCTCATTACTGTGTCTGCCACCACGGCTACCACCAACACTCCCACTACCACAGCTATGCGTCTCGAACACCGCTTCCACCTCCACCACCGCCGCAACACACTCCGTTGGCTGACTCGCGGAAAACAAATCATCATCACTATGTTGTTCAGTAATATCTTCCTTCGCACCCGAAGAGATGTCTCTTAGGACTCTCAGGAAAGATGGCTTCCCGCTAGGAAGGGGGAGTGAAGACATAGATGATGGAATGGAAACGTTAGAAATACCCATATTACTACTGTCACTGTGCCAAGGAACTGTAGAGGATCTGGAATCCAACGAAACCTGGCTTGAAGCCAGATCATCAGAGTCTTCCTGATGAGATGACCGCAAGCCAGCCAACCAGTCCACAATGGCTGTATTGTCTAAAGTAACCCGTCCACCGGAGGAGATGGACAAGTCTGGCTTGCTGATACTGCTACTACTACCAGCAGGCACATGGCTGCTGCTACTAGTGGAACTGGGCACATGTCTTGTGCCACAAATGCTGGTATTGGGTCTGGCACCAACAGATCCAACATTTGGACTGGAAGAGGACATGGCATGGGTGTTTTTTCCTCTACCCCGTCCTTTCACAACCTTTTTTTTACGAGACATTTCACTGCTGGAGTGCAGCAAGTTGAATCAAAACCCCGGGGATGAGCCCCTTCTAAAAGCGTATTCACACATTGGCTTGGCAAATGGCAATGAATGAGAATTTCTATCAGCCACTGTGCACTGACTCAGGGAATGCTGGCCCTGGGCATTGTAGTACTACAAAGGCTGCCTCAGCTGCCTGTATTGCAAGTTGGATGCAACGGGGATGAGCCCCTTCTAAAAGCGTATTCACACACTGGCTTGGCAAATGGCAATGAATGAGAATTTCTATCAGCCACTGTGCACTGACTCAGGGAATGCTGGGCATTGTAGTACTACAAAGGCTGCCTCAGCTGCCTGTATTGCAAGTTGGATGCAACGGGGATGAGCCCCTTCTAAAAGCGTATTCACACACTGGCTTGGCAAATGGCAATGAATGAGAATTTCTATCAGCCACTGTGCACTGACTCAGGGAATGCTGGGCATTGTAGTACTACAAAGGCTGCCTCAGCTGCCTGTATTGCAAGTTGGATGCAACGGGGATGAGCCCCTTCTAAAAGCGTATTCACACACTGGCTTGGCAAATGGCAATGAATGAGAATTTCTATCAGCCACTGCACTGACTCAGGGAATGCTGGGCGTTGTAGTACTACAAAGCCTGCCTGTATTGCAAATTGGATGCAACGGGGATGAGCCCCTTATAAAAGCGTATTCACACACTGGCTGAGTAGTGAGTAGTGGATGAGCCTCTTCGATTGCTGGATTCCTGCCTTTTAGATTCCTAAAGCTTTCCCTTACTGCACAGAGATGCTATCCCTACAGCTCCTGTCTCTAAAATGGCCGCTGAGCTCCGTGCATAGACTTTTATTGCAGGCTTGAGCCCGCCCTATGCTGCCTCCCGATTGGCTGGCAGAGCCGTTTGCAGGGCATTATGGGGTAGCCTGATGTCAGGTGATATTGTGAAATCCTCCATTTTACATCTAACATGTGGCAGGCGCCAAAATGCAGCCGGGTTCGGTCAAAACGGGTTTGGCCGAACCCGGTGAAGTTCGGATTCGCTGCGAACCGAACTTTTCCCGATGTTCGGACAAGAAACCGGGTTCGGTTGTCCCGGTTCGCTCATCTCTAGTTACAATCAAGACCTTAGATCTTTTGAATTTTTACAATTAAAGGGAACCTGTCACAAGATTTAAAGGCACTAAAAGACCTGCATGTCATTATACTGCTGTGTTTTAGCATCCTAAGCATGTCCGTCTCAAAACTGTCCATTTAAAGGCTCTGTACACCTTTAAAAGCATTTTTTTTTCAAATAAAAAGGTCAATCAGTGTGTTTGGTGCAACTTTATGATTAGTTTTTATTAAAAAAACGTTTTACTTTTTGAGATACAACTGCTTTATATCCAGTCCACAGAACAACTGTATCTTACACTGATATAGAGAAAGAGGCAGCACTCCACAGGTCAAAAAATAGAATAAGTTTATTCACCCATCAGTGAAAAAGGTGCAACGTTTCAGCTGCTCTACGCAGCCATTGTCAAGCAAATACAACAGACAGTTCAGTGCTTTTATACAACCCACAATGGGAGGAGCCATAATCAGGTATAAACATTTTAATAAAAGATTTAAAGTTTATAAGTGTATATACGATCGACCATACAAGGTCCATCATCACAGTGTTATAACATTTCTTAAAATGTATTTAGTGAATATCAAAACAGCAGTGTTAGGCTATGTTCACACGGAGTATTTTGCCGAGTTTTTTGACGCGGAAACCGCGTCGCAAAACTCGGCAAAAACGGCCCTAAAATGCCTCCCATTGATTTCAATGGGAGGCGTCGGCGTCTTTTTCCCGCGAGCAGTAAAACTGCCTCGTGGGAAAAAGAAGCGACATGCCCTATCTTCGGGTGTTTACGCCTCTGACCTCCCATTGACTTCAATGGGAGGCATAGAAAGCGTATTTCGCAGTGTTTTATGGCCGCGGTGCGAAAAACAGCGCGAAAATCGCCGCGAAAATCGGCGTGCAGGGAGAGGAAAATCTGCCTCAAACTTCCAAACTGAATTTTGAGGCAGATATTCCTCCTGCAAAATACTCCGTGTGAACATAGCCTTATATTTAAAAAAAGTGACATAATAAAA